>NC_067482.1:45612617-45947617 GCF_947179515.1 Apodemus sylvaticus | reverse complement strand
AAGAAAAAGATACTTCCCAGAGAGAGGGCAGCCCAGTTGCTGGTGTCTGAGGAAGTCTTAAACTAATACCTTTACCAGTGTCCTGGGAACTTCTGGAATGCTTGGTTTCTGCAGACCTTGGGTCACTGACAACTCATTCAGCACACACCAACCACATGTTGACCGTGTGTGTGCTGTGGTTGGTATCTATTGGAACCCACTGTGTTGTCGTAACCCTGGTGGGAATGAGGGTGCCTGCCAAAGTTGTGGGGAGGGTGGGCCGGTAGCTACACCTGGCACATAGTAGGGCTCACTGATGACCACGTTTACTGGCTTCCTATTAGGGCGACCAGTCACACAAAGCCAGAGAGCAGGCAAGAGTGTGATTTACAGGAAGAGCAGACGAGATTATTGGAGGCCTTCCAGTTACCAGCACTTGTTGATATTGAAAGTGATTATTTTTAAATGAAAGCAACTACGTGATAACAATTATATGTCATAGCATGTTAAAAGCTTTACAAGGCAAGCGACCCTCAGCAATAAAAATGCAAAGAAAGTAGATCTCTCAACTGACCAAAGGAACAAAAGGATCTTCTATCACAGAAGCTGTACTGTAGCCATTGTTAAATCTTTGCTGTGAGGTCACCGGTCCTTTCTCTGGTCCCACATTAACGCACCCGTGCATTGGAAGATGCCAAGGCAGGTCTGGCTGAGGTTCTGAAGCTGAAATAGCGAAGAAATAATCTATGATCCTCACCCTACGGTACTATGACTGTGCTTTGAGCTTCTGTGAAGAGTCAGAGTCCAGTAGGATATGGGGGTGGGGCACAGAGCCCCACAGAGAGTGGCGCTGGTGTCTGTTTGGCATCTGGTGAGTCTCTGTGGTGGGTCAGTACAGGGTGAAGGCCCTGCTCCTAGTGGGAAGGACTGAATGTAAATGTGTGTGCTCAGGTCTGTCCTGTGCTATAAAGCCACAGTTCTATTGGATGAGGGCCCCAATCTCACTGAACTTAGCTTCCAAATGTCTCACCCCCAAGGACCATTGGATGGGGTTTCTGCTCTCTTAACACCACACAACAGGAATTAAGTTTTGGCACGGCTTTCGGGGAGAACACTCAAACCACAAACCATACTACTGTTCTCTTCGTGTATCCTGAATCCGATGCCAAGATCATCCTGGTTACTTACGGTAACTCTCTATCCGCATGGTCCTGGGACAGGTGAGAGCAGGGACAGTCGCTCAGCTCCCAGGTGTGCACTCCAGCACTCTGAAGAGGAACTGTAAACAAAGGGCAGGCCGCCATCAGCCACCGAGTGGATGACTGAGGAGAGGACTCTGATCTCTATGGGCTTCCCTCAGAGGGGTGGGAGAGGCCCTGGAGAGCTTGAGAGAACACGCAGCGCTATGGCTTGCAGGCATGATGACGAGTCTGTGGTTGTAATTGTGAGTTAAGCTTGCATTTCCGAGCGACACTGACCTTGGTCATGCACATCGCTGGGGCTCTAAAGGAAGAAAAGATTTTAGAAAAAAAAAATTTAAGAAATGCAACCATGCAGCTGAAGCTTGGAAGGGGGAGTCTAAAAATTACTAGGTTAGTGCACGAGAGAAGAGTGAGAGCCCCGCTGGCAGAAAAGGGCTTGTTAGGGAACTGCACTGTGTGTAAGAAAAGACAACCAGAAAGCAGCTCAAGTCAACCTCGTGCATAACTGCAGCATCAGAAAAGCACGAGACAGGGGCAGTGAGCAGAAGGCATGTCTGTCTGCCATCAGTCTGTCTGTCTAACTATCTATCTATCATCTATCACTTAACTATTGTGTATTTACCCCCATGAGAGCAGTAGGTGCAGAAATCTGAGTTTTGTGGGTCTCTGTGATGGTAATCTTCATACTCAACTTGGCTGGATTGAGAATTACATAGGAGCCCCTCTGTGTGTGACCTGTTTCCCACAGGGCTAACTGAGGAGAGGCTATCCCTGAATGTGGGAGGTTCCATCCTGTAGGGTCCTGGACTGAAAAGAAGGGCAGAAATGGGAGTGGGGGAAGCTGAGAAGCAGCTTCTGTCTCTCTCTGCTTCTTGACCACGGTCCCGAGCTGACCATCTCCTGCCATGCCTTCCCTGCCGTGGTGGACTGCATCCTTCCCTACCAACGAGCTTTTCTTTCTTAGGTTTCTTTTGTTAGGTATTTTATTAGAGCAATGAGAAACGTAACTGTTTCCTGATGTTGCTTTAAGTGTTGTCTACAACAGGGAGAACTCTGCTGTCCCCTTCAACTCCTAAGTCAGGCTTACAACTTCTGTGTTGTGTTGAGGCAATTAAAAAAAAAAAATCCTTTGAATTGGATGAAAAAAAAAAAGCCTTCTTTCAGATTTTAGCTTTTCAAGTCCAAAGTAATAGTTAAAACACTGAAACAGAGTTAACCTTAAATCTTCTCTTCTCTCTCTTGGCGTTGGTTGACTCCCTCCTCCTGGAAGCCTGCCCTGGGAAGGGGGCACGCTCCTCCTCCCACTCCTCCTCCTCCCCTCTCTCTGCTCACCTCCTCCCCCTTGCAAGGCGCCATTCCCCTGCAAGCCTGGCATGGAGCCCGGAGAGGAGAAAGGTGACAGAACAAGAGTCTTCTCACGTGCCAGGGTGGCCCAAGCCTTTTGGGCTGGGCAGCTGGCCTCCCTGGAGAGACCTGGCAGCCCATGAAAGCTGACCCTGTCAGAGGCCTGCCCAGCTGGGCAGCTTTCTCTTGCTGTCCCCTGACTTGGGCTGAAACACCGCTGTGCCTCGGGGTGGCCTTATGTGACTCCTTCCCCAGCTGCAGGGATTCTGATGGTCTAAAATCCAGCCTCTTTCCACTGAGGTCTTCTATTCAGGCCCACAGGCTCCAAAGGCCATGGTGGCCTTACTGGTGACCTTTCCCACGGGGTGGGAACATCTCTGGTGTGGGGACATCTCTTGCTCTTAGTGGGGTCACTAAGGAAGTGGCCATCACTAACATTTATATGTCACATTATCCATCACTGTCCTATATGACATTCACATATACTATCTAGTGACATAAATGTTCACCACCACCTGCATGATAGGTGAACCTGGCAAGCTGTGCCCATGGCATTGGCTCTAAACTTCTGCCTGCACTTTGTTCACCACAAAGCACCACATTGACATTTCTCTTACCATTGGCTTTGCTGCAGAAGCAGAAACCAGAAGAGTGAGCTTTTATAGATCAGGAAGAACTTACCATGAGGCTTTGAGCAGTTCAGTAGTATCTCTGGGTCTCAGTTTTCCCAACCAGAAAATGGAGTGGACTTGTTATCATCCGGATCCTTTCTCACACTAAAATTCCATGACCTGGCACAGCTCTGGCATAAAGAATGGCACAGAGGGAGCTGTGGAGCTGGAGTATGAAAGGACTGCATAGGATCATGGCCACAGTCAGACTCAGACAGACGGGTATAAATGCCCTTGAAATCTTTAGCATCTTCAGACATGACAAAAGGTTAAGTATGTACTTAAAACGCCTTGAAATCTAGGTCTTTGATAATTGCTTCTTTTCAGCTCTAAAGAGAAGGCTCAATAAAAAGAGAGGCTTCAGCACATTGTCTCGAGCGAGACCCTTAAAACGTTTGCTCTTCTGACTCATTAACTCCACACCAAAAATAGATTCAAAGAACCCATCAGAAGCATACACAAAGATTTATTCACAGGAGTGTGAATCATGGTCCTCCTCGTGGTAGTATAAACTAGAAGCTACTCTCCCTTTATTCCATCTCTGTTCACAGGATACTTCCTTAGAGAGGGTTTCCAACTGCACAAATGAAAAAGGACCAGCGTCAGGCCTGGGGAGATGGCTTCCTCAGCAATGTGCTTGTTGCATAAGCATGAGGGTGTGAATTTGGTCCCCTAGAGCCCATGGTTAAAAACAAAATGAGCTAGGTGGTGCAGGCCTCTAATCCTAGAACTCAGGAGGCAGAGGTAAATGGATCTCTGTGAGTTCAGGGTCACCTTGGTCTACACAGAGAAGTCCAGAATAGTCCAGACTACATAGAGACCTTGTTCCAAAAGAAAAAAAAGAAAGAGAAAGAAAAGGAAAGAAAAAGACAGAGAAAGAAAAAGAGAAAGGGGACTAGAGAGATGACTCAGCAATTAAGAACACTTGCTGTTCTTCCAGAAGACCTAGCTTTGATTTCCACACAGTTCCAGGGATCTAAAGCCCTTTTTCTGGCTTCTGAAGGCACCGCACACATATCTACATTCAGGCAAAATGCCGATGCACATAAACATTAAAAAAATTTTTTTTAAAAGCTAAACATGGCAGATGCCTATAATCCCAGTGTTGGAGATACAGAGACAGAAGGATGCTTGGAGTTCGTTAGCCAGCCATTCTGTCCAAACTGGTAAGCTCCAGATTCAGGGGGAAATCCCATCTCAAAGCTGACATTACCTTTTGACCTCCACCTGCAGCTGCACATATGCTCACACACACATGCACACACATACACACACACACACACAAAATCTATGTACACACACATGAATATTCATAGCCCTGTCTCCTGGTCCTGTCTGTATTTTATATCAATATCACTATTTAATGTTTGTATATATTTTTTTCCTTTCTATTCCAACTAAGATGTGGGTTTTCTATGTTGGTTTTCTATGGCTGGAAGTATATTTAAATCCAAGGATGTTTTTAAAGAAAAACAATTTGAAAAAAAAATTAGGCGTGAAGATGAATACTAAGAATATTAATTAAGAATAAGAAGAAAAGGTTCTTGCACAGTTTCTTAGCAGTCTAGCATGCAGTGATTCTGATTCCAAAATTAACTGTGTGGTCTGTTTTGTTCACAGCTAGGTCACTAAGACAGACAACAGCCTCTAGCACATACCAGTTACCAAAGAAATAATCCCAGAATGAAGTGTCTAACGAAAGAAAACTGATAGTAACTGAACAAAGGGAAGCAGGATGAGGCCTTGTTGGATAAACATTGTAACCAACGTTTACAATGGATTTGGATGGAATGGAAGTAATGGATTTGAACCCAGGTCTGCTCTCCCGTTTGGATTAATGGTTTCCCAGATAGACTCCATTGCCAGCTTCCCTTGAAGCTAGGTATCCATTGCCAGCTTCCCTTGAAGCTAGGTGTGACCATGCAATGGTATTCTTGCAAGTTGACTAGGTAGACATGACGGTGCCACTTTTTGGCCTAGGTCCTAGGACCTGCCACCTCTATGTTGTCTAACATCTGGATGTGGTGCTGACTTAATCTGGCTAGATTCTGAGGGTTGTACCATGCCGACATGGAAAAAAATCAGCAATTCTGATCAATGAATATGGATCCTCCCTACAGACTCATACAGCTCACATCTGTTATGTGACAGAGAGACAACCTTCCTTCGTCTTTACACTTTGCTATCTGAGAGTTCTCTGTTACAGCAGCTTAGGGTTCTCTGTGTTTCCTACCCCCTTATGTCACTTCTCCCTCCCCTTCCTTCAGATCCATCCCGCTGTGGTGTGAACAGCCAGGCAACTTCTAGGCTTAAGAAGATGTTGGCCCCAACTGTAAAGAAGCAATTCCCACCTGGAATCGATGGTGCCTGCAATTTTTTTCACGCTCTCTCAGGGACTAAGTTAGCTCTGGGGCCTGTGAAGTAATGGCAATCATAGCACAAGATTTTTCCTCCAAAGAGGAGGATTGAGCAGGAAGAAGATGATGAGGTATTCTGAAGAAATGAGGGTTGTAGCAATTCCCTTCCTGGGGTTATCAACATATAGAAAAGATATTCCTCCTTTCATGGTGGCTCAAATTGTCCTCATCTCCTTCCTTGAGGTCATATCTGGAATATTCAGGGCCATCCCCTGCATACTCTGGAGCCTTTGGTTCTGGTGGTCTACTAAAACCAAACTCTCCCTCCTTGCTTATTTTACCCAAGCCATGTTCTGGAAACTGCAAATGGTTGTCTTATGGGTTGTTTTGTTTTGTTTTGTTTTGTTTTGTTTTGTTTTTGTTTTTGTTTTTTTTGTTTGTTTGTTTGTTTTGGTTTTTGGAGACAGGGTTTCTCTGTATAGCCCTGGGTGTCCTGGAACTCACTCTGTAGACCAGGCTGGCCTTGAACTCAGAATCCACCTGTCTCTGCCTCCCAGAGTGCTGGGATTACAGGCATGTGCCACCACTACCGCCTGGCTTGTCTATGGTTTCTATTATTGTGTTAAAACACCAGGACCAAAAGCAAAGTGTAGAGGAAAGGGTTTGTCCGGCTTTCACATCCTGGATCATAATCCGTTAAGGGAAGCCAAAGCAGGAACTCCATCGAGGCAGGAATCTAGAGGCAGAAGCTGATGCAGGGACCATGGAGGGTGCTGCTTCCTGGCTTGCTCCTCATGGTTTTCTTAGTCTGCTTTTTTATATAGAAGTGAGGACCTCCAGCCCAGGGGCGTCCCCAGCCACAGTGGACTGGGATCTCCACATGAATCACTAATTTTAAAAAATGCCCCACAGCTCTATCTTATGGCGGCATCTTCTCAGTTGTGGTTCCCTCCTCTCAGATGACTATAGTTCGTGTCAAGCTAACACAAAACCAGCTAGCATAATGGTTGACACAATATCAACTCTTGGCAAAGGAAAAAGAAAAAGGCAGTCAGAAAAAATTATGGTCCAATTATAAGAAACGCAGAGACTGAAACCACAGAGACGAACTAAAACCTAAGACGGGTCTCTGCCAAAGACAGGATGCCTCTGCTCTTTCAAAATGGTGAGATTCTGCACTTTGACTTCTGAGGCTGAGCAGATGTTCTCCCTGTCACAGTCTATTAGCTCTGTGCCTCCTCTGTTGAGGGGGCGGTGCAAAAAAATAAAATCTGCCAGGGAGAAGCTGCCCAGGAAAGGCAGCAAGGGTCCTCTGAGTCATGTGGCGCTGGGACGGGACCCAGAAGTCAGAGAGCGCGTCCAGGGCAAGCGAGTCTGCAGTCCTCCTTCAGCTCAGTTCCCTCTAACGAGGGAGAAAATGTATGTGGCCACAAATTATCGGAATTCAGAGAGCTAAACTGATTTGGAAACATATTTTGTCCTAGGATATTTCTTGATCCGTTCGGGCTGCTGTAACAAAATGCCTTAGGCTGTGTGGCTTATAAACAATAGAAATTTGCAGATCTGATAGCTGCCAAGGAAGGGCTCCTTCCTGGTTCATACCTGGCCTCTTCTTATTGAACCCTTGCTTGCCAAAAGAGACAAGCATCTCCCTAGGGTCCCTAAAGACACTTCTCTTGAACAAGGAGCTCTGTCCGTGACCCAGTGTCCTCACAAAGACTCTACCTGCTACCTGATCACTTGGATGGGTAGGATGTGCATGTATGAATTTGGGCATAATGGGTGTAAGCAAGCCTTCAGACCATGGCGGGGCATTCATAATATTGATACCCCTGATATTCCCCGCCCAAGGAGGCTCTCCAGTACAACTGGGAAATTTTTAGTGACACAGGAAACTTTGTCATTATTATGCCTCCATTTCTCCTTTTTCTACATGCCTGTCAGATGTCCAACTCAGGCATCCCATCAGGAACTTGCCCTCCAAGATAACATCTCCTCCTCAAATGGGGGGAAGAAAAGCCTAGTCCCTCCTCCTTCTTGTTAAAATGTCAGCATGATGTGAAACGTTCTTGAGGATTTCAATCACCTGGCTTCCCTTGCCCTTTGTGCTAAAGGTTAATCGAGGGGGGAATGAAAACAACCCAGCGTCTTACGAGAAATGAGAGATGGACAGATGGAGCCCACGGAGGGCAGCTGAGATTTCAATTTCTTTACTGTAATGAAAACTGCATTTCCATTAGCCGCTGCGGCAGAAATTATTTACCAGCCGAATCAGCTGCGATGCGCCGCTGCCCTGGCTCCTATGGTGAGGCCTGGCTCTGCAGAGCCCGCTGCTGAAGCATCTCTTCATTACCACCCGCCCTGTGGACCTGGGGCTGCTATAGAGGGCAAAGGCTATTGCTGTGGACGTGAAAAGGGAGGCTCTGAGATAGACCAAGGAGGAGGCTCTAAGACTCTTTTTCCTTCCATCCCTTCTCCCCCGCCCCCATTCTGTAACCTCTCTTTGCCTGGACAGATTGTTTTTATTTTATGTGCATTTTACAAGCAGCCAGACATAGGTCAGTAAGTAGCCACAGGTACCTGGAGAGCTCAGTGCCTGGGTCACCATCAGACCCCACACCCAATGTTTGAGATTGCCCTATAGGATCCTCACCCCTTCCCTCTTCCCTAACAATAAGATCCCACGGTTTCAGCTTGGCAGAGGGTTTCTTGCAACAAGACCCGCCTTTCCAGCATGCTTTGCAGCAGCCAGCCGCTGCGTGGTCCCTGGGAGCTAAGGAAGAATGGTTCATCTGGCTTTCAGGTGACGTCCACTTAGTCACCTGGAATGTGGACTTGATAGCTGGACCTGAGCAACCTTCTGATACCCTGATAAAAGCCACTAGTAATCATTAAGTACTAAGCCCTCTTTTGATGCTGTAATGGGGAGGAGTCTCAGAAAAGCTGTGGTCTTTCATTAAGGCCACAGAGCCTCAGACCTGGAGGTCAACTAGGTTTATGACTTTTCAAGACAATGGCTACTATGAGCACCCAGATGTCTCTATGGGTAACAAGGAAAATTTAGCTTAGCCTTTGTCTGATATACAACCCCACTCAAATGTCCCCTCCCTCTACTTTTGAGGTAGCTCAGATCATTCTCACATTTATCTATCTATCTATCTATCTATCTATCTATCTATCTATCTACCTATCATCTATCAATTGTGTGTGTGTGTGTGTGTGGCCATGGTGCTTGTGTGCAGGTCAAAAGACAACCTGCAGAGGTGACTGTCCCCTTCCACCATGTGGGCCCTAGGGGTGGAACTCAGGTCATCAAGTTTGTCAGCAAGCACCTTTGACCTCAGCCACCTCATGACTCCCCAAGTCAACCTTTTGAGTTCAAAGTTAAGATCTCTTACAACAAATCTATGAAGTGGGGGTGTTTATTTATTTGTCTTGCTGTGTGCCAGAATTGGCAACAGTTGCAGTAAGCTGTGTCATTGACTGATAGCGGTCTTTGGATGATGATGCTGTCCTCCGTGATGTGGTGACAACCCCTTCTCTTTCTCTCTGCAGAGATGACAATGCTGTCCTCTGTGGTGTGGTGACAACCCCCTGCTCCTTCTCTCTGCAGTAGGCTAGCCTTTCCATTCTCAGATCATTCCAGCCCGAAGCTCTCCATCTTTAGAATTTCAGGTCTGTGTCAGTGAAATCCATTTTTACCTGAACTTCCCCAAGATCAAGGCTAGGTTTGGGATAGAATTATTTTATACCCACTGTGGGTTCAGAGAAACTGGAGTGAGGCTGGGGGTTATTTTCAAGCCAGATGCATTGCTGAGGCTGTGCACCCCATGAAGGTCAGGACTGGTGACCAGCCTGTCCCTACATTCAGCTCAGAAAGTCCACAATAAGACAGGAACGAAGGCTGGGGGAGAGAGAACAGCCAAGCTCACCAGACGCACTGCAGTGAGCAGTGATGAGTGAGTTAAGACACTGAGTCAGTGCCTCCTAGACTCGACCCTGTCCCTCACAGAGCCCACGGACGACAGACAGCGTTTGACTGGCCTAGGCTCACATCTGAGTCCCACCATTTTATCTGCACCCTGTCTTCCTTTTAGGAAATTTACTCCTGTGGGCTGTCTGGGGGGAGGGTGGGAATGTTTGCTTCTTGAGGGGAAAAAAATCCCCCCTGGGCACTTCAAACAACTGCCAGGATGATGTGAGATGGCCGAGGTCATTCGCCATAGGCAGAACCGCGTGAGGACCACACACAAGCTCCAGGCTTGGCAGCCTCGGCCCCGCCAACAGAGTCCCACCCACTTGCCAGCCTCAGATTTTTAGCTTCCCACAGATTCCAATGCCCCCCCCCCCCACACACACACACATACTCCGAACAACCTCCATCCCTCTGCTTCCTAAGAGAACGTGCTAGTTGAATTGAAAGAGCAAATTTCGCGGATGGGTTTTGTCTTCGCCCACCGGGGCTGAAGACAGCTCAGAAGAAGTTGCAAAGAGAGGTTGCGCAGTCAAGCCCCAAATTTTTCGATTTGCATTATGAAGATTGAAATAACCCGGGGAAGGTATAATGACCATTTCTAAAATGATTACGGAGACCCACACTTTGGCACGGAGAAAGCTGGAGAGAAAGCTGGAACCCCTGGGGGCTGCGGGCGCCGGGTGCCAACACCTGCTTTTGCTCTAAGGCTGAGCCGGTTCCCTCACCCATCAGGAATGCGCCTTGGCGAATACCCTCCTGCCTCCACCAGAGAGCATGGTCGCTGCTCTGCCCGACTCCTCACATATTGAGATGTTGGGGGGGGAGGGGCATTTTCTCAGGCTGGAAGCAGTGAGTGTGGTGATTGCTGCTTCCAGAGAGAAAACCATGGAATCCTGTAAGGAGCTGAAGAAACGCTTGACTTGTGCTTTGATCTGGCTGAATTGTGAAAGCAGGTCCTGGGGCTTGAATGCATCCGTCCAAGCGTCTGCGTCTCATTTCTATGCTATAGTTATTCTCTTCACGAAGAATGACTCCGCCTCCGCCTCCCCCCCCCCACACTATTAAATGTTATCAAAAACTGTTTCCTGTTGGTTTTTTTTGGGGGGGGGAGGCTACATTTAAAAAGGAATGATTTTTGAGAAACTCACCCCACGAGCCACATTTGATAGTATAATTCCAGTGCACCAATACTGTTACTTTTCCTAGTTTCTCTTTTGAACCTTCTATGTGGTGGTGACAGCGGCAGTGGTGGTGACAGCGGCAGTGGTGGTGAGACAACAGGGGAGAGTGGAGAACAAGGGAGAAAGGCAGAGATCAAATCATCACTTGAGGTCTGTGTGGGCAAAGGGCTTCCAAAGGCTGAACTCGGGCGGGCGCTGGCCATGCCTACCCATAGATCAAGGCGCGAGCACGCCTCCTCTCCCCACAGACAAGTGTGGAGTGAAGCTTTGTGTGGAGTGAAGCTTACTATCTGTTTCCTTTAAGGAAAAGGAGAGTGGAAAGGGGCAACGCTGTGCATGTCCAGTTTCTCCCCACTGATTTGCCCGTGCGCTGATTCCCCTCACACTTGGAAGGGTGCTGAGGAGGGACCCCACAGGATACGTGGACAACGTTATTATTGTAATGGGACTCACCCCAGAGAACCCATCACTCAGAACTGGAAGCGTCTTCCCCAAGCAGGGCAGCATGCATTCGTTGTAGAACGTGAAGCAGGCGTTTTCCACTCCCCAGCTGGGCTCCCCACCCAGCCAGCCTCCACCCTGCCCTTGAGCGTCCTCAACTGAGCCAGAGAAAGAGCCACACCATAAAGAGACTGGGTTTCAGGAGACTGCTTCCTCGAAGGACTCAAGAGGATCGTTTCTCCACACCTCACGTCCTGCCTGGAGCCTGAGGTGCCGGCGAGATGGGCCTCCCCCTTGTCGACATCATCCTGTGATTTGGGGGCCAACTTCTCTCCCCAAACTCTTCTGTCTTGGCTAGCCCATCTCATGCACAGCTGTATTTTTCCACGCGCCCTCCTCAGACTTACAGAAGTCGTACCCACATAAAACCAGTATCTTCACGTGACCCTCATCCTTACCACCATATCCCCACCTCTATACTTTCCTTTCTATAGGAGAAAAAACAAACTAACTAACTAAAAACTACTTCAAAGACTTCCCTGAATAGACAAGAGACGGAAGCCCTGTCTTCCTGGCTGTAGTGAGGTGAAACGGGGCGGGATGCTCTACTCGGTGAAGTGCTGCTAGACACAGAGGCAAATGCCGCAGGCCCTTACTCATCTGTGACAGCTCCACCAGTTCATTTCTCAGAAGCAGAAGTAGTAATGGGACTGAGAAAGTCAAGAGGGAGAGGAGACAAAGGGGAAGCCAGAACCCGGATGGAAACACTCTGGTAAGTTAGGAGACTCAGCAAAATGTCCTGCAGCAGGAACTGATACAACTTTAGAGACAACCGGCAGAGAGGCACTCAAAGGATCCCAACGCCAAGAGATGCCGGTTAAGGCGAGGGGCGTGCCCATCACCCCGACTGACCGGAACATCTCACATTACATATCATTACATCTATGTATATATATCACTCTGGACTCACCCCATACGTACAATGGCGTTGTGTGAATTTTTAAAAAATGAATTAAACCTATTATCTGAGGGTTTGGTGTTCCCCTTTCACTCCAAAAGCCACCCCACCTATGCAGCCCTCTGATGTGCCCAGTGATCTCATTCATAGGAAGTTCTTATGGGCATTTGTGTCTGTGACCTTCTGGCCTTCATCGAAACAATGAGAGTGCCTTGTTCTTTTCCTTTATTCTCTCGACATTCTTTCGTGCCTACCTATCTGTCTGCCTCTGGACGTTCACCCTCTCCAGGCAGCCCTCTCTGTCTTCCCTGGCTCGTGTACCAGTCTCCCAAGCCATGAATGATTAGATGGCGTGTTCGCTTAGTCCATAAGGTTTTCCTGAGCATCTGCCATGTGACAGGTGACACCCCAGACACTGAGAATTCACCAAGAAACCCTCAAACTGACAACAAATGCCCTACTCTGACAGAATGTGGGTGCGAATGGAGACGACAGGAGGTGAATAAGCAAGTTAGTTAACCCATGAGGTGGAGAATGAGGTGGGGAATCAAAGCGAAGAAGAAACGGAGTTTGGAGGTGGAGTCTATGAAACGTGTTAGATTAGAGAGTGCAGTTCTAAAAGGAGACAGGAACTATTGTGTTTGTTTCTCTGTTTTGTTTTTCTGCTTCTGGGTAATGCTGACCTCACAGAATGAATTTAGAAGTGTTCACACTGTTGCCTTGCTTGGGAGACTTCAAGGAGAATGGACGTCCATTCTTTTAATTGTCCCGGAGAGCATACAAATATGGCCACCTGGTCCTGAGATTTCTTCACAGAGAGGTTTCAATCTGTTGACTCAGTTTCTTTTTTTTTCTTTTTTTTTGTTTTTTTGGATTTTGGTTTTTTCAAGACAGGGTTTCTCTGTATAGCCCTGGCTGTCCTGGAACTCACTTTGTAGTCCAGGCTGGCCTTGAACTCAGAAATCCGCCTGCCTCTGCCTCCCAGAGTGCTGGGATTACAGGCCTGCACCACCATTGCCCGGCAGAGATTTCATATTCACAACTCTGCTCTTCTGGTCTGGTTATCTTTTTTTTTTTTTTTTCCAGGGTTTCTCTGTGTAGCCCTGGCTGTCCTGGAACTCACTCTGTAGACCAGGCTGGCTTCGAACTCAGAAATCTGCCTGCCTCTGCCTCCCAAGTGCCGGGATTAAAGGCGTTTGAGACCACGCCCAGCTGGGTTTCTTGATATAGCTAGCTCTCTCTGGACTTTCTTTCTCTGGGGGGGGGGGGGGGGGCGGGGGGGAATGTAGCTGGGTGATTTTCATTTCTGGAGATTGCCATCAGCCAAGTTGCTGGATCATGGGCATGCAGTTACTCCCCCCTCTCCCCCCTCCCCCTCCCCCTTCCCCCTCCTGTGTTCCTGCTTGTTTCTCTAAGTTGATGGTGACATCTTGCTTTCACCTATTTGTATTTTCACTTTTCCCTCTATCACTCTACCTAACGGGTTGTCCGTTTTGAAGACGCCTGCAGAGGACCTGGTGGCAGATGCTGCTAGGACATCACCTAACTGTGACTGGCATTGCTGAGAGCGTCCAGGCCTCACCTGGATGCTAAGCAGACCAGGTGTCATCACCGGCGTGACTCTCTTTTCCAGATGAGGGAATGAGGGCACAGAGAGGTGAACGTTAGAGCCTGCCATCGCCATCGCAGGGGACAGAGCGAGCGTCCTGACACCAAGACCTTGCCTTCACCTCTGCACTCTGACCCCTTTGATCTGTGAGCTCCGGGAAAGGAATTATTACCCCAGCAAATGAGAAAACAAAGACAATGAGACCAGGTCGCCTCTCCTGTGCCCCAATGAGGTATTTGTCTCCTAGAGAACTATGTGAGAATCGAGTTATTTTCAGCTCTGCACAGCAAATGGTGCAGTGATTTTATAGCCTAATTTCACTCCCCAGCTGGTTCCAAGATATTAATAACTAAGTCTGGGCTAACCCTCTTACATTTCAGGTTTCTTGAAAATCTCTAGCTAGCTCTCTCCCAATATAAACCATTTTGTAAAATGTATCTTTCCCTGGCGATTTGCTTTTTCTTTCTGAAGAAACAAAGTGTGTTTAGACAACGTGCTACCCAATGCTTTCGGATTCCTTTGTATTCGGATCAGCTCTCCTGAATATTTCATCATTTCCTTTCCTTAAACATTGAGTGGTGTTTTGCTGAGAAAGAATATCCAGATGTATCGTGGCTGAACGGACTTAGAAGCAACACCTAGGGCTTCTGGAGAGTTCTCAGAACAAGATTTACCCACCCAGAGCTGGAGCATTGGCTGATTCAGAAACTCAGCAGTAGCGCAGTACAAGGTAAAGACGCACTGATGGTTCCCAGGCCCCAGCAGAGCTTTTAATCACACCCCAGAAAGTCAACACTGTCTCTTCTTTATACAGGGGCTGAGGGCGGGTGGGGCGGGAGGGGAGTAGGACAGGAGATGGAGGAACAAGAAAAACTCTTGTCAGAGTTTTAACAAGAAGCATTGGGGTGAAAGCAAGGCTTCAAGTTCAGGCTTATGTTAAAGGAGGAAATGGGACTGGGTCTTAAAGTGCTGACGTGAGGGAATCTCCACAGCCTCGGAATGACCCTCAACCTGCCTGTGCCCCATCTGACCAATTCCTGTAACAGGCACCACATAAAGAGCGAGTTTTGTAACACTGGAACTGAATGAAGTCAGCAGAATAGAGAGTGGTCCCAACAACCCTGCCCTGCCTGCAGAAAACTCCCCACCCCACTTCCCGAGCCTGGATCGGGCTGACCTTGGCCTTATTTAGGTGTCCTTGTTAATAGGCTCAGGCAATGAATGGCCATTCTCTGGAACACCAGGGGTCCCTGAGTGTTGGGGAGTACAGCTTTATAAGTCAGACCCACTCCCCACAATCCCAGAAGTTCAAACTCCAGCGCTGAGATGCTTTGCCATCAAAGAAGCCACAGCTTGCACTTACCGGTGGCTTATGGCACTCACTGGATGTAAGGTGAAGGGCCTAGAGAGAGGGCATTGTGGAAGTGCTTGATATTCTTGCCCTTAGGGTTTGAGACTCCCATCAATCCATATCCACCCATTTCACCAATAGGGTAGAGAACAGAAAGAGATGTAAGACACAGAGCCACTGGGAAGGTCAACACAGGCCAGAGCGCCATGGGCCAGGGATGGACGGGTGGCCCATTTGGAGCTGCAGCTCCAGGAAGTGTGTGAGCATTCAAGGAAATAGCAATGTGAGCTCCCTTTGCCTGGCTCTGAATCCCGCAGCCCACCTCATTTCTTTCTCTGTGCGCTTTTGAGTTCTTTAGAGGAAAGACCCACAATCCAGAGGAGGGGGCAGGAGAGGATCACTGCCCACAGAGCCGCAGACAGACACCAAGTCTTCTATAGGTGGCTATCCTAGAAACAGGACCCACTCCAGTGCTACATGTCATATCTGCAGTCCCTTCACACCCTCAGTGGTGGCTTCTGCCTGGAGTCCCACCACTAGGAAGGCTTGGGCTGGAGAGACCCTTGAGCCTAGGAGTTGTAAGACCAGTCTGGGCAACATGTCCCAAATAAATAAATGAATAAGCAAGCAAGCAAACAAATGAAACAAGGTGTATTTTAAAAATAACCTGTGCACATTTCCTGCATGCTTTAAGCAGTGTCTTACATACACAAATGCATATTCTAATGTTAAGAACCATTACACTCAATACAATGTCAATGCTATGCAAGCCGATGCTGATGCTCTTCTGTATATTTTAGAGAAAATGGACAAGAAAGAAGTCTGGGGATGTTCAGGGCCGATGCGGCCAGGGCGTGTTTAACTATCCCTCTACCACAGTTGGTGGAGTCCTCTGATTCCACATATGGAAGCTGACCCGCATCTTTGAGAAGTGGTGTGGGAGAGGGGCTGCCTGTGGCTCAGTGACTTTGGGACAAGAACATCCAGTGTGAGGAAACCTTACAGGCTCAGCCATGGCACCAGGAGGACCTAAACGCAGAGTGAAGGATTCCATCCTGCCAAACACAGGAATGTGTTCTGTTGTTTGGGGGCAAGTGAGGTAATTATTCAGTGTCAACCACAGCTGCGTGGGGGCTCAGTCCTGGGGTTCCCCACCGGTGGGAGCAAACCAGCTGGGTCAGCCTCCTGCCTCAAGCTCAGTTTCCTCTGAAGTGTGTAGGAGAAGCAAAGGTTGGAGTGGTTACCCTGAGATCTTACCGATTTCCTATGAAGTTTGTTCTAGCAAAAGGAAGCAGAGTAAAGCTAGCTGTGGAACTTATGAAATCTAGCTCTCTCTATCCTGATGCGGAAGTTGAGTCAACCAATTTCCTGTTTGGGTCTTTGACAATAAAGCTGTGGGGTTCCCAGGCTCTGCAGGGGATAGCTGGCTTCAGCCAGTGGTCACTGTCTCCTGTGAAATCCCCTATTGGTTCTCTCTCTTTCTCTCTCTCTCTCTCTCTCTTTCTCTCTCTCTCTCTCTCTCTCTCTCTCTCTCTCTCTCTCTCTCTCTCTCTCTCTCTCATGTTCTGAGTATGGGTGGCGGCAAATGGGGAGTTACAAAAAGCAGCAAAACCCTTGGCGTGCCCGCAGCCCTTTACTGATGGGTGGATATTGTGCATTCTCAAAAAGTGGCTGCAGCAGCAGCGTCTCCGGAGGCCCAACTAGGCTGTGCCCCACACATGTGCCGTGACTGTCGGAGACCCACACCTCCAAGGCATGTTAAGAATGGTGGTGAAATTTGTCTTTAAAAATCTTCAAAATCTTTAGGCTTTATCAAGCAACTGGAAGGCAACAGTGCTCTGCTATGGCTGTGGAAACAGCGTGGGCCACCCTGACAGAGACCGAGGCATGACCCAGTGTGCGGAGTCTGGGGGCACAGGTAGATCAACCCTACCAAGGCTCATCTATTTTTGAAAGAGCCAAGAAATGTTTTTAGGGGAAATATATATATAAAATGTGTGTGTGTGTGTTTTCTCAATCGAAATTTAATTACTCTTTTATTGAGACATTTTAACATTTGTGCTAAGTGCTAAGGATTTCAAAATGAGCAAGAGTTAGTAGCCCGCCCTCCCAAGCCTTCCCTCACATCGTGAGGAAGATAGATAAATAGGAATACAATTGGGGCGAAGGATGCTGACATTTGGAAACAGGAGTGTTTGTGAAGTGCTGGGGGCTGCCTGGAAACAGTGAGGTTGGCACAGAAACGATCTTGCAGAAGGCAAGGCCCTCGGGTGGACGGGCATTCCGGAGAGGAGTCTGCAGCTTTCCAAGAACTCCACTTGAGAACCACGGCAGGGCCGCGATGACTGGAAGCAGCAAGTCAGGAACAAAGAAGGAAGTTGCTCATGCTGCCGAGAATCTGTTTATCTGGAAGAGGCGCCTCCCCCAACCGGTCTGCACCACCCCAACCAATCCGAGCTCCAGACTCTGCACACTGGGAAATGCCTAGGTCTCTGTCAGGGTGGCCCATGCTGTTTCTACAGCCATAGCAGAGCACTGTTGCCTTCCATTTGCTTGATAAAGCCTGACGATTTTGTAAAAAATCCTTACTATTCCTTACAAGGTCATAGCTTTCCCAGAGAGTAGGCAGGGTATGATAAACCATCACCGCAGAAAATACTTGCTTCATAAATTCTCAACATTTCCCTGACAACACCACCGCTAGCCATTCGCACAGGTCCAGGATGGCAACTCCCTGTTTGGCCTTAGCTTGATGGGGAACAGACGTGATCTTATCCGGCCGGCACAGGGCTGGATGGAGGCGTTAAAACTCAGAGACTCTTGGAGATGTCCCAGGACAGACTTCAGCTTGCTGTGGCTAATGGGAGGTGAGGGTAGAGTGGGCAGGAGGAGGCTCCACCTAGATTTGTGGCCTGGTGGGCCTGAAGGTCACTGACAGCCAGAGGGGCAGTGATCTGTCACAAAGCCATGATTGTCTGTTTATTTATTTACAGACAGGGTTTCTTTGTGTAGACCTGGCTGTCCTGAAACTCACTCTGTAGATCAAGATGGCCTCAAACTCATAGAGCTCTCTCTGTCTCTGCATCCCTGGTACAGGGTTTAATGTTGTGTACCACCACCACCACACCACCACCACCACCACCACCACCCAGCTTGATTTTTTTTTTACCAGCTCAGTCTCCGGTGGCCCCTTGGGCCTCATGAGTCTGCACTGTTGAGTTGGGTTGGTGCATCATGCAGATAGGAGGTGTGTGTTGACGAGGTAGGTTAATCCAGGCCAGTGTCAGACCATAGGAGGAGGACATGGATAGGAGGACACTAGAATAAGGTGGGGGAGGGTATGAATATGAGCACACACACACACAAGAAAGAATGGATGAAAGAAAGAAAGAAAGAAAGAAAGAAAGAAAGAAAGAAAGAAAGAAAGAAAGAAGAAAAGAAAACAAGAAAAGAAAGAGGTACCTCCCCAGAGTCTGTAAACAAGTGAGTCATATTTTGAAAACATCAAAATGAATACCAAAAGGTTCTGACATGCAACATTTTAAATTGTTATCCAAAGATAGACTACATGTACCAGCATGGTTCTGGGTTCTATCTTCCTGATGCCAGGCCTGGGCTTTGAACCCAAGAAATGTGCACACAAAAAGTCTCAAGCCTGTACTTGAGCAATACCTGGCAACTTCAATGAAATCTGGACCTGGACATTGCTGAGTGAGTTCTTGGAGCTGTTCAGGAACATGTCCAGGAAGTAAGAGTTCCACACAGCTTTCCTGAAACTCTCATCAGCCTTCAGACACCCCAGCCTGCTGGCTTGCCCATTTCTGCTTGCCTGGAGGAATTAGTGTTGGTAGTGACCCAGATATTCCAGCA
Organism: Apodemus sylvaticus; assembly: GCF_947179515.1. Lineage (NCBI taxonomy): Eukaryota > Metazoa > Chordata > Mammalia > Rodentia > Muridae > Apodemus > Apodemus sylvaticus. The sequence continues at coordinate 45,928,678 of NC_067482.1, read as the reverse complement.
GGTGGCACTCTTGCTCCAACCAGGTGTTTCAGAGCTGCAGCCACTTAATTAAAGTAGAGAAGTCGAAATGGGCTATTATAGTGTGTCCTGAGCAGACACCGGGGTAAATGATGATGTCATATGAAAAAGGCCAGGGATGTTCTGGAGAACGTGGATCCATGAAGGACCTGACTCGTGACCACAGGCTGAGGTTGTGTCCTCAGCGGGTGAGAAAAAATGAGATCCTTAAACTCTGTTTGCTTCCCCGCCCCAGCTCCAGCAAAGAAACTTGGTGAGGAATCTAGCACAGACCTCCTCTCCAGGGGATCCCAGAGGCTTGTGGGGTATATGAGTACAGATCCCAATCTCTGTCTTGGCTTCAGGTGCATAGCCCACAGCACTTACAATGTCGCATGTATGTGTCATGCTATGCTTAAGTGGGAACTGTCCATATTTTCACCAAAAGGGCATCGATTGAGATTTCCCAAGACCCTGGAAATCTCTAAGAAACTATCTTTAATTGTCCAGGGCGTTTCCCATTGGCACATCACATCAGCAGATGATTAACTGACTGATTCGGAAGTCAAAATTAAGTTTATACTGATTCTTGGATGAAGGAGCCCTGGTAATATTTCCGTACGTTTAAGTTCACTTATCTGTAAAATGGGTTCGTTTCCCTCTCCAGGTGGTCTCAAAGGATAAATGAGGCAGTATAGATACAGTACTTATTAAAGTACTTCTCTGAGCCTGATGGCTCATGCCTGTAATTCTAACACTCCCAAACCATTCTGGCTACACAAAGAGTTTGAGGCGAAGTTTGAGCAGGGTAAGACCACACCTCAAAACAAAACAGTGACAAATTCTAATGATTGACATGAAATGTAAAATAAGGTTTATGAACAGCACCTGTTGTTCCCACCACTGTTGAAGAAGAGTTCCCAGGGGCCGGTCTAGGAGGGTTTCAGAAGCGAGGACACCCTCTCTTCTAATGGAAAGATCCTGCTACATATCCCAGGAAATGGATACTTTTTCCACAACAATGTGTAGCTTAAGTGGGATCAGTCACCTGGTGGTCAGATGTTCCCAAGTTCCTGAGGGTGAGACAGCTCTGCTGGGGAGCCTAGGAATGCAGCCTGATTTCCTGGTTCAAAAATCACACCTGTGAAACTCTATCCAGGTGGGAAATTCTTCTGCCAGCCCGGAGACTCCTGAAGCCATGGTTCATTATCAAGTTATTTTTCCAGGTCACTCTGAGGTCACCTCCTTCACTAATACCACAGTCCTGGAGGATAGCCACCCGGGTCAGCCACAAGGGCTTTGCCTAAAAGTCCACCCTTTTGTTGACCATTTTCTATGTACCAGTTACCACGCATACAGCGATACGGGCATCTATTTAAGAGTCTCTAGGGTCTAGCTACATGTACTGGTTGGTTTTGTGTGTCAACTTGACACAGGCTGGAGTTATCACAGAGAAAGGAGCTTCAGTTGGGGAAGTGCCTCCATGAGATCCAGCTGTGGGGCATTTTCTCAATTAGTGATCAAGGGGGGAGGGCCCCTGTGGGTGGTGCCATCCCTCAGCTGGTAGTCTTGGGTTCTATAAGAAAGCAAGCTGAGCAAGCCAGAGAAACATCCCTCCATGGCCTCTGTATCAGCTCCTGCTTCCTGACCTGCTTGAGTTCCAGTCCTGACTTCCTTTAGTGATGAACTGCTACGTGGAAGTGTAAGCTCAATAAACCCTTTCCTCCCCAACTTGCTTCTTGGTCATGATGTTTGTGCAGGAATAGAAACCCTGACTAAGACACTACAAAAAAATCTCCAGCTAAAGACCAGAAACTCAGGTGTGGTATCTCAAGCCCATTCATCTGAGGCCACAGCCAGCAGAGAGAACGAATATTCCATGTCTTTCTGACTCTGGTGCCTGTTACCAGCGGGCTAGATGCCACAGAAGCCTGTTAATACCATATTCCTCTCCCTAGTCATCCAGAATGATCTCCCTTTCCAACAGGAGACCGAGGAACAAACGGATCGGTTTGATCTTAGCCTGAAGAAGAAAGAAGGGCAAATTCTGTCCTCTCAAAGAAAAAACTCTCATCCCTTCAACAAGGAAAGGTGACTTTCCAGTTCCTACCAAGCTCGATTCAGACTAAAGACATACTTCCCCCATTCCCAGAGGGGCATCTGTATAGACCGAATGGGTTTTAATTACTCACTTAGGGAACAAGCTCTGTTCTTGAACTAAAGTTATGTTGTCAGATTAGCTCAATGAAAATTAGTTTTACAGTTACTTTGTAACTTTAAACCTTTTGCTTATTCTGTTACAAATCAGTTTCAACCCCTGCACCAAGGCTCACCTGTGGAGGTCAGAGGACAGGACACATGAATTGGTTTCTTTTTTCTACCCTGTGGATTTACAAAACCCAGCCTCTTAGGCCTGGTGACAAGTGTTTTCACCTGCTCCGCCATCTTGTCAGTCCCATCTAATATAAAATGTCACTGAAGATTTACCATTCAGTCAGAAGAAAGAATTCACTTTGTACAGACAAATTTTTTTTATTTAAATGGAAATAAACCAAAGCAAAGTAATAAAAAAATACATAAAATAAAACCACCAGAGTTGTTTGGGGACATTGAAGCACTGAAAGATGTTTTCTATTCTTAACTAGAATGTTAGTTATTCGTCTTGTTACTGGAACAATATCTACAGTTTAAGGAAGGGTTTATTTTGGCTCTCAGTTTGAAGGCACAGACCATCACGGTGGGGAGGTATGATATTCAGTTCATGATATAATATTCAGTCCCATGATATAATATTCAGTCCCATGATATAATATTCAGTTCATAATATAATATTCAGTCCCATGGAACATACTGAGCCAGTGGATTGCCCTACCTCATTAACCTAAAGTAGATAATCCCTCACAGACACGCCCAGAGATCTGCCTTTGAGGTGATTCTATATCTCACCATATTGACCAGCAATATAAGCCATCATCAATGACGAGGCAACTGCCTGCAGAAGGGCCTGGAGGAAGGGCCACACCTACCGACTTTATCCTTGGTCTCCAGCGTGGGATGGATGACAGACATCCTGCCTCAGATGGATCTGAGAGCCTCTCTGGAGCAGCGACTTTCACATTGCTTCCACCAAAGGATCTGACAGAAACATCATACGAAGGAAAGTTTATTTTGACTCCTGGTTTCAGAGTGGAGCAGAGATGTCAGAGCCCATGGCTGCCGGAGCATGTGGTAGAAGACCCTCATGTCACAGTGGGCCATGGCTGGAGGCTGGGCTATCTTCTGAGGCCTGACTTAAGGGACCTCCTTCCATTAGCAAAGCTCCACTTTCCATTCTACGGCCTCCCAAAATAGTACCACCAGATGGGGAATAAGCTCTCAGAGCCTGAGCCTGTGAGGACACTTCAGATTCAATGCTCTACCACTGGACCCAAAGGCATCTCATGACGCAAGCTGCATCGTGTCTATTTTAAAGAATTCCTGTAGTCTTACTAGTCTCAACGTTGTTGTAGACTCCAACGTCTCTCCTGAGGCCCAAGAGAAACTCTGCGCTGTGAGCCATTCAATCAAAACTGAAGTGGCACATATGATAGCATGAATGTCACCATTCGAGAATAAACGAATGAGGGGACAGCAAAAAAGCAAGACTGAAACCCAGCATGATGGCCATCAAATTCTGTAGCTTCTCAGGTAGTTGTCAGGCACATGCAGTCTCCGAGTGCACACACACATGTGCAGTGTCAGGCACACGCAGCCTCTGAGTACACTCTTGTGTCAGGCACACACAGCCTCTGAGTGCCCACCTGTTGATTACGATTGGTTAAAAGTTAACCCCTTCTCCACTTCTCCTTCTCAGAACCAAAGAAAAGACTTCTAGTCAGCGCTTTTCTAGGAGGTCTTTAAAACTTTTTAAAAAATGTTTTTATCTATATATTTTGACCATATTTTTTCCTCTCCCCCAACTTCTCCCAGATCCTCCACATCTCCCTGCCCCACAGAGCTTCACGTCTTTTTACTCTTAAGAAAAAGAAAAATGAAAGAGAAAAATCAAAACAAAAGAGAAAAGAAAATCAGTAAGAAAAACTACCAAATAAAACAACGCAATTCACACAGAACAAGCACCGAGGCTACTTTGTGTTAGCCGGCTGACTTTTCTGGGCGTGGAGTCTGCCCTGGAGTATGATTGATGTATCTGAGTATCACTCCATAGAAGAACACCGGTTTTCCTGTTCCCAATAGGTTCCTCTGTAACTAGCTTGTTGGTTAGGATTGGTTAGAAGTGGACTCCACTTCTCCTTCTCAGCCCTGGACTCTTGTCTGATTTGTAACTACACAGGTCTTGTTTGTATTGTTACAGTTTCTGGGAGCGCACATGTGTATCAGTCCTGTTGTATCTGGAAGACCCTGCTTGGGAAGGCATGCTTTTCACTCTCTCTTATGAAGGAAATTCTTTCAAATGTGTTTGTACTTTTATACTATAGAGCCTTCCAGGGGCAAGGTCTCACCTCCACAACTATTTCCTAGTGCCCTGTGTGCAGCTACTTGAAGAATGCTAATCCGTTTAACAGATGAGCTGCTTTGTCTATACTGGTTGTATCTCCAACTTTATATAAGTTTGTGGGGGTTTTTTTCCTCTCTCAAACTGCATGTTTTCCCACATCTCTCTGCTCAGAGTGTCCCCACTATAAACCTGACTAAAAGCAATCAAAAATGACCCTGTACCACCCTGAATGCTGTGAAGATTTGAAAATTTTTTCAACCAAACAAATTAGCCCACTACTTCAAAGCTGGCTGTGGTGGTGCACAACTTTAGTCCCGGCACTCAGGAGGCAGAGGCAGGCTGATCTCTGGATTCAAGGCCAGCCTGATCTATAAAGTGAGTTCCAGGACAGTTGGAGCTACACAGAGAAACCCTGACTTGAAAAAGAGAGAGAGAGAGAGAGAGAGAGAGAGAGAGAGAGAGAGAGAGAGAGAGAGAGAGAGAGAGAAAGGAAAAAAAAAAGAAGAAAAACCCAGCTTCACTTCAAAACTTAAATACATTGAAAAATACAGACAAATTCCTTCCTAAGATATAATATAAATTACTTGAGATCTAATTTCCAGCACAGTCCTCATTCCTGTCTGGAGCCTCTGAACGTGCCGTTTGCCATCTGTGTTTCTGCCAGCGTTCTTCTGCACTCGAACCAGAATCTTCCATTACGATGATCAGTTCATAGCATGTCAGGGCTTCTCCGACCCACTGCCCCAGACTTCCAAACTCCTCCCACAAATTAGTTCCCAAAGTCTAAACAGGATGTCTTTTGGGTGTTGGTAGAAATCATCCTGCTTCTCTGCTATTTGTTTTCTGTGTTTATTACTGATACATCATTCTGACCACAGTATCCAACAGGGATGGTGGAGGAGAGTTTACATTGGCTCACGGGTCCGGAGGTTTCAGCTCGTTACATCATGTCTGCCAGAGCAAGTTCCCAGAGGCTCCATGGAAGTGCAGGAAGCAGAAAGCAGCCCCCGAGAGCCTTTATTGAGCTGTCACTACAGTCTATCGAAAGCTTTGCACTCTGCCCATTTCCTTCCCAATACCAGGTCTCACATAGGCAGATCCTAGCCAAAAGTGTGTGGATTAAAGTTTGTGTTTTGAGGTTGAACAAATGACTCAATAAGCAAGATCATTAAGCATTAAGACCAGAATTTGGAGCTCACGGTGCACATAAGAAGCCAGGCATGGCTGCATGTGCACCTCTGACCTCAATGCTGAGACAGGGGTGGGGGTGGGGTTGGTGGAGGAGCCAGAGATGGCCTACTCCACTTTGTGCTCCCGGCAGGTCGGCAGGTTGGCAGGTCGTAGACTTCCAGCCATCTGCCCAGGAACTCTTTGGATCGGTGAATGAAAGGCACACACACATTACCTTATTTTTGAAATGCTGTGATTAGCTCAAAGATTGGGCAGTTCTAATCCTCTGCCTGCTACCCCAGGCCAAATCAGGGACCGGACGTGGCCCATGGCTGCCTACCCGAATCTTCTGTGGCTCGATGGCTTTCTGTCCTGCAGCTCTAAATCTGATCCATCCCCTACCGAATCATGGCAATCCTCTGTCCTGAATCATGGCAACCCTCTGTCCTGACTCCTCTCTCCCTCATCCTAGCCCTCACAAATCTAAGGGTCCTGCCTCACCCCCATCTCCTTTTGCCCAGCCATTGGCTGCTGGCATCTTTATTGATCAAACAAAAACCAATCAGGAACAAGGCTCTTCAGCGTTTGGACACACGGATTCCCGATTAAACCAAAGCATTAGAACTAATTCCCCAACGTACCAGTCCAGATACAGGTTCAGAGACCCTGTCCAGGAGGAATAAAGAGGAGAGTAATGGGGCAAGATATCAGGAGTCTTTTTCTGACTTCTGCCAACATGCATTGGCATGCACACATGAACATACATGCACACATGCACCACACATATGTACAAAATCCATGCTTTTCTTTAGTCTCAAAAAATCCTGAAAACCCCCAAATGCTGCAAGTGGCTCCTGGTTGAAGTCCACAGAGATCTCTGATGCTTCTCTGAGCCATGAGTCATGCTTCTCCACGAGTCTGAATGAGCTTAGAGAAGGAGGAGCTAACTGCAAGGGGGAGGGGGAGAGTTACTACTAGATTCTGCAGGGGACTGGGGGAAGGGGCGAGAGCGGGAAGAATGGAAGGAGGGGACCATCAGCAGCTGGCCCAGCAGTGTGGCCTGTGCTATCCTCCCTTTCTGGCCCTCAATTGCTCTTTGAAGAGCTCTACATTTATGGCCGCTCGGACAAGCCCCGGCATTGTCTGCCTCTAGCACCGGGTCAGAGGCCTTATAGGAATGGCATGGTTCTACTTCCTTAAATAGCGACTCGGGAATGAAATGAGTAACCGTGTCTTTAATTAGCCATACCCCAGAGGCCTGCAGGGGGCTGGTGGATGGTGGGCTTCCTGCCAAGATCAGCATTGTGCAACTGGTATTTGGTCCAGGGAGCTTCAGTGGGGATGTATTATTTGCCCTTCTTCCTTATCTTCTAGTGTCCTATCAGATTCTTCTCCATTCTGACCCCTGTCAGCATGAAGGGTGCCCTGGAGCTGGAGAGAGGAAAGAAGGGAGCCCTTTCTGAGATGCTAGCACAGCCCAGGCACTGTGCCAGACCCTGGGAAGGGCAAGGTCAAAGATGGAAGGATGAGGAGGAGGTGAGCTAGTGGAGGCTGAACCCCGGTCATCTAGTCCCAGAGGGGTGATGCAGTTAAACCACAAGGGTCCCAGGGACCCAAAGAGGTTCCAGAATCGCTGCATTTTCACTGCATTCTCCACACCCTGTAAAAACCCCACAGAACTGTCCTTGCTGCAGTCTCCACCCTGTCTCTTTCTATTGCTTCCTGAACCTGCCTGGGTATTCCTGCCTCAAAACCTCCAGGGGACTTCTAGGCCTCCTCCTCCTCCTCCTCCTCCTCCTCCTCCTCCTCCTCCTCCTCCTCCTCCTCCTCCTCCTCCTTCTTCTTCTCTCTCTCTCTCTCTCTCTCTCTCTCTCTCTCTCTCTCTCTCTCTGAGAGAGAAAATACCTTTCTAGCCTTGCTCTGCACACAACTACCTTTCCTTCTCTTTCTTCAGTTCTTGTTGTGGAGGCCACAGGAAGGAAAATGACAACTGAGTAAGGGCAGAGGGAGCAGACAATGGAGCAGGCGGCCTGCAAAGGCCATGCTGATTGGCTAAAGGCTGCAGGAAGCGCGGAAGCAGACAGAGGGAGAAGTGCCTGGGACCACGTTGGACAGAGGAGCCGTAGCCGGCTGTGGAGGGGAGACTGGGAGTGGCCGCAAGAAAGGAATTTCCATTCAGAAGGAATGGACAAAAGAATCTGGAATGAAGTGGAACGGTGATAATCTACTCAGGTTTTAGCTTCTGATGTTTATGTTTCTAGAAACTGTGGTTGCAGAAAGGGTCAGGACCTTTTTGGTCTTCTCAGCTACTCAGATTGGAATTCCAGAGTCCACGCAGGCTGGCAGGCTGACAGACAGTATCCCTAGTCCATGTCCCTCATACCCCTTCACGCACCCCGCACCCCGTACGGTAATCATCTCCAAGGAATGAGAGAGCACCTTGGGCAGGCCTGGGCAGGGCAGGCCTGTTTTGCCCAGATCAACTGTGGTCACCTTAGGAATGAGAGGGAAAGCCTTACTATAAACAAGCCGGGTTCCACCATCCCTCGCTGTGTGTGCCTTAGGGGAGGCCCAGGCCACTGTCAAGAGCTCTCTTCTCACTGTTTGGCTGGGGCTTGCCTGATTTCACTTCTTCCCTCTCCTCTACCTCTTGACCTTGCGCGCTGATTGGTGCTTCTGGGGTTTTTACATAATAAGTTATCCTGGAATCATGTTTTAACGGCGTTTTGTGGGAACGGCGTTGCTGGGGCCACCACTGCACCGCAAAGTAATCTCTGGAGACCGCAGTGTGGTCCAGGACCAACAGCATCTCTTTGGGAACTTGTTAGAGACCCAAGCCCTGGGGTCCTCCCAGTGGGCGGAGTACTGCCGTCTGAGCCCTATGGTGTCTCTGACTTTTGAGCATGCTCCAATAAATAAGAAGGTTACATAATGCCAGCAGATGGAACCCTGGGTGTGTAGACATTTCAAGGCACCCAAAATGCCATTTGCCTGTGGCCCTAAAGTCCTCCTGCCCCTTGTAATGGATGTTGTCGGTTGACAAGACCCCAGACACGTAGCACCATAGGCAGAGATGTGATTTCTTGGCAAGCTAATGAACCTTTGCTCTCCGAGGCGGAGAGGGCTGGAGGTGGGGCGGGGGGAGGGGGAGGGAAGGAGGGGAAGCTTTGACAAGGATGCAGGGGGTGGGGGACTTCCGATGGGGGCAGGCGACCTTCATAGGAAGGGTTTCGGTTCCAGCGCAGCTACTGTGAAGGAATGCTCCCATCCAGAGCTGTAGGGTGTCCTGAGGGGTGGGGCGGACACCCCCTCCCTTCCCGGAAGTTGCCACACCTCATTCTCTAGCTTGCAGGCCAGGAAGAGGAAACGGACTGTGACAGAAGTGGGAGAAGCTCAAAAGCTCCTCGGTGAGGGACTTTTCTGAGGGCAGTGCCTGGAACCGGTTTTCAGTGTGGGTTGCGCAATCTCCTTTGGACCTGTCTCCCCGGGTCAGGAGAATGGGATGGCTAAGTGTCCTGAAGGGACTTTGGTGCCTATGATCATACACTGGGAACCATAATGGCAAGACCGACAGAGGTTTGGGTGATTTTAGGTAACAGCCCTCGTAAGCACCAGGTAGTCCTGGGCTTAGAACAGCGTGCTAAGCTATTGGCAATCCCTTGAGTGGTGCAGACACTGTATCCCACACACACTCGCTGAAGGAATGGTGGGGTCACAGTCTCCCACTGCAGTAGCTGGAAGGCAAACACTCTGCTGCTATTTCAGACCTTGGCGCTCAGCACAACGACATCACCACCGTCCTGTTCCCAGCGCTTAATGTAAGTCTAGATAGGTGATCTTCATGGTGTCACCTATTGCCGGGATGAGTCCTCTTCTGGTCAATTGTCTTTCAGGAGAGTGGTTGTGAGGAAGTAGTCAGGGCTCAAATCTCTTCCCAAGCCTGAGGGAGGAAAGAGGTAAAGGAGAGAAAATGAAGAGAAAAATGAAGTCTCTTGGATAGAATGACAAGATGTCTAGGAGGTGGCAATTCCCAGCAGGACTCGCCTGGAGTTGGTTGGAAGAGTGACTGTGGCTCCTTCCATCCGTGGGTCTGTCTTTCTCAGCACACTGGCTGAGATACCGTTCCTGGGCAGAGCTTCTCCTAGGAGGCGAGTCTGGGTCTTTTCATTTAAGCCGTGTTCATGGGGGAAAGGCAACTTTGATACCATCGCAACTGGTCAGAGATCGGTACATTTCATAGACCTTGAAGCGTGCACATGGCTTCCACCCCGGCGTTATTCCTAGATATTTTATCTTGCACCAGAGCAGGTACAAGAGGAGTCAGCTAGAAGGGTCTTGGGAGGTCCTCAGCCCAGCAGAGAACAGGAACCAACAACAACAAAAAAAATCTGGAACTGATGCTTCTGGATCTTTCTCAAGTGGCCTGCTTTTCCCTGTGGATGAGCTACAGGGTCCCTGCAATAACCCTTCCCTTCCCTCCTGTCCCCTGTATGGTCACCTTCGTGATGGCTAGATATTCCCTCTGTGGCCACCATTAGAAAGTTCAATGAGGTGAGCTTTTAAGAAAGACTGGTATTTAAAAACAGGAACTTGAAAAATACATTAACAGGGGAAGTGGGCGATTATTTGTCTTTACTATATATAGGAGAGAGTCAGTTTATAACAGAATTATTTTTATATGCTGTTTTTGCCTGAGCAGCCAGCCCGTCTCCCGATGCCAGTACGCAACTGATTTTTATAGCATTGCCTCCCCACCATAGGGCCAGTCATCAACTGTTCCAGACCCTTCTTGCTATTTGTGGCTGTTCCTGGTGCCTGGGAAGGAGCTCACTGCCCACCGAGGTTCAGCGGGTTCTCCTTGGGCTGGCTGCATGCAGCCTGCAGTAGAAAGGGAATTTGCAGCTGCACCTAAAAGGTGCATCTTCCCAAGGTGCACTGCTTAAGCCAACAAGTCTTCCTCCCCTGGAAGTGACTGATAGTCAGAGAGCCAGGAGAGCGTTTCCTCCACACCTGATCCGATCCTTTGGCTGGAATCATCCGTGTGCAGTTGGAGACAGCCCGAGTATGTTCCTAAAGTACCTGTGAATGTGAGTCCTCTCTGTGATTCGAAGAACAGCAAAATGTGATGTTTGACCAGTATCTGTGATTCCAGGAAGAGAGTGCTCTTGGTATTCCTGCCATCTGGCTTTCTGCCTCTCAAACGGGCTGGCTTATTTGGCTTTGGTGGCGTTCTAAGTCTGTATCTAAAGGGAGTTATTTTAAAATGAAGCTTATGTCTCTGAGGATTGTAAGGGTTCAGCTGCTCAGTCAGGGGAGCAGGTTTCTAGACTTGGCGCCCGCAATGTCTGGCCAGCCTCATTCCCAGCAAGTCACCGCCGCAAGTCACCACCACGCCCAGCATCCAGCATGCTCAAAAATGTAGCCTGTGCATTTGTCTCTGCAGTCTCGGCTCACACTGTGAGAGCGGTCAGGATGTCTTTGTCCCGTGTCCAGGTCACCAAACCCTTAGAGAAGATCAAAACTGTCTTCTCTTTACCTAGAGAAGATAACAGATGTGTATTCAATGGATGGATGGATGGATAACTCTCTAGAACCCCAGCTGATCTATTGCATTTGGGGAACTTTACTGAGTGCCTCTTCCATACCAGACTTTCTTTTAGATACATGGTGTGTATCAAAGCTGACCAAAATAACCAAAGCCAAAAACAAACCAAAAAACCCCTCTTTCCTTACTTGTAGAGAGATTACATTTTAGCAGGGAAAAATAGATAAGCAATACGCAAATTATATATGCATATATACAATATGATATGTACACTTGATATATACATATATGTACGTATACATGATGTTTCAGGGAAAAGCCAGGAAAAAGAGGGACTGGATGTGTGGAGATCCGGGAAGGTTGAACAATGAAATAGAGTGGTCAGGGCTAGCGCCAGTTCAGCGTATTTGACCCGTGACTTTACCAGACCATTTCCTCTGGCTCTATCATTTTTGCTTATATGTGTATATGTAAACACACACAAGTCATATATAAGCCATAGCAGCATCCAGAAGTGGCTTCCATGCTGGCTCAGCATCTAAGGCATAGTAAGTGTTCAATAAAAAGTAGCAGCTGGGGTCAGAGAGATGGTCTATCAGGTAAGAACACTCGCTGCTTTTGAAGAGTTCCAAGACTCAAGAAGGTTGGTTCATCCTCAATGGACTATCCTTAATGTCAGCTTCGTGGGATACCAGGCCCTTCCAGCCTCCAGGAGAACTGGCATACTCCCCACCCGCCTCTGTCACACACACACATGCATACACACATGCACACACAATAAAGTAAATATAAACAAATGAAAGAAAAAGAAATACATTTGAAAAGTAGCCAGGTGGGTGAATGTTTAATAATTGATTTGTTAAAAAGGATTATTCCCCTCACCTTATAGAAATAATAACTGTTCCACTGGTCTATTTTACATGTACATGGTCTGAGATAGAATTTCTGGTGTGACCATGACCAAAAGCAGCTTGAGAAGGAAAGGGTTGATTTTATCTTACACTTCCAGGTAACAGTTTATCCCTGAGAGAAGAGGTCGGGGCAGGAACTTGGAGGCAGGAGCTGAAGTAGAGGCCATGGAAGAGTCCTGCGTGCTCCTCTTGGTTTACCCAGCCTGCTTTCTTATACCATCCAGGACTATCCACCAAGGGGTGGCACTGCTCTCTGTAGATGGGACCTCACACCAACCATTAATTGAGAAAAGGCCCCTCAGGCTCCCCCACAGGTCAGTTGAGGTTCCCTCCTCCTGGATGACTCTGGCCTAGTCAAACTGACATAAAAGTAGTCAGCACACATGCACAACTTGCCTGCCCCACCTCAGGTAGCAAATGCCTTTGAGTACTTAATGAAGGGAATTCACCCTCGAGTTAGGCATCAGGGCTTAGCTGGGCCAGTTATGAATAGCGTATTGTTAAGCACGGAGCTCCTGTCCCTAAAGGAGCAGCTTTTCCTAAACAGCACAGATTCTTCCAGCCTGGCTAAACGTGCTTTGGACATTGTTTCTGCTTCATGGGTCTGTTCAATGCTTGGTTCCTCTAAGGTGCTGATGTCCTTTACCAAAAGTGATGCTGTATTGACCTACAGCCTCACAGTGGGGCTTGAGCAGGTAAATCCCTGCTCAGGAAGGAGATCAGATGGGAGCTTGAGGTGCAAGAGTCTGGACACTGGTTGCTCTGTTTGGAGGGGAGAGCACATGGCCTCTCTATACTCTTTGGCTCCCTAGCATGGGACACAGTCAGCCTTGTCTATTGAGAAACTTAGAGGAACCTCTCTACATTTTGTATCAAATAGCCTCTGCTTCTCAGTCCTTCCCATAGGCAGGTTACCTCACTTAAGTCTATTTTCCAGTATCTTGCCTGAACTCCCACATCAGTTGTAGGCAGTGGTGGTCACTGTCTGCTTACTGGACACAAGGACACAAACACTTCAAGGGCCCAAGGCGACCACAGTTGCCAGGATGATAAATGGCGAAGTCAGAGCTTAGATCCAGGGCTTTTTGGTTCCAAAAGTAGGAATTTAACCACTAAAGGGGAGAGATTTTTCTTTTTTTCTGGAAAAACGATACACCGTTCAAGGGAATAATTATGAAGACTTCAGGATGTGTGAGTGTAGGACGAGGTATATTCCTTTATAATTCAAGATCCGGTGACGACAAAGAAAGGACAAAGGTCCAGCTCACACGCGAGCGGCAGTGGGTGAAGCTATGCAGGAGTATAAACAGTCACTGAAAGATGGGACAAACTCAGAGAAGCTTGGGTGTGTCAAGATGACAGAGGGGTTTCTTCCTCTTTCCATTTCCCCTTCCTTTTCTATTTCCTTTATTTTTCTTCTCCTGCCTTGTCCTCTCCATACTGTTCCCTTTAAACTTTTGAATTCTGTGTCTCTATGAGAGTGTGCGCCTGTGGGTACAGTTGCTGCTGATGGCCAGCAGAGGGTGTTGGATTCCTGTAGGCTGGGAACTGAACTTAGATCCTCTGCAAGAGCAGCATGGACTCTTAACCACTGAGCCATTTCTCTTTCCCTTCCCCCAGGTGACTCCGGGACAGGCTACCCTTGAGTTCTTCATCTTTCTGCCTCAGCCTCCTGAGTGCTGGGATTACAAAGGTGTAACACCATGGCTGGGTGAAGTTGTCTTGGCTATTGTTGTTACAGATTTGTGATTCATGCTTGTCAGATGAGACTTCTTCCTAAGGGTATAAAGCATACCCAACTTAGTTTTAAAGTGTGTCAGATTAAATCAAGACTTGGTAAATAAACCAGTGTACTCTATGCTGAGGCAGGGGACTTAGGTGCAGAAGTTCAGTCCTTTCTGATTCAATCTCTGGTTCCCTTTAAGCTACCCAAGGGTGTGTAAGGGACCCAGCAGATTGAGGACAAATGTGCCTCTTCTCCATTCAACCCAAAGGGAAACGGAACTAGGTTCAGGGTGACATTCTAGAAGCTACAGAAGTATTTGGGCTCCTCATTCTGTGACGTTGGACTTTGAAAAGACTTAAAATGTAGGATTGTGTCCAGACCTTTTGAGATTAATCATTTTCTACTTGGACTAGGGAACTTTAATCATACTGTGTTTCCCTAGCTCATGTGGCCTTAAGGACACTTTGAGCACACATTTGTCCATAGTTTTCATTAGAAGGAGAACTATTAAAACATAGAATGTGGTCTTCATGGTGTGGCTGCCGTTGCACCTGTGCCTCATTTTCTTGAGTTTCTGAGCATCACGGCAAGCTTGTGAGCCTGTTGGATTTTCCTTTCCACCTGCCCTTTCTTTGGCCCCATCCCTGTTCTCCCTCAAGCCCTGACCACACCCACCAATGCAAACACATCATCATGTCTGTCCTTCCCCCCCTTCCCCCCCCACCATGCTTTTATGCCCACAACCAGCTCATAGCAAGATTATAGTGGCGCCCACAACCAGCTCATAGCAAGATTATAGTGGCGCCCACAACCAGCTCATAGCAAGACTATAGTGGCGTCTTTGACACCTCCAACACTTTCCACCAAATTCATTTCTTGAGTTAATACCTGTTCAAGCAAACAATTGGCTTTTAAACTGAGATTGATGGGCCCTCTCCATTCCAGTGAGATCCTTTGTTTTTTTTTAGCTTATCTTCTATTTCTATCTCTGGTTCTGGAATCAATGGGTCTTCTGAACATAGTGGCCAAATAAATCTCACCCCCCCCCATATGATAGATTTACTCTTGTGCCTTAAGATTTCAAGTTCCCCACACCTAGAAAGTTTCTCATCTTACTCATAGGTGGATCTTAGCATTTGATTTGTGTGTTTAATTTGGAGTTCTTTGAAACCTGAGATACTAGAAAGAGACCATTGGTGAGTGGGCGTGGGGGGATGGAATCTTAAGGGAGTGGAGATAATGGAAGATAATAGAATACAAATGATGTGAAAGGAAGAGAGAATGGGGGGTGGGGGAAGAATGCTAACACTAAGCATGTTTGGAATATGGAAGCCTACTACTTTAGATATATATGTACATATACATATATACATGTATGTATATATACATATAATTGAAATATAAATTTAATTGGAATTACTTTGCATAGGAAATAATTATCTTCCCAGAAGCCATAGATTGAAAAGAGAAAACCAGTGATAGGTGTAGTATGGGATACCTTTTCAAGTTGTTGGTCATAGGCTCCTGAAGACTCCTCAAACAATATAGATTATCACCACTGCTCCTAGTTGCCCACCAGAACTTGATGGTAAGACTCTATTACTGAAGATAGCACATGCCTCAGTTTCTGCCTCCCGCTTCCTCCTTGAGCTCCTGCTCTGACTTCCTTCAGTGATGGGGTATGCTATAGAAATGTAAGTCAAATAAACCCTTTCTTCCCCAAGTTGCTTTTGATTATACTGTTTGTCACCATAACAGACAGGAAATTTGGACAGAGAGGAGAGGCAAACCTATCATTTTATCAGAGGCCAGGTCTCCTATGGTAGTTTGAGTGAGAAATGTCCCCCAAAGTTTCCCATATCTGAATGCATGTCCTCTCACTGGTAGACTATATGGGAAGTTTATGGAACCTTTGGGCATGGAGCCACGTTGGAAGAAGTAGTCCTTGGAGATAGGCTTTGAAGTTTATAGTCTTACTTCCTGGTCTGTCTGTCTGTCTGTCTCTCATGCACAGATAGAAGCTATCTCTAATTATTTTTTTTTAAAGATTTTTTATTTATTATTTGTAAGTACACTGTAGTTGTCTTCAGACACCCCAGAAGAGGGCATCTGATCTTATTACAGATGGTTGTGAGCCACCATGTGGTTGCTGGGATTTGAACCAGGACCTTTGGAAGAGCAATCGGTGCTCTTAACTGCTGAGCCATTTCTCCAGTCCCTATCTCTAATTCTTGATTACTGGAGTGGCCTCATTCTCCTCCTGTGGTGCCCTCCCTCACCACGGTGGCCTCTATCCCCCTGAAAATGTAAGCCCAAATCAACTCTCTCTTCTCTAAGTTGCTTTTGGTCATAGTGTTTGCTACAGCAGCAGAGATATGAGTGTCTCCTGTAACTGTCCACTTCTGAATGATGCTATTTTGTTAATGGGTGCTCTGCATGTATCACCTCCTTTGTTGAGACAGAGTCTTAATTTGTAGATCAGGTTGGCTTGGAACTCATTGTGTAGTCCAGGATAGCCTCAAACTCACAGACAACCTTCTGCTCAGTTTCCTGAGTGCAGGATTACAGACAGGAGCCATGCCAGCCAGCCAATCACCTCTTGAAATCCCTGCACCTCAACAGTACCACACTGTCAATTAATTTTCAACATGAGTTTTGAGGGTGCCACTCAAACAACCGCAGAGACCCAGAGAATAGACTTTCCCCAAACTACTCAATTGCAAAGATGCAGAAGTCTCATGTGAATTACATCTCTCTGTTTCCCAAAGCCATACTTGCTTTCATTGCACAGAGGGTTGGTGGCAACAGAACCTATTTAACTGCTCTCAGCAAGCTTAGATCATGGGTCTTGTTTGAGAAGAAACTAGAAATGATCACAATAACACCACTTAAAAACATCCTGTGGTGTATAACAATACGCCCTTGTTTCTTGTTCACCGTTCAAAGCCTGATTTAGGCTGAGTTCTTCTTGGCATAGCTGTATACTATGGACTGCATCCAGTCAGCTGCATGAGACTTCCACACTCATCGATCCAGTGTCCCTCCTGGGCATGCCCTTCTCTTGGCAATGGAAGAAATACAAATAGGACGAGTGGAAATACAGAACACTCAAGGCCTCTTCTTGGAAGCTGTTCCTTGTTTGGGCTGCCCACACTCTATGGGCTGACACAAGTTACAAGTCATCCAAGAGTCAGGACCACGGGGGGTATCAGGTATCTTCAGTGGGGGAAATGCACGGTCACATGGGGAGGTATGAGCAGTTGGTGCATGCTTAGAATGCAGGCGCTGTGCTGCTTTATGAACGGCTCATTGACCTCACCCCACCCCCACCCCACCCTGCACCCCTGCCACCCTATGAAGTTGGATTGCTGTCATCCCCTATTTTTCAATGAAATAATCTAGATTCAACATGGTTAGTCTTAAGGAAGTAAATGGATTATCAGGTGCAAACCTCAGTTCAGTTTAGCACCAAGGCCCATGTTTGTTACCTTGACTCAACTCCACTGGACGAGCTGAGAAATGGAGCACAAGAAGAGAGTCAGGCACGCTTTTTAGGCACCAGGGTTGACAGGGTAAGCACCAGGAGACACAACTGGGTGTATTTGCATGGAGCAAGAGGCAATGGCTCTGGAAACTATCAGTGAAAGCATGTGCTTCTTTTTGTGTCAAGGATTGATGCTTGTAAGAACTCTAAAGGAAAACCTACTTTCAGCATGTGGCCCTCAACATGGGTGGGTAACATTCAACCAGCCCCTCTGCCCCAAGTCTTGATCCATAGAGACGTTAATACTCAATGTGTTTATACCTCAAACTTTGATTTGAGTCCTACATGGATGATTGGGGTCTCTCTGCAAAAATGCCCATGAAATTCTGCTCCTCATTCATGCTGTTCAGATAAAGCCCGATATTTATTTGCCCTTATGTTGAGGTCTCCCTGAAGAATGATTCTTCCCAAAGGGCATCTCTCTCTCTCTCTCTCTCTCTCTCTCTCTCTCTCTCTCTCTCTCTCTCTGTGTGTGTGTGTGTGTGTGTGTGTGTGTGTGTGTGTCATCTCTGTGTGTAGTATACACTTGGGGATGCATCATGCAAGTGTGTATAGCAGGCAGAAGAGGATATCAGGTGTCCTGTTCCATCATTCTGAACATTATTTTCCCGACAGGGTCACATACTGCACCGAGCTTGGCTGGTGTCCAACAAACCCCAGTGGTTTTCCTATCTCTCTGCCCGGGCACAGCACTAAGGTTCCAGACATGTGTGGCACCCAGGATTTTATGTGGGTGCTGGGTTTCAGACCCAGGTCCTCATGCTTGAATAGAAAGTGGTCCTACTGCTGAGCCATCCGCCCCCCACCATAGTCACTTCTGAAGGTGATCCAGAAGGGAGTATGAACTCAGGGGGTGGGAGACAGGGGATGACCATGGCCCAGCAGACCCGATTTCTTTGATTAAAACTAGACTGTCAGATCAGGGAGAGTCATGAGGACAACCCCAGATTCCATCAAGGTATTTGACAGAGTCTTTCGTGATCGCTTTCAGAAAGCACTGAGAAACACAGGCTGATTTAGGATGAATAGATTGCTGTGTGGCTGGTTAGAGACTTGGGCTGTCATTAATCAGAAGTGCTCTCCCATCCAGAGGGAGGCTGCCAGCGTCAGGCAGTAGAACTGTGTCCTTTGCTGGACTTGCTTCCCCTGCACACCTTCCCACACCCTTCATTCTTTCCCTGCTCCTCTCTGTCTGAACAACTTGGATGAAGACATAGGGCATTAGTTTATGAAGTCGAGGTCTGGCATAAACAACAGGGGACTGGGCTACTTTTAAAAAGCTAGAGGGTCAATATTTAATAAACTATTGATTTCTATATGGACAGCACCTTACAAAGCCCACCTCTAGAAAGTGATCTTAAGTCTTTAAAGGGCTCTGTGCAGGAGGCCGGATCGATTATCTTCATTTTCAGAGAGGCTTAGCATTTCAGCAACTTCCCCACGGCCACTCGAGACTACATCGCAAAGCCCAGGTTTAGAATCCTTTTTAATTTTTCCTCCTGATTCCAAATCCTATCCCGTTTAAAATGGGCAGAAACATGGGATGTCACTCAGGTGGTAGAGTGTGTGCTTAACATGTACGAAGGAAGCCCTGGGTTCAATCCCCAGCACTGCATACCTGTAATCCCAGTGTTTGGGATGGACAGGCAAGGGAATCCTTGTCTTAACAGTACATTCCAGACAATCCTGGGCTCTTGAAAAAAATAAACAAAATAAACCAAAACAAACAAGAGAAAATAAATTGAAACAGATGATGATGATGATTATGGTCATATGATGATGATGATTGATGATGATGATGATGATGATGATCCACGCACAGATCTTTACTGGAGCTCCCTGCACCATGCTTACGAAGACATCCTCCTATCCAGACTGATGGCTACGGCTAGGGCTCATCTAGAAGGAGCAGAACAAGACTCTGACTTCGCACCCCCTTTCATAAATAAACCTATTCTTGGTCTAATTCAGGGAACCTGTAACACGGTAGGGAAGAAGCCCATGAGGTTAGAATTAGTCGAGTGTACTTGTGCAAGCCTTACCAAGCCTCAGTTTCTTTCTCTGCAAACGGAGAGGTGACTTGCACGCATTTTAGTGGGTAACCGTGAAGATTACATGGGTCCCCAGGGGAGACTAAGTCACCGTGGGTCTTCAGGGCCGCTAGAGCCCAGGCTACTGCACTGAGCGATGATTGCCAAGTTCTCGTCCATACTGGCACACCCTTCCATCCCTGTAAGAGCCGAGTCCTGGTGGAAGCCATCTTGAAGACCTGAATAGATATTGTTTATTCTGGTAGAAGGCCTTCCTTGCTCTGAGAGAATGACCTACACAGAGTGGTCATTCTTCTGCTACAGAGTATGGCAGAGCAGTGGTGATGGGGGGCCCACTAATACTTCATAATGTCATGTGGGTCACCAGGCAGGTGTGTGGATGGAATAACCCCCCTTCTGTCCTTCAGGTCTTGAACACTGGGGACCATGGAGAGGGCAGAGTGGAGGTGGGTACAGAGGTTATGGGGAGCAAGGGCCTTCCTGAGTCTCTCCGTGTTGGGCTTTGGCTTTTTCTGAGTCCCTCTAGCTTCCGGGTGGCACAAGGAAGCTACTGTTTGCCTAGACTTTGGTACTTTCTTCTGTTTGCTTTAATCCTTATCAGGACCAGGTGTTTCTCCTGGTTTTTGAAGTTTTCACCGGTACAAGTTAAGTCATTTGGCCCATAAAACCCTACTGTAAATAAGACACACAGTTTTACATATCATAAAAGTCAGAACGAATTACTTTCAAGGCAATGCATTTGAAACCGTATCCAAGGAATGAGCACTCACCTACGGGAAGAAAGAAACTCTTTTCAGCCACTAGATTACAGAGGTGACGAATTTCTTTTGTTCTGAAGCAGACGTTGGCTTCCCCAGTGCTGCAGCAAAGCATGCCGGTCAGCCAGCGCCAGCGCCTCTGTCCACAGACACCCAACCTTTCAGCTATGTTAATGGATACTGAGGCTGATGTCGGTCCTCTAGCCTTACATTCCAAACTTCCCCTTCCTGTCAATCACTCCTCACCCTCTCTTATGGATGCGCACCAGTTACCCAGCAGGACTCTCTGCACTCAGCCTGGGGCGCTGTTAGTCCTTCCTTCAGCTGACAAACCCTTCCACTCACAAAGCCAGTTCCATCCTCCTCTCCCTCCATTAATCTATTCTGGGTCCACCAGAATGGCACACTTATTTTTCAACCTTCCCCCTCCCCCCTTTTCTTTTTTTGATAGGTTTAAAGGCCGAATTAGTAGTCCATAAAGTATGTTTATTTTAATGTATAATAATACAATGATTTTCGGTAAAGAAACAGAAAGACAGTCATTACTGTGGCCCAGTCTTAAAATCTATCCATTGTCCCAGTCAAACACCTCACAGCCGTTTGCAATAGCCTCTCGGATCTACTTTTTGTCTGTGGAGAATGGTCTGTGCAGGGCGTGTCATAGGATGGTGGCCAATCGCTCTCTTCCCTGAGCTTGATGTGTGTGGCTCTAGGCAGGGCCGATTGATTGGAGGTGCTCCTTCTCTTTTGCTGCTGAATGAACTCAGTGTGTGGACTTCCGCCATACTGCATTCATCTCCCACCAGTTGCGGGATGTTTGGATTGCTTCCGCCTTTTGGCTATTGTGACTGGCATTTACCAGTATGACATTGTATGGATAAATTCTGTTTTCTACAGGAATTCACCTAGGAGTGGATTTGGTGAGCAAAATTCCCCTTACCAGTACTTTTAAGAATGGCATGATTGGGGCTGGAGAGATGGCTCAGCAGTTAAGAGCACTGACTGCTTTTCCAGAGTTTTCAATTCCCAGCAACCATATGGTGGCTTACAACCATCTGTAATGGGATCTGGTGCCTTCTTCTGATGAGTCTGAAGAGAGCAATGGTGGACTCATATGCATAAAATAAATAAATAAATCTTTAAAAAGAAAATTGGCATGATTGACCACGTGTTTTGGAACATTTACAAGGTCAGGAATTACAGTCCAGTTGTGAAATCTTCACTGTTGTAGGATGTTTATTACATATCTGACTATACTATTGTCTCTATCATTTTGACTCTGTGAAGATTATTTGTCGGTTAAGAGAAAGGACTCCTGACTGCAGTTCTTAGCGCTGAACATGGGCTTCATGTACGCTAGGCAAGCAAGCCCCCTGCCATGGAGCTACGTCCCAGACCTCTCTTCGTTTTTGATTCTGAGTCCAGGTCTTCCAAAGGAACACCCTGGACTTATGATCCCCTTGCATCAGCCATCACAGTGGATAGAGTTATAGGCCTGCACTACCAGACCCAGCAGCATTTTAAAATTATGTTTTAGGGGCTAGAGTGATGGACCAGCAGTTAGGAATATGAGTCATATGCTTTTCAGAGGACCCAAGTTCCAGCCCATGTTGTGGAGCTCACAACCAACTGATAATTCCATAACAATCTATCGCCCACCATAAATAACTGCACTCATGCACACATACACATGAATGTATGTATGTGTATATATATACCCAAACAAATCCTTAAAATTTCTTTTTAAATTATGTTTCAAATGTCCCACTTAAAAAAATAAAACATCACACAGAATAACTACTCAACTTGAAATCATGAAAAGTTGGTTTGATGTTCTAACCCCAAATCTCTGTGACTTATTTTTCTCTTCTTTTCAACACTCTCCTCACCTCGGCCTCTGATTTTGTAAATCAATACAGCTTCTATTCCAGGAGAAAGAATTCTTCCTGGAAGAAGAGGGCAATCGGGGTGGAGACTCCAGAATTCCTTTTGGGTCAGCTGGTGATCTCTGAGGCTTTAATCTCTTGCACAGTATAAAATGTAAAACACAGTCAAAATATTAGTGCTATCCTAGTCATTGGAATCATCAATAATAGGAGGGACCTAGTACTCCAGAGAATCAAACAGCTAAAATGTTAACATTTAGGGTCAATACATTTATAATATTGTATAGTGGGGTTTTTTTTTGTTTTGTTTTGTTTTTTAACATTTGGATGTAAGAATGTCTTTCAACACCTCATGCTTTACAACCGCCATTAGCCATTTCCAGTGCTTCTGATACCTTCCCAATCTCATACTCAGAGTGCTCTTGGGTAAAGATCGAGTTCACTTGTGGTGGGTGTTGGATGTCCTGGGTACCACAGTCAGGCTGTGGGGTCGGTGACAGTAACTGGGACTAGGGTTGTCTGGTCATTGCTTGGAACAGCAGTGTGGACAGTTTAGCCACGGAAGAGGGAAGGAGTCTGACGGGGGTCAGGCCTGTGGCCGTATGTTCTGAGTTACTGACTTAAGAGACCTAAGTGAAGGAGGCTCAGCTTGCGACATACACCTTCTGCATCCCTGGGTGGTACGCACCTGACTCCTGATTGCTTTCTGGTCACCCTGGCTTCTTCTAAGCCGTTCTTAACTTGGAGTTCCCTATATGGAAGCCATACGGGCTTGAAGCCATCCCTTGCCTTCATGGGACATTTATTTCCAACTTCTTTCCTAAATATTCTTTGTAAACATTATTTTATGTGCGTGAGTGCTTTGCCTACATGTATGTACCCACAGAAGCCAGACAAGGGTGTTGGGTCCCCCAAAACTGGAGTTAAAGATGGCGTAGGTTACCATATGGATGCTGAGAATCAAATCTAGGTCCCTGGGAAGGAAGTTCTTGCTCTGAGTTGCTGTACCATCTCACCAGCCCCGTTCTCCCAACTTTCAAAATAGCATCTGTAGAACCCGTCAGCGTGGTCATGACTGAAGTTGGATGAAACAGTTTTGGCTGGAGCCACGTTGTCAGTCTATCACTCAGGTCCGTGGACGAGCGGCACCATGAATATAGGATACTATTATGACAAGGAAGTTAAAAGCACAGGAAATGAAAACAATATAGCAGCCTGTTCTGAAAATTCCAAGCAGGAATGACTTCAGAGGCGTTAGGGTCTGTTTCTAAAAGCATAGGTTGTCCAAGCAGAAAACAATCCGTGCAGAAACCCAGAGCTGCCACGCCCAGTAAGCAGCCTGCCAGGGAAGGGTAGGAGGAAGCCTTGGACTCTTCCCCGGAGTGAGCTTTTGCTGGAGAGATGAAGGCCGTGGATGGTGCAGAGGCTGGGCTTGGCTCCCGGAATCCCAGTTCAGCTGAGGGTTAGTTAGACTCTGTAAAAAGGTTTCCTTCTCCTTGCTTCCTCTTACCAGTTGCTGGTTTAGCACATGTTGTGATGGTATTTATTTTTGACTTGATGGTAACTGTTTCAGGAAGTCTGAGGATGTGAACAAGATTGAGAACTGTAGAAAGTTACAGGCAACATGGCAACCAGGCATGTTCTTAGGGTTATATGATGTGCTATACGAAAGAGGCCGTAGGGGTCCCATCAAAAACAAACAAACAGACAAAACAAAACAAAGGCTGAAATGGTTTACAAAACAATAACAGAATCAAGAGAGTCTAAATAATGGTCCGTGTAGGAGGAGCACCTTGGAATTTTAGAAGCATTAGCTATACACAGCAATGTATAGCTGTAATGGAGTAGAGTTAAGCAGAAGCCAGGCATTTTTTGAAGGAGTTTATAGTCAGTATATTGGTTTGCTGGTTAGTTTTGTCATTGGCTTGACACAATCTAGATAAGAGTTGCAAAATCAGTCTGGCTAGTGGGCACTATCTTGATTGCTAATGGATGTAGATGGGGCCAAACTTCTTCCCGAAGTAAGAGGTCCTGTACTGCAGAGGAAAACTAGATAAACATGAACCTGTGAGCAAACCAGAGAATGAGCTAGAAAGCAGCGTTCCTCCATGGAGGAACTGCCTCAAGCTCCTGCCCTGAGCTCCTGCCCTGACGTCCCTGGATGATGGACTGGGATCTCCGAGATGAAATTAGCTCTTTTTCTTCCCCAATGTTTATTCTAGTCAGAGTGTTTCATCAAACAACAAGAAATCAATCTAGAACAATTAGTTATCTTTTTTTTCAGTTGCCATGACAAAATATCTGAGAAAAGCAACTTAAAGAAGAGTTTGGGTTCACGGTTTAAAGAGACACAGTCACTGCAGTGGGGAGGGTGTGGCGGGATCATGAGGTATCTGGTCGCAGTGAATCCTTGGGCAACAGATGATTGATAGTGTTCAGTTTACTTTCTCTTGGCTTCCCTTTAATTAGAATTGTTCCTTGAGAATTTTATATACAAATACATCAAATATATTGGGTTTGTTGTTGGTTTTTGTTTTGTTATTTATTTATTTATCTATTTATTCTGAGACTCTTGCTTAGGATAGGTCTTCTCAATTAAACCTCTTGAAAACAGAAACACCTAGAGGTATGTCTCCTTGTTGCTCCTAAATCCTGTCAAACTGATAATTCAATTCACTCAAATGAATCACATTTACCCCATCTCTGCAGAACATCAGCTACCCAGCTCTAAAACCTGTTCTATAGACTGAGATTTCCTTGGCTGTTGAGGAAACCAAGACCCACTGAGGAGCTGGAATTTGCGGAGGATAGGCTACAGCAGTACATATCAGAGGTAGGATGTCAACCTACTCAGTTCTTTCCTTCCTAGCCTCCTTCTTCCACACACAGAAGAGATATGACTCTCAACTGACTCTATTCTGGTGTGCTCTGCAGGGACGTCCTAGGCATGGATGGGAAGCCTGGGCCCCAAAGGAACTACAAAGATGAGATTGGAGTGAGAAGCTATGCCTATTGCTTTCTATTGCTGAAGCAAATACGTGAGAGAGAACTCATAGAGAGAAAGGTTTGTTTAGGTATACAGTTTGGGAGATTTCAGTCATGACTGGTTGACTATGAGGTCAATCACGGTGGTGTCTGATGGGAAAAAAGACATCCACCCCACCGATGGATTCAAACAAGAGACGTAGGTCCTTTGCTCCTCTTCAAGGCCCACAATAACCAGTTTACACCTCTCCATCCTCTTTCAACATCACCATGTTGGGGGACAAAGCCTTTAACACAGAAGCTCTCAACCTGTGGGGTGTGACCCCATTGGGGTCAAGTGATCCTTTCACAAGGGTGGACTAAGGCCATCAGAAACCACAGATCATTACACTGTGATCCATAACAGTAGCAAAATCACAGTTATGTAGCAACATTGCAGCGCAAGGAAGATTAAGAACCTCTCTCTGCCCTAACACGCAGGCTAGCAGATGGTCAAGTGTTGTTTTGTTTTTAACTTTTTAACAATGATTCACTAAAGTAAACTCTTCCTCAAACAAAAAGTGTAAGAAAGAGGAAGGAAATCCAAGCTCGGCTAGAACTTGAATGATCAGAAGTTTCAAAATTTCCCTGAATTGGGAACCTAGTCATCACAGAAAGTCTCCTCTTGCCCTGAGTCTGGGGACTGTCAGAATTGAGAAACTGTGGGCTTACAGTTAAATCTTAGACATTGCAAGTATTTAAAAGTGAAGGGTAAGAGCTGCAACTTGGTAGGAGAAGGGGAAAGTTCCGTTTTAGAAGGGGACTTTGGAGATGGACCAGTGGTGTGAGGTCCATCATGATGGGCATAGTCAAAGGATCTTTTCCTCCAGTGGGTTGCTAGAAGTATTTTAGGCCCACAAGACCAGATCTGTGACTGGAAAAGAAATTTTATTTTGCATGATGGTGTTTTGTTTTGTTTTTGTTTTTGTTTTTGTTTTTCATTGTTTCTAAAAACTGCTGGTGAAAAATTGATAGCAAAAGCACTGGGTATGGGGCCAGGATGAGGGTCTGGTCCTTCCAACAGTCATTGGAAGGAACCTTTAGGGAACTCTCAAATGCCTGCAAGGCAGTGTGTAGAGGGCTGGAAGCAGTGTGATGAACAGGAGCCACATGGTCTCTTAGATGAGGCTGCTACCTACCCATTGTGGCTGGGCAATGGTATATGAGATTTCAACAGTATCTAGTAACTTCCTGTATGCCTACAATGTTGCTTTTCTTAGGGTTTCTATAGCTACAATGAAACACCATGACCAAAAAGCAAGTTGGGTCGGAAAGGATTTATTTGACTTACACTTCCATATTGCTGTTCATCCTGGAAGGAAGTCAGGACAGGAACTCAAGCAGGGTAGGAACCTGGATGCAGGAGCTTATACAGAAACTATGGAGGGGTACTTCTTTCTAGCTTGCTTCTCATGGCTTGCTAGGCTTACTTTCTTATAGAATGCAAGACCTCCAGCCCAGGGAATGGAAGCACCCACAATAGTCCTCTCCTATCAATAACTAATTAAGAAAATGTCCTACTGTCAAATCTTAAGGCTGCATTTTCTCAAATGAGGTTCCCTCCTTTCAGCTAACTGTAGTTTCTGTGTCAAGTTGGCATAAGACGAGGAAGCACATTACTCTTTAGTTTTTCTACAATATTAGGCAGAGTGTTTGGGCCTTCTTTGTATGTTTCTCCAAGAATGTCATGTTATGTGCAAATGCCTTGGACTTAGTTAGCAATGATTGAGTTTATATGACATGTCTTAGTAACTTTTCTATTATGATATAACACCATGATCAGGCAATTAAGAAAGTTTATGGTTCCAGAGGGTTAGAACCCATTAGCATCATGGTGGGGACAGAGCATGGCAGCAGGCAGGCAGGCATGGCGCTGGTACAGTAGCCGCCTTGTGTTTTTCAAAGGGGCCTTGGTTTCTAGTGTGTGTTTCAGCTTCATACAATGGGAAGACTTGTCTATCTTTCTATTGTGTATGAGATTTATCTGAGACTGAGCTAATATATTTACTTTGTTAGAAGATTTTAAATTGTGAATTTAATTTTAGCATCTTTCATAAATTTGCAATTTTCCTGTTTTTGTTTTTGATAACATTTTAGTATTTTAGATTTTCTAAGAATCTTTCTGCTTTCAATTTGGTCAGTATAAATCTATTTATAGCAACCTGGTTTGTTTGTTTTTGCTTTATTTATTTATTTATTTATTTATTTATTTGTCAGTGATGAGAGGCTGATTTTAGGGGAAGGAAACACACACATGCAGTGAGTATATAAAGAGGAAGATCATCTACAAGGTGAAGGTAAGGAATCGGGAGGCTAAAGCCCCACACCATGTCATTTTAATATTCATATAACTATAGTTATATTCCTCCATTCACACATAATGTCTATTTAAAAGCATTATTGCTCTTTCTCTCTTAATCGGGATTGCCAGAGGCTAGTCAGGTCTACATGACTTCAAACAATAACTTGAAATTTATGCATCCTGTCCATTGTATATGTATATTTACACTGATTAATTTTTGCCCTGATATTATTTCCTCTTCTTTGGAGGAAGTTTATTTATAGTTTCCCCTAATGCTGACAGTGCTGGTCTCTGAGGTCTCAGATCTGTGTGGGGCATTCCTAATTCTTCCTATGTTACTGAGACCTGGCTTTAAAACTCTTGTCAAAACAGAAGTTCCGTGACACCAAGGCGTGGCTCAAGCCCCAAGAGCAACAGGGCTTAGCCATCTGAGCTCTAGCTTTTCTTCCATAGTTGGCCTAAGGACAGGCCTCCCTTTCCCACTAGCTTGGTGACACACTACACAGATGATTTTTGAAATGTGTCATTGACGGCAGGAGAGATGCCCTGTCACCGTGTCCCACTGGATTGCAAGACACATCAGCCAGTTACTCTGGCTGCCTCCCCGTCTTTGCCTTCCCAGGTCTCACCTGCATTTTGCTTCCAGGCCTTTGGATTCACATCTCATGCCAGTATCTGTGTATCTTCTTAACGTGGCTTTGCAGACTCTGGGTTGTGCCTCTAAACCTCAAGAACTCTTTCTGTTGTTAGTGCTGATGGCTCCTTTATGACTGTCCAGGCCTGCACATCTGCTCACTCAGCAGAGAGGCTTTCAGGAAGAAAGATGGGACTAAACCAAAACTCACTACATGTGGCCAGAACAGAGATGCTCTGACATCATCACACACACACACAAACATATACACACACAAACATACACACACACAAACACACACACACACACGCACACACACACGCGCACACACACACACATCACACAGGTCCTGGCCTACTCCAGCTTTATGAGGCTGACTTCTCACTGACAATGAGACAAAATGTTCACTGACCATCTTTGCCTTTGTCTCCAACTTAAAATGTAAATAATAAAAATATTACTTTGTAAAAAAGTTCACATATGATTTTTCATAGATATTAATATTTCCCATAGTTTTATTTTTCCTGTTCCTTTTGTTTGTTCCTCTTTCCCTGTTGTTGGACTCTGTCATGTTTATAGCCTGGAATATTATTCTGACAAATTTTCATTCATAAATGTAACCATGCAAATGAAGATGTGACCTTATTAACTCTACAAAAATGTTCATTTTATACATACTTGTATATTTTATTCAACAATACTTTATGGAAGTCTCTCAAAGCCAACAGATAAAGCTATTCTTCATTATTCCAATGGCTGTACAAAACTTTTGTTGAATACAGACATTGGACCATTTGCCCATTGATGGTCATTCTTTCACATTTTATCTTTACAAACAAGGCTACAATCCATATCCTTGCAAACAGTCCTCCTCCAGTGCTGTTATTAATGTTCATAGGATGTTCCCCAGAGCAGACTAGACATCAGAGGGTAGACAGTGCTTACTGGATTTTAACAGCACTGTCAGACTGCTCTTCACAAAGGCCATGGTGATTGTGTTTTTACCATCAGTGAATGAGAAGTCCCCTCTGCTGAGGAATCTGAGTCACTTAATATTCAGTTTAAATGGGTGTTTTGTTCTGTTTTGGCAGGTGACATGAGTCAGATGATACTCCTATCGTGATAAAAATTTGCATTTTCTGGTCATAATTAAATTATTTTGCTGTTTGGATGAGCTCTCTACTGAACTATTTGTTCTCTTGGTTGTATTGGATAGGCTTTTCTTCTTACTCGTTCTCTTTGGAAAATTTGATGTTTTTTTTTTCTTTTTTACATTGTAGATAGTGATGTTTGGTTTATTATTTATATTATAAATTTTATTCTTAGTCTATTTTAATTTTAAATTTAATGTTTTATTTCTCAAAATCACACACACACACACACACATGCATGTGCAAACACACACATAAAATGTATCATATTCTCCCATTATTGTCTGTCTTAGTTAGGGTTTTACAGCTGTGAACAGGCACTATGACCAAAGCAATTCTTATAAGGACAACATTTAATTGGTGCTGGCTTGAAGGTTCAGAGGTTCAGTCCATTATCATCAAGGCAGGAAGCATGTCAGCATCCCGGCAGGCATGGTGCAGGAGGAACTGAGGGTTCTACATCTTCTTCATCTGAAGACTGTTAGGAGAAGACTGGCTTTCAGGCAGCTAGGATGAAGGTCTTAAAGCTCATGCCTACAGTGATACACCTACTCCAACAAGGTCACACCTCCTAATAGTTGCCACTCCCTTGACCAAGCATATACAAACCATCATATTCCACTTCCTGGCCCCCATAGGCTTGTTCAAACACATAAGTCTACAGGGGCCATAACCTAGCCATAGCATAATAAAAAAGTATATTTAATCCAACTTTCAAAGTCACCTTAGTCCCTAGCAGTCTCAACAATGTTAAAAATCCAAAGTTCAAAGTCTCTTCTGAGATTCATCCAATCACTTAACTGTAATCCCCAAAGCAAGACAAGAAACCAGCTGGGCGAACTCCAAACTCTGCATCTCTGTGTCTGATCTCAAAGCACTCTTCAGATCTCCAACTCCTTTTATATCTTTGTTGACAGCAACAAACTTGTTTCTCCTGGGCTGGTTCTACTCCCTGTTAGAAGCTTTCTTCAGCAGATAGCCCATGGCTTTGGCATCTCTAACATCTTGGGGTCACCAAGGCAAAAGGAAGGAATTGAGGCGTAGTGACAAAACATTGGGCCAAAGCAAGATGGAAACCAAACAAGGCAAACTCCTGATTCCTGTAGCTCCATGCCTGATGTCAAAGGGCTTAGATGGCTCTGCCCTTCCAGGTGTCTGTAACACACTTCTGTCTCTTAGGATGGTTCCACTCCTTCTCTACAGTTCTTCTTGGTAGACATTTCATGACGCTGGCGCCTCTAACACTTCATGGTCTCCAACTCAACTCAGGCTTTCCTTTCAGAACTTAATGCAATGGCCCCTCAGGACCTCTCAGGGCCTTCATGTAGGGACTGCCATGCTACACACTGCCTGGCCTCAGCCGCTCTCCTTAATCAAGGTATAATATTTCACGACTCTTTCTTCATGCATCCCATACAAGTCTAGAGCCAGATTCACATGGACAATAGTGCCCTGTCTTCCTGCCCACCTGGGGTGGACCCTGGCTTCCTACATCTGCCAAGGAGCTTCCTTTGCCGTTGTTATTCAGGAGCAGACCTTGTCCTTTCACAAATTAGAAGCCTAGCTGGTTGGGGTTGTGCCCCAGTGGTACCACTTTTCCTTTACCTAACTGCAAATGTGGCCTCTCTTTTAGTACAAGCCTTGCCCTTTCCTTTTCAAACTGTACATTAGTATTTCTCTCTACATCACTTGCTCATTTTCATTGTAGACCTGAATAAGAGTGGTTATTACTATCAACACATTAGAGCTAATTTTAGTGTGGTGGTTTAGGAAGTGTGTCACTGTGAGAGGGTGGGCTTTGAGACTATCTTACTAGCCATATGGGAGCTATTCTTCTCCTGGCTCCATTCAGAACAAGATGTAGAGCCCTCAGATCCTTCTACAGCACCATGCCTGCCTAGAAATTGCCATGCTTCCTGCCTTGATGATAATGGACCAAACCTCTGAACATGTAAGCCAGCCCCAAATAAATAGTGTACTTTTTAAGAGTTGCCTAGGTCATGGTGTCTCTTCACACCAAACGGAAGGCCTAATTAAGACAATTAGGCTGTCTTGAAATCTGTCCTATCAAAGAGTTTAGTCCACAACTTTTAAATTTAGCCTCAGGAAAGTTCTTAGGTCATGGGCAGAAAGCAGCCATAGTCTTTGCCAAAACGTTAAAAGATAGTCTTTAGTCAGGTTGCTAATATTGTTTCCTCTGAAGTCTTTTGAGCAGGTCTTCCACAATCGACCTAGCTTTCATCAATTGCCTTCCAGGCATCTACTAAGATACCTGGTAAGCCCAGCTAGCTTAGGGTTTTACTGCTGTGAACAGACTCCATGACCAAGACAACTTTTATAAGGACAGCACTTAATTAGGGCTGGCTTACAGGTTCAGAGGTTCAGTCCATTATCATCAAGGCAGGAGCATGGCAACATCCAGATAGTCATGGTGCAGGAGGAGCTGAGAGTTCTACATCTTCATCTGAGGGCTGTTAGGAGAAAGCTGACATCTAGGCAGCTAGGATGAAGGTCTTAAAGTCCACACCCAATGTGACACACCTACTCCAAGGCCACACCTCCTAATAGTGCCACTCCCTTGACCAAACATATACAAACTGTCATACCAGCTTACATTATTTTATTTAATTGTTTTTCTATCCCACATTAAAAAACAAAACAAACAAAACAACAACAACAACAACAACACACACACACACACACACACACACACACTTACCAGTCAGGTTCCTCACAGCAATAACCCCCTTTCTAGTGCTAAACCAACTTCTGTGTTAGTTTTCAATTGCTGTGATCAAACAACATGACCAAAACAATATTTAAAAGAAGGAGTCTAATTTGACTTATGGTTTCAGAGGTTTAGCACCCATCAAGATGGAGGACATAATGGCAAGCAGTGGGCATGTTGACTGGGAGCAGCTGAGAGCTCACATTTCAACTCTTAGCAGAGCTTAATGGGCTATTTCCGGTGAGAGCTTGGGAGATATTAACGCTGAGAGACTTGTGAGGTTTCAGGGAGGAGCAAGTGTTAATTAAGAACCAGGACAAGAATCATTTGTGTTTTCAAGTATTTGTGGTTGCTCATCAGCTGTGCTAAAGAACCAGCTGTAAAGAACAAGGGATCAGAAATTCTGAAGTGAAACTTTTTATGCTTCATTGGAGCAGTGAATGCTGGTTAGCTGAGAAATTAATTGTGATTAATAAGAGGTCAGTATCTTTGATGTGGAATCTTTTGGGAACCATGTCTTCAAGGCCAACACATAGATGCTTTGGTTCGGGATGACTAAGGCTGCATCTCTTACACAAGATGACTCTTGTGTAAGAGTCATCTATATGGTACTTATTTTAAAGGCATGAAAGATGGAATTCTGATAGAGTCATAGAGAGGGACTGAGGCTTGGCACCGTGTGACAGGGGCAGAGTCCCTAAAAAGAGCCTGGGAGAAGCCATTGGTGAATGTCAGTCAGTCGCAGTGGAGATTTCAGGATGTTGGAGGCGCCAGGACCTTGGGATATCTACCAAAGACAATGAAAAATGTTTAGTATAACAAACCTGAACACATAAGACTCTGTGTGTGCTGTGAATAGGAGAGTTGGAGAACTAGGGCTGTGCAAGCCCTGTGGAGTCCAGAAGATCATGAGTGAGTCCATGATCATGAACACTGAACTGCAATACAGGATTTGCATTTATATTGGTGGATCTTGGTTTTACTTTGATGTGATTGTTCATATACCCTGGTTCTTCCTTTTCGGAATGAAAACATATTTAATTTACTTTTGATTTAACAAGAACTCACAACTAGTACTTTGAATTCTTAAAAATACCTAGTGCTTCTAACATGTTGAAAAATATAAAGTCTGTGGAATGCTTAAAAGTTGGGCTATGTTTTATACTTTAATATTAATATGAAATTATGATAAGAAAAAGGAAAGGTTATGACTAAAAATTATATACTTGTATGTCAATTGACAAGGGGTAGAGTGTCCAATTAGCACTGTCAACTTGACATAGCCTAGAATCACCTGGGGTGGGGGGAATAGTCTCAATTGAGTATATTTATCAGGTTGGTCTGTGAATGGGATTGTCTGTGAGGGATTTTCTTTCTTTTTTTTTTTAAGATTTATTCATCTATTATATGTAAGTACACTGCAGCTGTCTTCAGACACACCAGAAGAGGGCATCAGATCTCATTACAGATGGTTGTGAGCCACCAAGTGGTTGCTAGGATTTGAACTCATGACCTCTGGAAGAACAATCAGTGCTCTTAAACACTGAGCCATCTCTCCAGCCCGTGAGAAATCTTCTTGATTGTCTTAGTTATTACAGGAGGGCCCAGCATAATGTGAGCATTGCATCTCCTGGGGTATGTCTTCCTGGGCTATATATAAAGCTAGCTAAGAATGAACTGATGAGTGGGCGAGAAAGAGCCAGCAAGCAGTGTTTCTCTACGACTCTTACTTCAAGTTCTGTCCCTGACTTCCCTCAAAAATGGATTGTGACCTGGAAGGGTAAGTGAAACAAACTCGTTCATCGAGAAGTTGCTTTTGATCAGAATGTTTAGTCATAGCAACAGAATAAAAATAGACCACATAGATTCTTGGAATCTGAACTCAAGTCTTTGTGTTTGCACAGCAAACATTTTAACCACTGAGCCAACTCTCTGATCCTGTTTGCTGGTGGTCTTGATGGCAGAAACCAACAACACTTGAAGGAAGAATTGGGAAGGAAAGAGAGACAAGAAACTGAGACCCCCTGAAGTTGACCCGCCATCTGCACAGGGTGCCTGTGCTCCTGACATACCCAGGAGGCTCTTGGAGTTTGCTCAAGATTAAGAGGAGCTCTTTGTCATGACTATGATCTGCCGTGCCAACTCTCAGACAGGTGGCAGTACTTAGTCATCCACACCCACAGTTGAACACCACCAAAGTGAACCCTAATGTGAACAATGAATTTTGGATGATAACAACGTGTCATGGTAGGCTTATTAATTGTGATAAAAGGCCCACTCTGACAGCAGATGTTGATAATGGGGAGACAGGGACAGGCATGGAGATATGGGAGACAACATTGCCTTGACTGAAAAGTGTTCTTCGAAACACCCACTACCATCCAAACCCAGCAGCACCTGAGATCCCCCTTCTGTTGGGGTGTTCAGTTTACTAAGAGGTTTAAGAAGTTTTACTGTTTTTTTCCTTTAGTGGAGTCAACAGAATTTCAAGAGGGGGGCTGAATTCAAATGGATACATCTTAAGAGTCATCTCATCTTGATAAACTGGTAAGATAGCACATCTGGACAGACAGACTATGGAAGCCTACGAGACCTATGGGAATAAATGGCGAAGTCAAAACACCTAGGTTCTAAACTCATCTCTGACATCCTTACCAGCCGTGTGACAACTTTACACGTGTCACTCTACTTCCCTGGATGATGATTTCTTCACCTGAATGTGGGAATATTAAAAAAAAATATATTGTGTTCAGTTCACAGGTTTGTTTGGAGGATTTGAGTTCATTGTCTGGCACACGGAACATTTTTAGCAAATGTTTGATATAACTCTGTGTGTATATGTGTGTGTGTGTGTGTGTGTGTGTGTGTGTGTGTGTGTGAGAGAGAGAGAGAGAGAGAGAGAGAGAGCGCTGGCTCCCATCTGCCACCTGAAGCAGAGTCTGCATGTATACTTGGGAGCAATGATTGTGTTGAAACATTTATTTGTTGGCAAGATTTTACTCTACTACAAATGGACGAGCCAAAATGTTTTGGAAAGGCCCATGCTTTCTGCTTAGTTCCTCCAATAGTCATTCAACCCCTATTCAGTGCCAGGGACTAGGCTAGACCACAAGAACTAGGCTTGGCGCCCTCCCCCTCCCCCTACTTTTTAAAAGACAGGTTGTGACCTGGGTGGGCCTCAACTTTGTTACAGGGCAAAGAATGACTTTAAACTTCTGATCCTCCTAACTCTACCAACCAAATGCTCAGATTACAGGTGTGTGCCACAATGCCTCATTTATGAGGTTCAGGGAATCGAACCAAGGATATAATGGATGCCAGGAAAGTGCTCTATACGTCCGCAGCCCCTCCTCCCTTCTTTTGGGTTGTGAGCCTAACCTTTAATGGCTGAGTCTTCTCTCCAGCCCTCTCCTTCCCTCTTTTAAAAATGTGGTCCTTCCCATATGTTTTGAGGTCTGGAAATAAAGGTAATTTTTTAGGTTTTGTTTTATTTTGTTGTTTTTAAAGAAAAAAAGAGTATTTCCCAGCCGTGTCCACCACACTCAAGCTGTTTCCTCACATAAGCTCCAGGAACTTTGGGCTTGACGTTTACCAGGTCAGCAAAATGTCAAGTTAGAGGAGATTTGGTTCACTTCCACGAAAGTGGTTTTATTCCCTGAAACAATGTCTGTAAAGTTGTAAATCAAGGTTTTGGAGCTCACAGACCAATCACAGAGGAACCTTCCTGCTGCCAACCATCTCCTGAAGAACCAAGTCCTTGGGGTGCAGATGTAGGGAATTGAAACCAGACTCGGCCAAGCTGCCAAGGTGCCCCGCCTCGGCCTGCCAAGGGGGATGTGAACTTCCGTGCTCTTGCTTTGCAGCAGCGAGAATCGGCGGCCTTTGTGTCGTGTGCTTCCAATCTATGGAATTATTGAATATAGAGCTTAGGGAAATATGCCAGGTCTACGCATTGATTTAGCCCCGAAGCTTAATTGCCAGTGTGAAAAGTCTATGGCCCCTGAAATCTCTTCTGATTAGAGAGCTGCCAGGAGCCCCACGGGGGCCACCCTCTTTTATTACTGTTCTTCTGAAGAAAGTCTCAGTGTTCAGCCTATCGTGGGAGTTAAGATCGCCAGTCAATGATTAATGGCATGATTGCATTTGTTTTCCTTCTGAATTAACCCATGTGACCCATGGCATTACAGCCCGTGTTAACTATCAGACACATAATTGAGCCCTGTGTTTATTTGGGTGGTGGAGGTCCAATGGCTGTTGTGTGGTTTGATAGTGAGAGGGATCAGGAGACCTCTGTCAGCAGCCAGGGATTGAGGCCCTGTCGGCCCTCCTCTGGTGTGAGGAAGGGGCTCTGGCAGCTTCCTTTTCTCCTCAGAGAGGCTTTTCCTGGGCCTTTCAGAGCCTGATATAACAGTTCCCTTGTTTGGTGTGAGGCCTGGGTGGTTGCAGGCTCAGCACGTCGTCGTCGCAGTTTGGATCCAGTAGAGGATGCTTTCTAACTCCCGTGAATCCAGGCATCTTTCTCTATTTCTGTTTCCCTTGCCTTCTCCTTTCCTTCTCTTCCCCTCCCCAGTTCTCTTCCACAGGGTCTTAGTATGTAGCCCAGGCTAGACTTTAACCTGAGATTCTCCTGTTTCAACCTTTCAGCTACTGGGATCGCAGGCAGGTGTATATATCCCCATAATCAGCCTAAAATGTCTCCTTTTCTTCCATGACATTATCTATATGTTATTACCCTCTGAACTGTTTCTGAACTGAATGAAGGCAGAGAAGTTTCTAAAGTACCACACTACATCGCTGGTCTTGTA
This sequence comes from Apodemus sylvaticus, assembly GCF_947179515.1. NCBI lineage: Eukaryota > Metazoa > Chordata > Mammalia > Rodentia > Muridae > Apodemus > Apodemus sylvaticus. The sequence goes on along the minus strand of NC_067482.1, from coordinate 45,891,948 downwards.
TAGAACCAGCTCATATTTAACCAAGAAAATGCCATCTGATTGTCAGCATTTCCCATCCTGACAGAAATAAGGCTGAAACCAATTCCACCCCCATGCCTTCTTTGAAACCTGTTCAAACTGGTTCTGATGCCATAGGAAGGGGCTACAGGGGACAGCAGACCTGTTAAGTCATTCTCTGTGTCTGCAAAGTATCTCCTTCAGATTATTTCCATGCCCGGGGACAAGCAGAGCTGGCTTGAGGGTTTCATTTCCTTCCTTCACTTGTTTTCAGGGTTGGTATGTACAGGTCTCTGCTCTCCAGATGACACTGAGAAAGGACATTGCTTGCTAAAATGTCTGCTACAAGGAGGCATCGCTGTCCAGCCAGGGGCTGTAACACAGTGTCTTAGCCTAAGCAGTGTGGTGTAGTGGATTCAGTCCTCAGAGTTCTTAAGGCTACCAGTCCAAGAACAAGACTTCCTCAGATGCTGTGTCTAGTGCGTCCACAGCCACCTTCATGGCTATGCTCCTGTAGTGAACAGGAACAAGCTCTCTGGGCTTCTTTATAAGGGCAATCATTGGAAGCCAAGGGGTGTGGCTCAGTGGCTAATGTGCTTGCTGTGCAAGTCTAAGAACCAGAGTTCTGATCTCCAGAAGTATGTAACTGCTGGGTGTCTGTGGGGGCCCATCTGTAAGTCTAGCTCTGGAAGGTAGAGTCCAGGGATCTCAGAGCAACCTGGTTTGAGAGACTAGTCTTATCTGCAACCTGTGGGGCTGGCAGAGAGAACCCCTTAGTGAATGAGCTAGAAGAGCAATTGAGGATAATTTCCAACATCAACCTCAAACCTTCATATGCATGCACTTACCTGTGAACACATGCTCACATATGTGTCTTCCTCCACAAGTGTGCACGCACTCATACATGCATACAACACATAACCCAAAAGAAATGAAAGAAGAAAAATATACTAAGGGTACAAATCCCTTTCATGGGGGCTCAACCCCTTGGCCCAATCAGAGCCTAAAGCTTATTTTTTAAGTTGATCACACTGGGGGAAGAGATTTCTAAATGTAAATTGGAGGAACCAATATTTGCCCTATAGTGTCTCTGGTGCCCCACCCCCAATGCTCATGATCTTCTTCCAGAACTTCCTCATACATTCAGCACTCCAATAGCCTCCTGTCCCAGAGTCATCTCAAAGCTCTAAATATCATCTAGTTGGAATACAGAGGAGACTCAAAGGAAGATGCAGGAAATTCCTTTGTAGCTGTGACCCTGCCAACCTGGATCAGTCCCATGCTTCTAAAATGTAGTGGTGGAACGGGCACAGACTAGTTATCCATGGGGGGAGGGTTGGAAAAGGACAAGTGCATGTCAGACCCCAGGGAAGACCCAGAACTCATGGTACAGATATCAGTAGGCTTCCAACCCCAAGAATAGCCCTGGTTTGTTGGGGTGCTCTCTAGCCTCCTGGGACTGAGCCCCGTCTCTCCAGCTCTATGGTTTGTAGTCATGCACCTGCAGCTTCTCCACAAGTGGCAGCTCAGATGTTCATTGTGTCTTTATCCCTGGAACTTGACGTCAGTTGGCTTAAATCTCCTTAAACCTTATCCAATCCACACCTTACCTTGAAAAGGTACCTTGGCCTTACCCAGAAAACGCCTGCTTCTCTCCTGCTTGCCCACCTCAGTAAACAACAGATCCACCTCTCTGCGTTCACATTAGTTACCTAAGAGCCATCTCATGTTCTCTTCCTTCTGAACTCTTCCTCCAACTTAGCAACTGCACTCACGAAATTCGGAATCAAACTACTCCCTTCTCACCACCTCTGCCACTGTCGGCCCGACTCTAGTCTTTGCTATTTCTTGCTTGGACAGTTGAGCAGTAGCGCCTGCCTGATTTCCCAGCTCCCGTCACTGCTCTGACCCAAATGGTCTCTCCTCAGTATTCAGAAGGAAGGCATGGCAGGGCCAGTCAAGTCATATCATTCTTTGTTCAAAACCTTCCAGGGCTTTCCTAAATCTTCAGTATGACCAGAAAGGTCTGTGCCTTCCTGGCTTTTCCCGGTTCTCCCTCTGGGGTCTCATTTCCTGCTATTCTCCCCTTCACCAATTCCTTGCTGGTTTTGAAACATGTTGGCCCTACGTCCCAACCCAAGTCCCACTTACATTCTGCACTCTTCTTTCTAGAATGCTCATTTTGCAGCTGTTCAAAGTTTCCATATCCAAAAGGACTTCCTTGTTTTCCCGGCAAGGTCAAGAGTTTGGTGTGGATTGGATAAGGTTTAAGGAGCACGCCAGGCATCCACACAGAGTTGTTAAGCCAACTGATGTCAAGTTCCAGGGATAAAAACATGATGTGCAACTGAACTGTCACTTAGGGGGAAGATACAGGTGCATGGCTAAAAACCACAGAGCTGGAGAGACGGGGCTCAATCCTACGAGGCTAGAGAGCACCCCAACAAACCAGGGTTATTCTTGGGGTTGGAAGCCTACTGATATCTGTGCCATGAGTTCTGGGTCTTCCCTGGGGTCTGTCACTCACTTGCCCAGGACACCAGCCTCCTCTGTGACTCCATGTCTCCTACTCTCTTGTCTTCCTTCCTAGTCCTTCCCATTTATCGTGTCTATGTCTGTGCACTGTGACCTTGAACCAGAGCTCTAGGAGAGCTGGCACCTACTCTATCTGATGTGTGCTCTTTGCAGAGTAGCTGAGTGAGCCCATGAGTCCACAGAGGAATGCCCAGAGCTTTCCAGGCTTCTGACTCTTGTGGCAGCTATGATATTCTAAGAAATTAGTGAAAAACTAAGGGCCACAAAGGCACAGCAAAATCCAGCCAGCCCTCGCCTCTACTAGCTATAACTAACTGCTGACCAGTTTAGTTTCATTTTTTCCTACAGAAAGAGATAGGGTCAGTAGTTTGTAGGTTTGGATATTCCTTAGCAGGTGACTCATACCATTGATGTGTGTGTGTGTGTGTGTGTGTTGAATTCTCGTGTTCTTTAAACTACCAAGCTCTACAAAAATAACAATGTTTTAAAACCCCCAAAGATTACTTCAGAGAGTCAATTTAAAATGCTATATTTATTGTGTTAGTTATTTTCCTGTTTCTGGGATGAAATACCATGACCAAAAGCAACTTATAAAAGAAAGAGTTTATTTCAGATTACAGCTCCAGTGGGCCAGAGTCCATGCTGGTGTGGAGGGCAGGGCAGCGGGCAGCCAGAGAAGACAAACAAGAGATCGCATCTCAGTCAGATGCAGAAAGCAGATGAAATAACCAGGAAGTGAGATTGGCTATGAACCCTTCAAGCCCGCCTCTAGTTTGACTACCTTCTTTAGCAAACCTGTATCTACTAAAAGTTCTGTATCCTCCCTCAAGAGCGCTGCCAAAGGGAGATCAAGTGTTCAAATTGGTGAGCCTATGTGGGACATTTCTCTGTTAAATCAGAACAGATAACTAAATCTTAAATTTTTAAAAAAAAAAATGTCATGCTGGCACTATGTTCAGATACTGGCTTAAATATACAAATTTCAGTAACTCTCTGCATAAAACACAGCTAAAATGGTAAAATTCTAGACTCTTCCAAATTAGTCCTCTCTGTTTAGTGTGTCCATGTCTGTGCACTGTAACCTTGAACTATCTACTTGGACCACAGTTCTTTCATAGTTTGAAAAATATTTTTTAAAATAAACTTTCAAGAATTATATTTTTTATAGTTTATTATATTTTTAAGTCACAAAAGCTATAATTTTTAAAGGATTTATTCTTTGAGAATTTTATAAACAAATAAATGTATTTTGATCATATCCACTACCATCCTCCCTCAAACCCCTCACAGATCAACCCATGCCCCTCCCCCACTTCATGTCCTCCCCTCCTCTCCTTCATAAGTCACTGGATCAAAAATTAATGTCACTCAGATGTGAACAGGTATGAAACCAGCCACTGGAAGATTTGGCCTCTTTACTTTTAAGATTAGCTCCCACTTGTGATCCCTTGCGTCTGCCTCCTGAGTGCTGAGATTACAGGAATTCACCCCCATAGGCTCATATATTTGCTTGCTTAACCCTCGGTTTGTCAACTGTTTGAGAAGGATTAGGAGGTGTGGCCTGTTGGAGGAGGTGTGGCACTGGGGGTGGGCTTTGAGGCTGCAAAAGCCCAATCCCAGTGGTTCTCTGCCTGCTGCCTGTGGATTAGGATGTAAAGCTCTCAGTCATTGCTCTAGCACCATGCCCGTCTGCATGCCGCCATGCTTCCTGCCACTATGATAAAGAACTAAGCCTTGGAAACTATAAGGAAGCCCCCAGTTACCTTATTCATGGGGTTTCCTCATAGCAATAGAAACCCTTACTAAGACACCCTTTGAAAGCATTCGCCCACAAGGTCCAGGGGACAGAAAACAACAACAACAAACAAACAAACAACAACAAAAACAACAGCAGCAAAATTTCTGGCAGCTGGCCGTGACAAGTGACCAAGCAGATTGGAAGGTCTCCCAGCTCCTTTCCCTATCCCCAAGACTTCTAGAAACATGTTTTCATTGACCTAAAGCTCTATAGTGTGTGAAAATGCCCTGGGAAATGCTACCTATCTGGGCAGCAGTGAAGAAAATGGCTTGGATACAGAAAGCTTAGGTGCTTCCGTAACTGTGGGCAAAGAAGCATCTAATATGAGAAATACCAGGAAGACAGAAACCTTTGACCTCTAGGTCGCTGTCTTCTAATCCAGGAATGCCTCTGGGAGTCTGTTTCTCATAGCACTGAAAGGTATTGGGCCATGTCTCCATGCCTTCCCCCAAACAGAAAGCCTCTGGGTGTGAGATACTTAGAAGATGAAATGCATGGCCGGAGCAGGGGATTAGCTGCCTGTGTGACTCTCCCCAAACATTAACCAAGGCTCAAATGGTGAAAGAGACAATGAGCAAAGCTGGACCTCAGTTAATACCTGCCCTCCAGAGTTTGAGATCTACATAGAATGATCCTCACATTTTCAACCAGCAATATCACCAGCATGTCAGAAGAAAACACAAGAGCCCTCTCAGAACATAACAGCTGATTGTCAGGTCTAGACCTGGGAGATCTGCCCACTTCTGATGGAATGTTAATGCTTTCCATGAAGAACCTGGGATAGCCCTATAACCATGTTCCTTGAGTTTGGTTATTCCAATATATACTTCCCAGACCCCCCTACCTAGTCACCCCCACCCTACCCCTGACCAGCACTTCAAATGATTTTAGACCTATACTTGTTCATGAAATAACCACAAAAAACAGTTCCTGGAGGGAAAATAAAGAAAAATATTCTAGGCTTGTCTCTAGATCAATGTTGTATAAAAATTTTAATTGAGCCGGGCGGTGGTGGTGCACACCTGTAATCCCAGCATTCTGGGAGGCAGAGGCAGGCAGATTTCTGAGTTTGAGGTCAGCTTGGTCTACAGAGTGAGTTCCAGGACAGCCAGGGTTATACAGAGAAACCCTGTCTGGAAAAAAAAAAAAAAAAACAAATCCAAAAATCCAAAACAAAACAAAAAAACCCAAACCAAAACAAAAAATATTAATTGAAGAACGTCTAAATCACCAAAACTCACAAGCATCAATTTCTTTCCTATGTATTTGATACATTCAACATTCCAGCATTTATCTTAGGTTCTTAAACGTGAGATCCATGAACATATGATTTACCTGGCTCGGGGCTTTCCTGCCTGATGGGTGGGAGAGGAAGGAGGGGGCCAGGTGGGCCTGGATCCTGATTATAATAAGGCCTATAGCTCTTCCCTGCCTAATTACTTCAGTACTTACTAAAGCTCTCATCTTATGTTAATGAACATCAGGCTTGCCTGAGAAAACAACCTTTAATTTAATGGGCCTGATTTCTTTCGAGTTTGAATGCAAGCAGAGGTTAAAAAAAAAGAAAAGGAAAAGAAGGTATAGTTTTCAACCTGATGCTCAACAAGTCCTCAAGCCTTTGGAACCTTGCACTTCAGCTGAGTTTGTCTTCATCTGTGTGGATGAGCGGTGCTGGACGTTAACTCAGAGCTTGGTTGTCGACTGGCCTTCGGTAGGTAGAAAGGGAGGGTGCTTTGAGGCAATGCTTTGAGGCTAGAGGCCTTTCTCTTCTGCACTGGATTCTGTGGGAACCACCTGGGGTCCCTGAATGTTTTACTCTTGACCTGGTTGCAGATGTGACCTCTGCATTGCTCTGGGCAGGAAGCCTTCATGAAAGGGTCCAGCTGGATGCTTCTGGCCTGTTTCTTCTTCAGGTGGAGCACTGGGCGTGGCTGCAAATGAAAATAATTTCATCTTGAGGAACCAGAATGGCCAGTTGGTGTGAGCAGGGTGGGTCCCTGCTTGCTGTTCCCGGAGCCCCGAGGCAAGAGCCTGGAGTCACACTTTATCTCCACAGGCTTCTGACCTGGGGTCAGGGTGCCAATAAACCAGGCTGTTTTGGACACGCCTTGTGATGTGTCTGTATGATGGGCTACAGAATGTGGTTCTGAAACCAGTAGATGGTGGCTTTGGTTCAGTGGTGGCTAAAGGCTGCTTTTCTTTCTTAGAAAAATCTGAAAGAGCTTCAGGCTGCATTCCCCCAGAGAATTAGAAAAAAAATATTCTGAAAACAAATGATATTTTGATGCTCCCATGAAACACTTATCCTTTTAATTCCCACCAGCCTCCAGCCACTGCTCTGTGAGTTTGGTCCAGAAATGGTTCCTGTCTGTCCCCATCAGTTCCCATCAGTGTTAGGATCTGCATAGATGCTTAGAAGTGTGGCAGGCCTGTCGCTGGACTCTGGGTCCCCATGTCTGTCCAGTGCTCTACCCTGACTCCTGGCCTGGTCTTCAGGAACGCTTTCCTCTGGCCTAGCATGTGTGACCCTGGAGAAGAGATTGAAAGCAGTCTGTGTAGTTCTGAGTGACCCAGAGCTAGAGCTCCATTCCAGATGGAGGAGGGAGACGGCAAACATAAATCCTGCTGGATCCCAGCCTGGTGTGGATCCACCACACAGGTCCCGATCAAAAGAAGGATCTTTCCAAGTCAAACCTGTCTTGGAAACTAGGTCTATTCATGGCATATAAACCAGACGATCCAAGAAAGGCCTTACTTTAATCAGGTAATCAACTGCTCTATTTCTCACTGGGGAAGACTGTGGCATTTTAAGTCCTGCTTCTGAAAAAACTGGGCTAGTAAATTCTTATCCCATAAGGTTGATCGTTGGAAGAGTGAGACAGGGTGCTGTGTCAAGGGGACTGAGAGGAGGCAGTGCAATATGTAGGAACACTGCAGCCACTCTTTGGACCTGTGGTGCCATTCAGGCAGGTGTGCTGAGCACAGGCACAGAAAGGACACAGTACCCTTATAGCCCAGTGAGAAGTCACATAGGAGGATCTGGCTGTTCCCCTTGGGTTTGGGAAACAGAAGGCTGGAAGCGCCAGACGGGGCTGCAGGAGCTCGGATGGGCTGATGGCAGCTGGAACCTGGTTTGACTTGAATTTCTTCCTTTTGTTTTGTTATTGCTGATAGCGTTGGGTTTGCTGGCCACTGTTGGAATCAAGGGTGTAACCGGGCGGGGCAGGTGAGGCCAGAGGCCAGGTGCAGCCTGGCAAAAAAGCTGAGGGAGGTGGAGGGTGTGGTGGGTGGGGCCCTGACTTCTCAAAGCAGCTATGGGGAGCTCCTTCCCAGAGGCAAGACGCCATGCCAGGCTCTGAGGCAAGGCTGGGAATCTGTCTTTGTGCTGTTTCTCCTTCTCCTGCAGCCAGGTCTAGGGAGGAACAAGTTGTCTTCAGTCAGGAATTACGGCAGTTATGGGGTTGCTGAACAATTCTTTCTTTCCTCGTGTCCTCGTGCTTTTGTTTGCCATCTGGCAGCCATCTTGTTAGCAAGCACAGTTCCCATGGGGGGCTTTTGGGGTGATTCTATAGATGTAAGTATTTGTAGGACTGAAGTCTCGGATACTTGGGATTTGGGGCCAAGTGAATGGACGGTAGACATGGATGGGCTGGGTAGAGTTCGTGAACGTGGGTGGGCCGGGGTTCATGAACATAGAGTTTGCGTGCATGAACGTAGGTCTGTGAACATGGATAGAATAACAGTTTGTGAATATGAATGGGATAGGGTCTGATCACAGATGAGACAAAGTTCATGGGTGCTGATGTGAAGGAATTCGTGGACATGGATATGGAGGAGTTTGTAGACATGGACGGAGTCCGTGAACGTGAATGGTAAGGCGTTCAAGGACAGAGTTTCAGCCATTCTCCGATTGGATGCAGCAGCCAGCATCAGAACAAGTCCACATGGGGCCCTGGCCCATCCTTTCTTATGAGTCTTCCACATTTCATATTCCCTCCAGTTCAGCCTCTGCACCATTTCTTCTGCCGAGATGTTCTCTGCACTCTCCTCCCTGGATAGCCTGGCTACCTTTCTCAGTGTAACCTCTGTTGATCCCTCAAGCCCCCAGCGTCAGGGATGGAACCCAGCACCTTCTGCATGCTTGGCAAATGCTCTGCCACAGAGCCACCTCCCAGGACACCTTGATATTTACGTTTCCAGGAGGGGGCAGTCTGGTGTGTTGATAGGAGCTTGGCTCCTTTGGTATGCCCGATGTTTGGTGCATGGGAGAAGCAGGGCAGGGCATAGCCTATATTTGTTAGACTGAGGAAATAGAAAGGTGGCAATTGACCTTCCTCAATGTACCAGATGGTACCAGACCAGAATCAGGAGCTGAGGAGCTATGGGTCATACGTAGTCTTCCTGACTTGGTCTTGGATTAGAAACACCAAACTGATTTATAGCTTCAGATTGTGTACATGAAGGCTTGCCCTTAGAAGCAGCATATGTTAACACAATAATAAAGGCCAGCCAGATGGGTCAGCAGTAAAAGTACTTGCAGTGTAAACCTCAGGACCTGAGTTTGAGCCTTGGAAGCCATGTTCAAAGAGCTGTATGTGGTGGCATGCCTTTGTAACTCTAGTAGTCCTGCAGTGAGAGAAGAAGCAGAGGCAGGAGGATTCCCTGGAAGCCCATGAGCCAACCAGCTTGGAGTACACAACACAACAGGACCAAGAGACACTCTGTCTCTGTAAGGCAGGAGAGAATGGATTCCTGGAAAGTTATCCTATGACCTCCCCATGAGCACCACAGTACACATGTACCTGTCTGCACACATGATGATAAAAAGAAATCATAAATGAACAATAGAAAATGGAGTACATGTGACTAGTACTGTGACTATTCACAGTATGACTAACGCTATCGCATGCATATGGTGCTAGGGATGGATCCAGGGCTTTTTACATACATGTGAAGGAAGTGCACTACTGCCAGGCAGTGGTGGCACAGGCCGTTAGTCCCAGTCCTTGGGAGGCAGAGGCAGGCAGATGTCTGAGTTTGAGGCCAGCCTGGTCTACAGAGCGAGTTCCAGGACAGCTGGGACTACACAGAGAAACCCTGTCTCAAAAAACCAAACTTTAAAAAAACTACTCATTTTGAGACAGAATCTCTCTTAGTTGGACTGAGAGAATTGTGAAATGGAAATTTCTGGTTTCTTTTACAACTCAGTTGTGTCATGTGATGTTTTTTCTGAAAATAGACCCTTGAGAGGGCACATGATGTTTAAAAAGAATATAAATGAAACACCACAACCAGAGAGGGAGCTGTTGAATTGCTGCACCATGCAATGTTTCCCTGGTCTTTGCTGGTTTTTGCTGGTCTTCACTTCGTGGAGAGAGGTACACCAAAGAACTTCTCGTGGTAGTCCAGCTGCTCCTGGAAGCTTCTGCTCACTCATACTGACAGAGCAGAGTCTTGTTTCTGCTGGATCGAGACCCCACTACTGATTCATATTTGCTATTTGCTATTGGACTGGACTGCTGGTCTCCTGACAATGAAAAATGGAATCTCCCCAAGAAACTATTTCTAAACAGGTCTACAACAACCTTTTCCTATTATCCTTCTTTTCCCCCTACCTCTGGTTGATGGATTAGAAGAGAGGTTGAAGTGTTTGAGGACCATAAATAAGGGCTGGAGAGATGGCCCTGACTGCTCTTCCAGAGGTCCTGAGTTCAAATCCCAGCAACCACATGGTGGCTTACAACCATCTGTAATGGAATCAGATGCCCTCTTCTGGTGTGTCTGAATACAGCTACGGTGTACTCACATACATAAAATAAATAAATAAATAAATAAATAAATAAACCCTAAATAAAATAGGTTTTGAAAAAAATCTAAGCCTATAGAGTTGGCCTGGAACTTGCAATCCTTCCTCAACCATCCAAATAGCTGAGATTATGAACTTATGACCTTGGTCCTGACAAATAATATTCTTTACTGAGGACCTGGCATTGGAATCAGGGACTTCTGAATATACAACATGTAACATACAAACAACTAAATTTTGTTCAGCTTCCTCACTCAACCAGGAGTCCAGAAAATATCTCGGGTGGACATGGACACAATAATTCAGTTTATAAAGCTTCTTTGCATGCGAGGCATCATTTATTCTGAATGAAGAGATTCTCTTTACGAGCAGGTGTTCTCTGTTATGTACTAAAGCCTCATAAACATCTCAGCGTAGGTTCAGTAGAGAGTTCTATATGGGAGTGGATTTGTCAGTTTTTGTTGTGATGATGCTATGTAACAAACAATCCCCAAGTGATAGTGGCCTTCTATGACAAATAGCTATTTTTTTTTTTTGTTCATATGCCTGTGAGTGGTGTGCATTGTATGCTGCAACTCAAGGCTTCCCTACACGGTTTCTTATTTTAAGGCCCAGGCATAAGGGACAATCCTGGTGGCAAGCAGTATTCTTGTGTTGGAGAAAAGGCCAAGGAAGCTGGCTGATGATTGCAACACCTCTTTAAGGATTCACTTGAAACTGCCATATTGTTACTTCTACCTACACACTGTGGGCATCTTAATTTCCTGCTGGGATAAGTTACTCTGACAAGCAACTTAAGGGAAAAGGGGCTTGTTCTACTTACAGCTCAAGAGTCCAGACTATCATAGTGAGGAAGTCAAGACAGCGAGAGCTTGAAGCAGCTGGTCACAGCACATCCACGGTCAGGAAGCAGAGTGATGGATGATGGTTTTCAGTTCATTTTCTCCTTTTCATACAGTCCACGAGCCCAGCTCAGGGAATAGTGCCACCCAGCGGGGATGTGTCTTCTCACCCTAGCTCACCTGATCAAGACAATCCCCATAGGGTTGCCTAGAGGCCCACTTCTCTGGTAACTGTAGATCTCACCAGGTTGACAACTGAGATTAGCCATCAGAGTGCACCAAAATATGCTATATAGTCACATCTCAAATGAGTGAGGTAGGAAGTGAGGCCAAGAAGGGGCAATATATATATGCTGGGTGATCATATAGTCTACCCCGGGACACTTGCAAAGTCTTATTCTTTTTTTCCTTGAAGAAACTGCCCTTGTACCTTGCTCCTTGTCTGGCATATCACTAATGTTCCAAACATACTTTGGTGAGTGAGTAACTCATCACTCACGGCTCAGTTTAACTAGGACCATGGCCTTCTTCCACCTGTATCTGCTTCTCCATAAAGTCCTTCCTCTTAGAGACACAGGCTACAGGAGGCGGTATTAGTCAGGAGCTTCAATTGTGGTCATGAGTGTGCACGTATTTACTGCTGCTTCTGTGGTCGAGCTGTCCGGAGAGCAGAGCGAACAGAGCGTCATCTCTCTAGCCAGAGGAGGACTCTTGGGTGAGCAGAGCGAAGAGATGCCCCGCCCACTGCCACACCCAGTGCAGGACCAGCAGGGGAAGAGGGCAAGGGCTTTTCTCTGATGAGTGTTCTGGCCCCAGTGACGGAGGATGGGTTTACTAATTGCGGACGCTCCATTTTTGAGAAGTGAACCTTCCAAGCTGAGCAGCTGGGGATAGATTTCCACAGCTGGCAACTGCTCCTTTGAGGGTTGTTAAAACAAGCTACACTCACAGTGAAGCAAAGTTGGAATCTGGGATGGAGTTGGTCTGGGTTGGACTTTAGCTGCTACAGTTTAGAGCTGGAAATGTACCCCCAAGAATACCTGTGTGAAAGCCTTGATCCTACTGGACCAGGGTTTTGGTCATGGGGGCTGCTCTTAAGGGGCATGGGGGGCACATTTTTTCTCTTCCTCCCAGCTATGAACTAAGAGCTTTCTTCCCCCCACCCCCCACTCTTAACATTTATTCATTACCTCGCCGCAGGCCCCAAGCAGTGTGTCCACTGGCTGTGGACTAAACCCTTTAAAACCATGAACGCAAATGAGTTTTTCTCAGGCACTGTGCTTCAGGAATGGAGAGCTGACACACACATACGAAGTTCTCAGTACAGCTCCTGCCTGGCAAAGAGACAAGAAACGCTGTTGCTGGCAGTTCTACTGTTGCTATTTTAACCCTCTTCACTCCATTAGAAACAATGAATTTCAAATGTTATAGATCCTAATTGTAGCAAATCACCAGGAAAATATCTACTTTCTTTTAGTTTTTAAAACTTTCTGTCTCTGCCTTTCTGCCTCTCTGTTTCTATGTGTCTCTCTGTTTCTCTTTCTCTCTCTGTCTCTGTCTGTCTGTGTGTGTGTGTGTGTGTGTGTGTGAGTGTGGTGTACACGTGTAAGTATGTAGGTTGTCTTCTTTCAACAATTCTCTCTCTCTTTTTGTTGTTTGTTTGTTTGTTTTTTTAAACAAGGCATGCAGGCTCTCTCGCTAAACTGAAGCTCACCATTTTGAATAGACTAGCTAGGTGGCAAAGCAGCTCCTGGGATCTGCCTGCCTCTGACTCTACACACTGGGGTCACAGGTTCATGGGGCATGTCCAGGTTTGATATAGATGCTGGGGATTTTAACTTGGGCCCTCTTCCTTTTTGCAGCAAGTGAGCAAACTTCCCAGCACTAAATTCGAAATAAGAAACGCCTTTAGATTTTGCTGGGAAGACCAAGGGATAAATTTGTCAAGGTAGGAAAAGAGAGAAGCAGCAAAGAGGTGCAGAGGACAGAGGGAGGAGAGCGGAGGGGCTTTCTGTGGCTTTTGAAGAGAAGCTGATGAGAGATTGACTGAAAGGGAACCTTGAGTTTAGGGACTGGCAGAGGAGAGGGAATAGCCAGAACCAATCTGGGAGTTGGGTTTTAAGGAACCAGAAACAGGAACAGGATTCCCTGGTGGAAGACAGAAAGCCAAAGGGTGTTCTCAGGCTGGTCTCATCAGGAGAAGTCAAAGACCCGGAAGAGTGGGAAGAGCTGCCCGTTGTAGGTGCAGTGGGAACAGCTGTGAGATAGCAGAGACCAAGGCTCAGCATCTAGAAATGGGTGGGAGGGAGACAGAGCCAGAGTGCAGAGACAGGAGGAGAGGCTGCTACAGGGACACACACATCTTGTCTAACAGGTAGGGCGGATCAGGAGGGAGCAGATGACAGGCACAGAAAGATGACACGACGTGAGATATCTACACGTTCAGCCCTGCCACAGCTACTGGGCCCCTTAGTTCCTGAAGCTGATGAAATGGAAGCTGGATTTCCACCCCCCACACTTCCTAAATGTATCTTTGTAGGGGGGGCAGTATCACTTTTGTACATTCTTGTACAGAAGATCTTTTGGGACATCATGACATGTTGAAGAAAAGCCCCCAGTAGGAACTGGCACATCCTTCATTGGGAACACATACCTCAGGCTCTGTGTTGCAGGAGGCCATCGGAACATTCCAGCGCTTTCTGCCGCCTCCTTCCCACAGCCCTGACAGAGTCTGCTTTGCCCACAGATGTGTGCTTGCTGTCTAGCTCGGTGTCTGGTACATGGGAGGAGTTCGACAAATATTTGTTAAATGAATACATGGAAATGCTGGAACACTGAAAGCAGCCCTTGCCAGGAGAAATTCAAAGCCCTTTTATATGAACAAATGTAAGAACTCCAAAATCACCGAACATTTGTGGATCTGAGAGGAGAGGAGGTTGGGTGCCCACAGGGTTTTGGCAGAAGTGTTGAATGTCTGGGAGCAGAGGTGGCAGGTGTGGTGGCCAGCCCAGCCCTGCAGTGGCATTAGCCCCAGGCTGGTCATACACTGGGTGTATCCATCAGAATTTTAGTGAAGAGCTGATAGCATGTTCATTTTGGCTCCGTTCAGGAGGGTATGAAGGATGTCTTATAAGAATGGCCAGGGTGCAGGGAAGACACCAGAAGATGGAAGAGAGTCTGAGTGATATCCAACAGGGCTGTTACCATCCCCAGGGCTGAGAGGACCCTGAGAGAGCTCTCCCCGACCTCCTTCCTATCTCAAGGCTTCCGGTTGTGCTATCCCAACAAGGTTCCTAAATCCTGTGGAGTCCGGTTGTAGCAAGTCGCCCAGGCCATCTATGGGCAGGGAAGGGATATCAGGGGTGTGTCAGGGATGCAGGCCCTGCAGGCGATTCTGACTTGCAGAGTCCAGCTCATGAAGTCATTGTTGGTCACGTGAGTTGAAATTAGAAAGCACAGAAGTGTCAAGATGCACTGGGATGAAACTGACGCAGGGCGGAGTGCTGGGTGGGGCCGGGAGCTCACTTCAGTGTCACACACTTCATCTTTATTAATGATCTGTATGATACGATCATCTTGCTGAGAGATTGGCTAGGATGATCAGACGAGGTGTTCCAGCCCCTTGGAGAGAGAAACTAATGAAAGACTTGTCAGTGGAAAATGCCCCTGGACTTAAAGGACAGGATCTGACAGATGAGCTGGCACTGAGGAGCAGGGTGATTCAAAGCGCACACAGCTTTCAGAACGGAGAAAACAGGAAGGGCAAGATGTAGGCATCCCTGGCTGAGACAGAGGGGAACTGGGCACGGGACACGCCAAGCTGCTGGGGAGTTTGACAGAAGAAAAAAAAAATTGTGCTGGGTGATTCGTTCACTTAGTGCACCTGTTTGCTTGGCAACCTCGGGGTCAGTGACTCAGGCCTGAGAACGAAGGACAGAATTCAATCTAGGTAAAGTAGATGTTCTAATGAAGGTCACTCAGAAAACTCAAAGTAGATGGGTGACTTCTTAGAACAAAACTAATACAGACATTTCCCTTTCTGTTTATTCTTTGAACAGATCTTGCTGTGTAAGTAGCTCAGGCTGGCTCGGAACCCCTATGATTTTCCTGTCTCAAGCTCCCAAATGCTGGGATGACAGAAGCGAACTTCCTCTCTGGGTTCTTCTACATTTTTACCACACTCATTGACTTGGAATTTGACTTCAAAGACTGAAAGTTACAGGACGAGTCTCTAAGCTATGCCTGAAAAGACATCCCCTTAGCCAGACTGTGGTGACACACAACTTTGATCCCAGCACTTGGGAGACAGAGATAGATGGATCTCTGAGTTCAAGGCCAGCCTGGTCTACAGAGGAAGTTCTGGTACAGCCAGGGCTACACAGAGAAAGGCTGACTCAAAAATGAAAGTAAAACATTTAAAAAGAAAGAAAGAAGAAAAGATACTTCTTGTAAAATCTGTTGTAATGGCTCTAAGATAGAAGTGGCTCACAAACTGAGTGGAAAAAGGTTGTTAAAAAACAAAACAAAAAAGTGCCGGCTGTTATAAACTAAATGGTATAAAGAATTTTAACACCGAAATGCGTTAAATGTGTGTTTTGGGATGTGCAAGCCTACCATCTCACTCTAGTTACATGCATGTACATAATATGAATACCCATGCTTAGAGGAGCACACACATATACACACACAGACACATGAACACACACCAAAGTGAAAATGTAAGATCACCATGAAATCATTAAAGAAGATCAAACATGATATTAGAAATGATGCCATTTTTTCTTTCTGTCTTTCCTTCCTTTCTTTTCTCCCTTTCTCTCATTTCTTTAAAAGAAAAAAAAAGGTCTCATGTTCAGGCCAGCCTGGAGCTCTCTCTGCAAAGGCTGGCTTTGAACCCCCTAATCCTTGTGCCTTCACCTCCGAGTGCTGGTATCGCAGGCTTGTGTCCCTATGCCTGGTTCCTCCCCCCCCCCCAATCATCACACTCCCTAAATTTCTACGATGGCTGCACAATCCTTTGGAGCATGGGAACCACCTGTTCTAATCCCCAGTCTTTTCTCATCTCTCTTGCAAAACATAATAAGCTAAGACATTGTGCTGAATCAATCGTTGGGAGCAAGACAGGTACACAGAGGTGCTCAAAGAGTGTCAGGCAAACGACCAAGAGCAACACCTAGGAAACATGAAGGAGATGCGTGCTGTGGTAACACAGGCGACTGACAAGAGGTGATGAATTACTGAATCTCAAAGAGAAAGGGAATTTGCTTAAATACTATTTTTTACTTGGCTCTGAATAAAAATAATAGCCAAGTCAATCCAGGATATGGGGGAATGGAGCTGGGGCAGTCATAACTGTTGATTATCAGGACTCAGAAGAACCATCAATATCAATATCATAGTCTCTAAAGGCAAAGGCCTCCGATAGTATCAAATATCATAGTCACAATATGACACATTTCTAAATGACCAAAGTGTATTTTATAAGCAGTGCTGTGCATTATCAGTGTAGCCTCCAAAGCAAGACTCCAAAGGTACACCCACCTGTAATACACTCTTAAAACACCTTGTGTTTATTTATTTGAATCATGTATTTATTTTGTTGGGAGACAGGGTTTTTTCCTTGTATAGCCCAGGCTAGCCTAGAATTAAAAATCAACAGAGTGAGGATTATAAGCATATATCCCTTTATAGCTTGCTGAATGTAATTTTTGGATCTTCTGAGAATGTCTGAGTTCTAGGGTGCCCTGTTCCTGCAGAGAAATCATAGCTGGAATATAATTTGCATGACAGGAAATGCCGTGCCCTGTGAACACTTATTGAGAACCCATAGAGATGGGACTTACAGAGAATTTTGAGGTGAATGAAAAATCAACCAGTTCTCACTTCTCTGCCTTGCACTTTTCCCACTTCTCTGGAACTTTCCCAAATAGCTTCCTACTCTTCCTCCCTGGCCCCACCCCGCCTCCCTAGCCCTGTCCTGCCTGACTCCTAAGTCAGGCTCTTTTGTTTTGTTTTGTTTTCTTTTCTTTTCTTTTCCTTTATTTTTTAAATTAATTAATTTTCTTACACTCCCTATTTTATTTCCCCCATCCTGTCCACCCTCTGACTGTTCCATATTTCATACCTCCTCCCCACCACCCTGTCTCCACATGGATGTCCCCACACCCACACCACCTGACCTCTAAACTCCCTGGGGCCTCCAGGTCTCTTGAGGGTTAGGTGCATTATCTCTGAATGAACACAGGTAGTCCTCTATTGTGTGTGTGTTGGGGGCCTCATATCATCTGGTGTATGCTGCCTGTTTGGTGGTCCAGTGTTTAAGAGGTCTTGGGGATCCAGATTAATCGAGACAGCTGGTCCTGCTACAGGGTCGCCCTTCTCCTCAGCTTCTTTCGGCCTTCCCTAATTTAACAACAGGGGTCAGCTGCTTCTGTCCATTGGTTGGGTACAAATAACTGTATCTGACTCTTTGAGTTGCTTGTTGGATCTTCCGGAGTACAGTCATGCTGGGCCCCTTTGTGTGAGCGCTCCATAGCCTCAGTAATAGTGTCAGGCCTTGGGGCCTCCCCTTGAGCTGGATCCCAATTTGTGTCTGTCGTCTGTCGCTGGATCTTCTTTTCCTCAGGTTCCTCTCCATTTCCATCCCTGCAGTTCTTTCAGACGGGAGCAAATATGGGTCAGAGTTGTGACTATAGGATGCCCCCCCCTTTCCCTCATTTGATGCCCTCTCTTCCTGCTGGAGGTGGGCTCTATAAGTTCCCTCTCCCTACTTTCAGGCATTTCATCTAAGGTCCCTCCCTTTTAGTCCTGAGAGTCTCTCACCTCCCAGGTCTCTGGTGTATTCTGGAGGGTTACCCTAACCTCCTATCTCCCAAGGTTCCCTGTCTCCATTCTTTCTGCTGGTCTTTGGGGCTTCAGTCCTTGCCCCCTCACCCAATACCAGATCAGGTTCCCCTCTCTCCCCTCCAGTCCCTTCTCTCCCAGGTTCCTCCCTCCCTCCCCTTGTGGTTGCTTTCTTCTCTCTCCCAAGTGGGACTGAGGATTCCTCACTTGGGCACTTCAGCTAACATCCACTTATTAGTGAGTACGTACCATGCATGCTCTTTTGGGTCTGAATTACCTCAGTCAAGATGATATTTTCTAGTTCCATCCATTTACCTGCAAAACTCAGGATGTCCTCGTTCTTAATAGCTGAGTAGTATTCCATTGTGTAAATGAATCACATTTTCTGTATCCTTTCTTCTGCCGTGGGACATCTGGGTTGTTTCCAGCTTCTGGCTATCACAAATAAGGCCGCTATGAACAGCATATGATAGCTGTGTCAACTTTTAGGGTACAAGTCAAACATGGTGGTGAGGTCTCTTCTTCTCCCTGCTCCTCAGAACCACTTCGTTTGCCTTCCCTCTGCCTTTCCCACACCTTACACAGTGTGTGGAGTCACCTCCTGTGGGAGCAACACACCTGTTCTTTCCACAGGGACTAGAGATTGATGGCCCTTGATCCTTCTCTCTTCATTCTTTCGAGGACCCCAGATTAAGTTCAGTGTGCCCCGGAGTGCTGCTGGCAGGGGCACTTAGAGCCTCAGACTATCTGTATCTTGGTTGTCCTGTGCAGAACAGTCTAGAAGCCTGGTGCATTTGCCAAGTCTGAGAAGACAGATGTTCCCTAGGGCCTTCCACAGCAAACCCTAAGTAATACAAGTTCTTCCTAAGGTGAGACATAATGACTTTTTATCTTTCTCACAAGTCTTTAATTAGAGGCTCCATAACAGACACATCACGTTAAATGGGACAGGCATTCCATTAGAGGAGAGAGAGAGAGAGAGAGAGAGAGAGAGAGAGAGAGAGAGAGAGAGAGGATGCTTTGGTCAGAACAGTGTTCAAACAGTTTGATGTTTGTAATGATATCGTTTCCCCTGAAGCCTGTCCCCATCACTCCGAAGCTTCTGATGGGGCTTTATAACAAAGCTGGGATGCGCTGTCCTCAGGCACCAGCTGTCACTCAGGTGTCTGTCAGTCAGCAAGAGCTCGCTTAGGTGTCTAGCACCCCCTCCCTACCCCGCACCATTTGTGAAAAGCAGTTTTGTACTCTGTGTCTCCTGTCTTGTCCTTAGCCCTGATGTAAGGAGGTGGGGCAGATGCCAGCTGCTCTGATGGTGAATCTGAGGGGTGAGCAGACTGGATGTTGTTTCTTGGGCTCCTCCACTTTGCTGTCCACCTAGACTACACGTCTCAGTTCTAGTCTCTCTTAGCACAGATACTGGTGAAGAGATACCACGGTCTCTGTCGTCAGGGATTGTCTCACAGTGGCTTGCTCTTTAAGGTCTCTGTAGATATGATCTCCAGAAAGACGTTCTCACTCAACATAAAGGCAGCTATGACAGGAAAAGCCTGAGGCATTGGGAGTAGAGGAGGAGGAAGGGAGGGAGGGAGACAGAGAGAGAAAGACAGAGAGAGAGAGACACACACACACAGAGACACAGAGAGGCAGAGACACAGAGAGAGAGTTGATTCCTCCTGCTTGTTAATCTCGGCTCCTTTCTAATCACTGAACTCTTGTAAGGAGTCCCCCACTCACAAGGAGGTCCCCCACTCCTCATCCTCCCCTCCCCCTCTCCAGAGCTATTTAAAATAGACTTTAAACTAAATAAACTCATAGTTAATAGAACCAAGAACAGAGGCTTGGTGTGTGTGTGTGTGTGTGTGTGTGTGTGTGTGTGTATCTGTGTGTATGTGTATATATGTGTTTGTATATCTATATGTATCTTATATGTCTATGTGTGTATATGTCTGTGTGTGTTTGTATGTCTGTGTGTATTTGTGTGTATGTGTATGTGTATATATGTGTGTATATCTGTGTGTGTATGCTTGTGTATTTGTGTGTGTCTGTGTGTATGTCTGTGTGTGTATGCGTGTGTATTTGTGTGTGTCTGTGTGTATGTTTATGTGCTCCCATTTCTTTCTGCCTTCTGACCTTCCTGAGAGTCTTTCTTCCTCCCTGTCTTCCCCTTTCACGGCTCTGTTTCTTTTCACAGTGGAGTGGATGTTTCTTGTAGCCCTAGTGCCATCGAGATAATAGAGCACCAGCTGCAGTGTGGGTGTCAAGTTTCAGAGCTTGGCTCCCCATATATAAAGTGGGGTTAACTGTACTGCTTCAAGGGCTGTGGGGAAGATTAAATGGGTAGCAGAGAAGCCTTACGCATAGCAGCTAATATACAACAAAACCATGATTTTTTATTTTTAATGCATTAATTAATTTTTTGAGGCAGGGTATCATGTATCCTAGGCTAGCTGCAAACTCCATGCAGCTGAGGATGACTCTGAGCTTCTGATCCTTCTGCCTCTCTCTTCCAAGTCCTAGGATTTTGTATATTTATCACAATAGCAGTTTAATGCAGTGTTAGGGACTTCACCCATGCTAAGTGAGCCCTTTACCAGTTATGTGACTCCCCCAGGCCGAGACCAGATATTGTTGACTGTTAGCATCCCTGCTAGGGTCTCCATTGTCTGGGGTGGGGTTGGGAGCATCACAGGAGAGAAGAGCCGTGTTCTGTTTGGTCTTGGGTTCATCTGACTCAAGAACTGCTAGGCTACTAAGGTTTTTACAAAATGCCTAAACCTGTTGGGAAGCAAAAGTAGAACCTAGAAAGACATAGCTGTGAATTGGAAGTCTACAAGAGATTGGTAGATTGGAGCTCTATTGGTAAGGCTGCCTTCTCCCCAGGGAAAACCACAGAAGCATGGAATCTGACTGACATGCTAACACTAAGATTATATCCAATGGAAGTTTTGCTAGAGTCTGAATGTTTATCTCCCAAGCCCAAATCCATGTGTTAAAGTCCTAACTCTGAAGACTAGTAAGAAGGAAGACTTTTAAGAGGTGATTAAATAATAAGGGCAGATCCCGCCTCATGAAGGGGATTAGCCACCTTGTAAAAGAGGCCTTGGAGCCAGGCACAACTTTATAATCCTAACACTCAGGATGCTGGGGCAGAAAGACTTCAAGTTCAAGGTCAACCTGGGCTACAGAGTGAGGCTCTGTCTAAAGGTCCCAGAGACCCTTTCACCACTGGGGATATCATTTAAGAACCAGAAAGTGAGTCTTCACCAAGTACCAAATCTCCCAATGTCTAGATCTTGGACTGCACAGCTGCTAGACCTGTGATCAATAAACCTCTGTTGCCTATAAGCCATGTAGCCTAAGGTATTTTTGTTACAGTAGCCTGGTGAGATTGTGACAGACACTTTACAAAAGAAGACACAGGACTGAAAGGGGATGACTCTCTGTCTGCTATGGGACAGCTCAGGGACAGAGTTGACACCTGGGTCCCAATGAGTGCTTCCATTGTAATGCTATAGCAAAGGACCTGGAGGATGTAGGGCTCACAGCCTTCCTGTGGACAGTGCTCAAGCAACACACTCAGATCCCCCGCATGTGAGAGCTGAGGTTTGAATCTTAGTCCAGCCTACCAGTCTCTTTGGCTTGTTTTTGTGAATCTGTTTATATTGACAAGTGCATAAGGTCAAGAGACTATCACAATTTGGACATAGAACATTTCCACTCCTTTAAATTTCTCATGCTCCTTTGTTATCAGGTCTTTCCCTACTTCTCTTGCAGCTATGGATTTTCGTCCATTTCAGATGACTGTTTAAATGGAGCACATAGTCTGTAGTCTTTTCAGTCTGGCTTTAGTCATTCATCATAACACATGTGGTATTTATCCATGCTGTCACATATGTTGGTTTCCTTTTATTGATGAATATATTTATCATTGCATGGATTTATCACTATTTGTTTCCACATCAGTTAATGGGCATTTGGGGTCTTTCAAGTTTTTGGTTACTAAAAGGAAGCTTCTATAATTTTGCATGCATATACTTTGTTTCCTCAGGAGGGAAAATACAGGGTTAGTTTCCTAGGTGTGGTGGTTTGCATATGCTTGGTCCAGGGAGTGGCGCTATTAGGAGGTGTGGTCTTGTTGGAGGAAGAGTGTCACTGTAGGAGTGGGCAATGAGACTCTCCTCCTAACCATGTGGGAGCCAGTCTTCTAGTGGCCTTCAGATGAAAATCACTCAACAACTCCTGCATCATGCCTGCCTAGATGCTGCCAGACTCCCACCTTGATGATAATACACTGAACCTCTGAACCTGTAAGCCAGACCCAATTAAATGTTGTCCTTTATAAGAATTGCCTTGGTCATGGTGTCTGTTCATAGCACTAAAACATTAACTAAGATACTAGGTAATCCAGCATGTATACAGAAAGTAAATCTATAGTAAAGTCTGCCCAACTGTGTTCCTAAATCACATACCACTTTGCATTCCTGTTTGTACTATGTGAAGGTTCCTCTGGCCCTGCCTGCCTTGCCAACACTTGGTGTTGTCTATGGTTTTGTTTTCCCCCTTGAATGGCATCTCACTGTGGTTCTCTTGTGACTGGTGACT
This sequence comes from Apodemus sylvaticus, assembly GCF_947179515.1. Lineage (NCBI taxonomy): Eukaryota > Metazoa > Chordata > Mammalia > Rodentia > Muridae > Apodemus > Apodemus sylvaticus. Next base: position 45,869,525 of record NC_067482.1, on the reverse strand, counting down.
GTCCTTGAGCTTTACATGAGCTCATTCATGGTTTGTGTGTCTCTTGGTGAAATGTCTGTTCAAAATAGCCTTTCCACAATTTAAAGCTTGGCCTTCTAAGTATGCTTTGAGATCGAAAACATTGGGCTGAATAAGGCTTCCATAGATAGTTTTAAGGATATCTGGAGGTCATAAAACACCAAAACATTTTTACTTAGATTTCTAGGGCTGACAGGAAATGGAAATTTACACAGAAATGATAGGAAAAATTCATGGAATAAGCGTTTTCATTGTTAACAATTCTATATTAAACAAATATACCAAAACCCCAAACCACCCTCCTTACTGGCTGGGCACAGTGACACACTCCTATAACCTCAGCAGCTGGTAGCCTGACAGAGGATGATCATTAGTTCCCCCCCTAGTCTGGGTTATACAGTAAGACATTGTCTCAAACAACACCTCATTGTAGAAAGAGTCCAACTCTTTTGTATTATTGTAAGAGTTGCCCATTTTTAAGCCTCTGAAAGTTATTTCCTCTGCTATTTACATCATGGGGTATTAATCAGTGATTATTTCTAGCATCCCTATAATAGTGTTGTACTGTGTTGTGCTGTGGGGTTTCCCTGCCCTCTGGAAACTGAAGATTTAGCTATGAGGAAAAGTGATTCCATGTGAACCACTAGGACCCTCTTGCAAGGGCCTAACTGCAGGCCGAGAACAAGGGGAGTCCCAGGCTGGCCCAGCCTGGCCCATGTCTTCCCCTTACAAAATATTTCAAGATTCATCATTGTTGAGTCTTTACAACACAGGATGGGTTCCTGCATCAGCTGTTTCCTGGTCAGAGGTTTCTTTGTTCTGAATTTCAGAAGAAATATGAATCAATGGTTGTGGTGTCACTTCTGTGAGGTCTAAGGGTTTCTCAGAGAGCAGGGTGAAACCATGTTCCATGTGTGACTGTCGGGACACTTGTTTGCTATCAGCAACCTTTCCCTTCTTATATCCTCTTAGCGTCTACACACAGTTTGGCCCGGTAAAGGCAGAGGATGCTCTCAGGGCACGCGCTTGCTCCAGGAGATGCTGCTGCCATTTCTCTCTGGTGTCTTGATTTGTTCCTCATGGGTTCCAAGGTGGATCTGTCTGTGTGAGAATGAAAAGAGGATTTGCAAGTTTATTTCAGTTCACGAGACTGCACTGTTTTTTGTTTTGTTTTGTTTTTTGTTTTTTTACCAATCCCGTGTCTAAACCAAAGCTGGGACTATTACAATTCCCAAACCAGAATATGAAAAATCACACCTGGCCTAAGATTTTTCTCCCTAAATGACATCATAAGGAAAACTTTCTTTCTTTTAAAATTTTGATATTGTTCTTCCAGCCAGTTTATCACTGATTTCAAATATTTTTGTTCAGACGTGCTATACTTTTAAAAATTGCCCCTTGATGCATATGAAATATTATGTAAAATAGAGATCAGCCTAAGAATCCAGCATCCTTGCAGGTCATAATACATCGCTGAAGTGGCTCTGCTCTTGTTTGATCCACTAAATAAGATACACTGCACACAGTCTCTCTCTCTGGAAAATCTGGTACAGTGATCACTGTCTCAATGGTCGTCTACAGTCAAATTCCCTCACTTCCACAGAACAGTCTCACTCTGTTTACATTTTGAGACGAGTAAGGAATCGTGTATGCATGTCTCGCTTCTGCAGAGTGGATAGGAAGTGTGTGGCTTTAATGACCCCCTTTAATGACCACAGCTTGTCATTTGTATCTGTCGCTGATGTCATCACTGGCTTGCTTGCCTTCCTCCTGTGTGCTTCTGATTTGAGGCCTGAAAACCCAGTGTGCAGAAACCTCAGAGGAACTGGCCTTTAGAAACCACAGCTCAGTCTAGTACTCTCCAGGGCTTTCTCCATGGAGGGAAGGAGGGAGGGACTGGGGAGAGGAGGGTGAACTGAGGTGAGGGAGGAAGAGGGAATGGGAGGAAAGGGAAGAAGAAAAGAGAAAAGCATGGGGGGGGAAGGAAGAAGAGGAGGGACAGACATTTACAAAAAAAATTTAATCTAAATGCAAGGGTGAAAAAACTCATACAAAACTATTAAAAAATGAATTTGTCTTCACTGAAATTCAAAACTGCAAGGACATCTTAAATATGGAAAAGAAGAATGCAGACAGGAAGGAACAATTTGCAAATATGTAGCTGATTAAATCCTAGTGTAAAACCTAGAGCCATTATCTCCGAAAGGAAACACAGTCGAGGTCGTCATGATTGGGGTACAGGATGATTTCTCGGACACCACACAAAAGCACAGTTGATTTTTAAAGAAGTATTAAATTGGGCTTCATCAGAATTAAGCACTTCTGTTCTTTGAAAAGTCCTATCAAGAGAAAAGCCACAGACTAGCAGAAAACATTACACATCACTCCTTAATAAGAGTGTTCCAGAGCAAATAAAGGAACCATTATAACTCAGTAGAAGCACATGAAGTTCCTTTAAAAGTAGGTGAAAGGTGGAGCAGCCTTTCTGTCAAAGAAGAGACACAGCTGTGATGGAGGCCAGGAAACGATGCCCAACGCTGTTCTTCATTAAGGAAGCACAAATCAAAGCCAGAGGATGTGCTTCTATACATATTAGGACAATCTTAAACAATTCTATCAAAAACATAAGCAAGCCAAAGTCCCAAGACCAATTAGTCTTCACAGTAATTGGTGGAAAAATAATGCAGACAACTTTGGAAAGCAATCTGTTTCTTATGCAGTCAGGAATGTACTGATAGCAAAAACCTGGCAGTCCCATCTCTAAGTATATGTGAAATACAGAAGAAGCGAGAACATATGCACATCAGACAAAGTAAAAAATATGTACATAATAAAAAAAGTCTAACAACAATTCCTCAAGTGTTCATCTGTCCATGAGTGGTTATTCGAGTTTCTATTGTGACCTACTCATGCAAGAATATTTTAATTAATATTAATTTCAATTAACATTTAATTAATTTTTAAAGTCTTGTGCATGTTTTTTTTAAAGCCAGATTCAAAAGAGTGTATGCTGTATGATTTCATTTCTGTGACATTCTGGAAAACTCTGAACCACAGGAAGAATAGATATAGGTCAGCAGCTGCCAGGGGCTGAACAGAGGGGAGAAGGAGCTGATTACAGGCTGTTTGAGGTGCATGTTTTCTGTGCCTTGATTGTACACATAGCCTTAGACAACACACCAGACAAGGTTTTTTTTTTTTTTTTTTTTTTGTATTTTCAAACTATAATATTACTACAAACATTTAAAGCTTGGGAGAAGGGCTGGGGAGATTGCTTTGTGGTTTACAGCACTTGTTACTTTTACAAAGGACCCTGGTTCAATTTCCTGCATCCAAACGGTAGCTCACAGCCATGTGTGATTTCAGGGGATCAGATGTCCCTGTCCTAATTTTTGTGCGCACCAGGCATTCACAGTCCACATCCATATAGCAGGCAGAACATTCATAAACAGAAAGTGAAATAAGTAAATGAAAGAAAGAAAGAAAGAAAGAAAGAAAGAAAGAAAGAAAGAAAGGAAGGAAGGAAGGAAGAAAAGAAGAAAGGAAGGAAGGAGTGGAAGAAAGGAAAAAAGAAAAGAAAGAAAAGAAAGAAAGAAAGAAAGAAAGAAAGAAAAAGAAAGAAAGAAAGAAAGAAAGAAAGAAAGAAAGAAAGAAAGAAAGAAAGAAAGAAAGAAAGAAAGAAAAAGAAAGAAAGAAATGCCTTCGGGAAAGGCAACTGAATCAAATTCAGGGTAAAGGGTTTAGAAAATATATAACAATAAAAAATGTAATCACTTGTAATTACGATAATTGGAGATTAGGCTGGAGAGATAGCTCAGTGGTTAAGAGCATGACTGTTCTTTCAGAGGTCCTGAGTTCAATTCCCAGCAATCATATGGTGGCCCACAACCATCTGTAAGGGGATCTGATGCCCACTTCTGGTGTCTGAAGACAGTGACAGTGTTCTCTCCCTCCTCTCTCTCTCTCTCTCTCTCTCTCTCTCTCTCTCTCTCTCTCTGTATATATATATATATGTGTGTGTGTGTGTGTATACACATATATAATATTTTTTTAAATATAAAAGATAATTGGAGAGGGCCAGTGTTACCAATCCTATAAATATGCATTATTTTTGATGGAAAGTTTCGCAGGTTGCTTTGATTTTCATCACCTTTTCCCCTTTGGTATATTATCCATGGACTTAGCGTCACCCATGCTGGGTGAGTATTTCCCGCCAAGCTCCATCCCAGCCTGAGTTTTAGCACTGCATATCAGGAGTCTCTTCAACAGTGGTTTTTCATGGCCTCCACTGTGTGAACATGCTCGGTTTCCTAAGGAATCCTCTCACACTGGACATGTAAGCTGCAGAGAGTTTGTTGTTTTCATAGCTAGTGCTACAGTGAGAATTTAAAATTTTCATTTTCTCTTTAACTTTTACTTATTTTATTTTGAGGGTTGCTTGCACTTGTGTGTGTATGTATATGCGTGGGCACGTGTGAGACCTGTGCCTATGTGGCACTGTAGCACGCATGTGGAGGTCAGAGGATACCTTTCAGGAGCCACGGTTCACTTGCACTCTGTCACAGCAGGACTCTGCATGACAGAGTGCTGCATGCTTGGTGCTGAATGCTTGGTGCTGCATGCTTGCTTTCTTATTCTCGGTGCTGCATGCTTGTTTTAGGCTAACTGGCCTAAGAGTCTCCCTGTGATGCTCACAGGGCTTGCCACAGGGCTGCTGGGATTACAGGGGCATGCCACCAAGTCAGCTTTTTGTATGGCTTTTGCAATGGACTTCAAGTCACCAGGCTTGCATAGCAAGGCTTTTCCCTACCGATCCATTTCCCTGGCCCAAGAACAAGCACTTTATATAAGTGCTTTTGGGTAGCCATGACTTATTTTCTCAGCATTCCTAAGAATGGTGTTACCAACTCACAGGAAAGGCACATTTTTAGGGTCATTGTTACAGTAATAGTGTCTTAGTTAGCATTTCATAACTGTGGAGAGATACTGTGACCAAGGCAACGTTTATAATGGACAACATTTAATTGGGTCTGGCTTACAGTTTCAGAGGATCAGTCCATTATCCATGGCAGGAAGCACGGCAGTGTCCAGGCAGACATGGTGCTGGAGAAGGAGCTGAGAGTTCTACATCTTGATTCAAAGGCCACCAGGCAGAGGCTCTCCTGCAGGGAGCAGAACTTGAGCACTGGGATCCCTGAAGACCCACCCCCTTGGTGATGTACTTCCATCAACAGTGCCACACCTATTCCAACATGGGCACACCTCCTAATAGTAGCCCTTCCCATGGGCCAAGCATATTCAAACCACCACAAATAGCGTCAAATATATATACCTCTTTACATTTATTTTATGCTTTCCTTACTTAATTTTACTTCTATTTCATAATCTTCCTTCTAAATGTATATTGTACTTTCCTAATAAAAGTAATTCTATGAGGAACAAAGCACAGGAAGACTTTCTGTATGTAGAGGAAGGGCACGGAGACTCAATCGCATTCCCTGCTCCTTCTCCCTCCTTGTTTATTATGTCCATCTTTCCCCATGTAGTAAAGCTTACTCCCATCCAACCCTCCCACCACCAAATATTTTTTTTTCTCACTGATAATGTTACTTAAGCGGGGTGGACTGAAGTTTCATGGTGGAAGGGAAAACCTCATGTTTAATTTAGCACATAAATTTAACATTTATTATAGTGTATGGTTTCTGATAATTATCTTGAGCTTTGGAAACCTCTCTTACAAGCCTGGTCTTGATTTTATAGATTTTTAGAGTTTTGGCATCCTATGCTTTGGCCCATGGGCCTGGAGCAATTGCCAATGTCTGGAAGTAAGGATCACAGGGGGTCCAGGGAGGACTCGGTTCTCTTATCTTAGCTGCTGCCTCAGTGATTCACTAACTATAAAAGCACAGAACTCTGATGTCTTTTGTGCCTATTGAAGACTGAAAGAGAGGTTGCTCTGACTCAGAGACAATAGTCCCCCTTTAAATGGACATGTACATATTTACTGCCTTTTGCTCTTGTAATGACACTACAGATATCTTTAGCAGGTTCCCAATCATACTCAATGTCACATATGGAAAAGGGAAGTCATTTCTTCCGTGGATGTCTGGTCTCACATGGGATGCTGCAGGTAGTGTTCCCACAGACGGTATCTCTGGCACAAGTCTTGGAGATATATTCCAACTGCCTTTTTTTTTTTTTAAACGATACTTGCCAAGTTTGAACTTTATTCTTTGGTGATAAGGAGCAGTTCTGATTCCATGTGAGGAAACTAGGAGGTTCACACGGACAGATGTGCCCTTTATATATAGAGAGAGATCTGCTGGGAGCAGTGGAGGAGTCAGAGGAAAAGTTAAGAAAGAACTGTAGTGAGGTAATGTTCTTAAAGAGAGTAGTTCTGGCCGGCCAGCCAGTGAAGCAGTTTCCTTTCAAAAACCACTAGGCTGCCGAGTCCAGGAATCAGACCAGCCCTGGCAACACAGCGAGGTCTTCCTTTTGTCTTGTTAATCCTTTATGGTCTATAATGTGTATAGATAGCTGTGGTGTTTCTCGCTGATGGTTGCTGTAATGGCTTACAGTTTATGGACAAGTATAACTGTAATCGGATATTTTAAAGTTACAGTTTCCTATACTTTGGCATCTTGGTTTTTCAAGCTTCAGATTAAACGCCTGCTCTCCTTTGCTCTCTTTAGCTAGTGATACAATAATGAAGATGAATTGTTCTGGCTCAGTTGTCTCTCATGATTAAGTCACGGAGTTTGGTGGTTGTGGGGGAATCCTGCAAGATATGTAGCTATGGCTACCGCTGGTACTGAGAGTAGAGCCTTCTAGAAGAGTCTACATTTTTTTCTGATTGCACCCTTAACTAGCACAACTTCTCTTTGGTATATTGCATGCCGAGTTAGATTTTACTGACCCTAGTAATTTTTTAAAGTAAAATGTGAGGTCAGCACATGACGTAACATGTTTCATCACAGCGTCTTCATACACGAGTGATTTCTAGCTTGTTCTCCTGTGTTCCCCTCCCCCACTCACCTTCTCTGTGCCCTCATTCCCTCCTCCTCTCCAGATGAGTCCCTTTCTCCTGAGTCTGTCTCCTCCTGCTTTGCTTCAGAGTGCCCCACTGTCCTCTACATTTCCCACCTCCCTTTACAATCTCTTCCTCCTATTTCATGACACCCCCTTTTAATGACCTACAAATACACATATAAACACACATCCACAGACATATGCAGTTTGTGTGTATGCATATCTATATACATATATGTATATATTATTCATAATATTCATATATTACATAGTATACATTATGTACATGTATGTGTATCACATACACACACATGCACATGTATGGACACACACACATAGATGTGCCTCTGTCTCCTGAGTGCTGGAATTAAAGGCATGTGCTACCACTATCCAGTTGGTCTCATTTTTCCGTATGGCTACATACATTCGTTTGTTGATAATATGCATCACATTTTTCTTTTCATCTGTTGGTGGGCACTTAGGCTGCTTTAATTTCTAGCTACTGTGAACGGTGCAGCAGGAAACACAGACGTATCCTTGGCTGTCTTGGAACTCCTCTGTAGGCCAGGCTGGCCTTGAACTCAGAGATCTCCCTGCCTCTGCCTCCTGAGTGCTGGAATTAAAGTCTCGCTCCACCACCTTGAGGTTGTCTTTCGCTTTCTTGATGATAACCATTCACTGGGTGACATGGGATTTTGGCACAGCATTAATTGGTATCCTCCTGATACCTAAAGCTACTGAGCATCTCCCCCAAGCTACTGAGCAGCTTCCCAAAGCTTACCAGAATGGACCGTTAAGTTCTGCTTACAGAATTAGAGATCTTTCTATCCCAACATTCTAAACTCTTTCGCATTCCCCCCAACAAACCATTTCCAAAGACCTGTGAAGGCCAGAACCATCCAAACCACAGCAGGCTGAGTTTTCTCCCATGCCTGTTTTTAATAGCTTTCTGAATAAAGGGAGCTGCACCTGTGTGGGATTACGTCCTCGCCTCTATTTTATTCTACTGATCAACATGCCCGTTTGGGGGTCAGTAGTGTGCTGCTTGTGTTACTATGACCCTACAATGAAATCTGAGATCAGATATTGTTTGTTTTTCAAATTCTGTGAAAAATGGCATCCAGCTTGCATTTAACCTGTAGATTTCTCTTAACAGTGTAGCCACTTTCACAATATCAGTTCTTCCAACCCATGAACATATGAAGTCTTTTCATACCTTAGTGTCTTATTCAATGTCTTTCTTTGGTGTCTTAAGGTTTTTATTGTAGAGGTCTTTCACCCCCCTTGGCTACATTTCCTAGATACTTCGTTTCTTTTTGAAGGTCCTGGGAATGTGATTTTCCACCTCAGATTTCTTTCTGAGTAAGTTTATTACTGGCAGATAATAAAGTTATTGATGTATATGTGTTGAGTTTATATCTTGATACTTTGTTAAAAGTGTTCATCAGGTTTAAGAATTTTGTCAGAGCTGGAGAGATGGCTCAGCAGCTGAGAGCACTGTTGCTCTTCCCAGAAGAGAGCTCAATTCTTGGTGGCTCACAATGGTCTGTAATTCCAGTCCCAGGGGGTTCCAATGATTTCTTCTTGCCTTTGCAGCCACTGCACATACCTGGTGCCCAGAGGTGCCCAGACATACAAACAGGCAAAGCACCCACACACCTAAAGGGTTGAGGGTGGAGATGTTAGGGTCTTTTAATCATTTCTTATCCAGGTAAAATAATTTGATTTCTTTTGTATTCTTTCTCTTGCCTTATTATCCTAACAAAGACTTGGGTATTTTTTGGGTAGGAGGTGGCACTCTTGTCTATTTCTTCAAAGAATCAGTTCTGATAGGTTCAATGTGTTGTGTTTTTCAGTCTCCATTTTATTCATTTTTGCCTTTCATCTTTACTATGTCTTGCCACACACTGCCTGGGGTTTGGATTCCTCCTAGGACTGTAAGGTGCATAGTTATTGATTGAGTTATTTATTTGAGATCTTTTGGACTGTTTTGTATAAGCACCCACAGATCTAAATCTTCCCCTTACTGTTGCCTTGAAAGGTTCTGTTAGTTATGCTTCTGTTTTAATTTACTTATAAAACCTTTTTAAGTCTCCAGTGAGTCACTTGTCACTCAAGAGGGTTCAGCATCCATGTGTTTGTATGGTTTCTATAGTTTTTATTGCTGTTTATTTCTAGTTTATTGCTCTATAATCTGACAAGATACAAGAGATGTTTTGATTCTTTTGTATTTGGGGAGATGTGATTTGTGGCCTAGTATGTGATCTAATTTAGAGAAGGTTCCACGGGCCGCTGAGAAGAGTGCCCATTGTGTGTCTGTTGGGCGGAATACACAGTGGATGTCTGTTAAGTCCATTTGATCTATGGGGTAGCTTAACTCTAAGATTTATTTGTTGATTTAGTAAAGATGAGAGTGAGTTACAAAGTCCTTCACCATGGGCTGGGAAGATGGCTCAGTAGGTAGAGGTGCCTGCCACCAAGCCGGATAGAATCTATTTGGCAGGAGAGAAAAGACTGACTTCCATACATTTGCTATGACACTTGTACAACCTCACACACACACACACACACACACACACACAAAGTTAAAAGTGAAATCCTCCATTATTATTGTATCAGGACTTGTCTGACCGTTTGTGTGTGTGTGTGTGTGTGTGTGTGTTTATTTCATGCATCTGGGATCCTTGGTGTTTGGTGCATGCATATTTTTATTACTTTTTAAACAACAATGTCTGTGCCTGCATGGGTGAGGGGGGTCAGGTCCTTGTACTTGCAAGCTAAGTGCTTTCCTGACTGGCCAGCTTCAGCTCACACAAATGTCTCCTATGTCTCCCCTCCCCACAGTTCTTTCCTTAATTAAAAATAAAACATATTAATTATTTGAGAATTTCGTGTTGTATTCTGATTATTTTCTTATATCCTCTCACTCTCCCAACTTCATGTCCTTTCCCTTTTTAAAAAAAGAAGTGACAGTCTGGTTTGTGTTGCCCATATATTCATGGGGCCATCCTGGAGTGTGGTTGTCAATTGTACCTCCCTTACGTCTTTTTGTAAGCTGTCTTTGCTTCGTATCTTCACATCTCAACTATGTACTCTGTCACGGAGAAGTTCTTCCTTTCATGTCTGTTTGGGTTCTAGATACGTCTTTTCTCTAAATGTCCATTTTCCTTGATTTGGGGAGAGGTGATCTCAGCTGCTGGGTCACTTGCAAGTTAGCAGCAAGCTCCAGGTTGCATCCTCATTACTACGGAAGGGCGGGGCAGGGTGGGGCAGGGCGGGGCGGGGTGGAATGCCAAGTCTCTTGTCCTCAATCAGGTTGAGCTTTATTCATTGTTTCAACTGGAAATATGTTACCGTTTGCCTAAGTCTTGGATACTCTCTAAAACCTCATTCATGCCCAACAGTTGGGGCTTTTGCTGAGCTGCTATAAAAAACAAAAAACGCACCTGATGTGTGCATGGCTAGTCAGGCAGCACCTGCATTTAACATGTTTGATTGCATGGGTAAATTTTGAAATTCTGAGATGAATGTCAGACTGTGTGACCTGAAAGCTAATTTGAGCAGTAAGGCTGCGAGATGTTCTTTTCCTGTCCCCTATTTATAAACCAGCACACACAGGCCAGGCCTTAGCTCCGGGTTCCTCATATCTTAGTCCATCTGTTAACCTTCAAAATGGGATGGTAACAACGGCCTTTTAGTTGCTAGCTGAAGAATGTTAGTATTTAAACAACTTGCATCTCTTACCCAAGAACTTCTGCTACAGGAGGTGTCCCTGAGCTAGTAGTGGCAGGACAACCTGAGGAAGAGAAAAAATGATTTTGAGCTTTAAAAACACCTTAATTAGTTGAAATAAAAACAGATGAGATGCAAGAAAGAGTTTGCTTAGTCTAGGAGCGTTGGCTCAAAATAGACCATTTAGTCAACAAGTATAAATCGCTCAAAATATGCTACAGATGATTCTATAGTCATAAAGTCGGAGACCCATGGTATGGATGTGGAAATCGAGGCCAGAGGAAGCTGAGCTCTTCAGAAGGTCATCAAGCACCTTGCCTCTCAGACTGACTCTCAGATAGTTGTCCGTGGGTCTGGTGCATTCCCTGGAAGCTGCCTATAGCTGCTGTATTACAACTTACAGTTAAAACACATCCCCAGTGGTCCAGATGCTCACCTGAAGCAGCAGGTGAGCCACACTAGAAGGGACTTGCCACTCTTGTCCTTTGTCCTGGGTAGACTGCCACCACCTAGGGTCTTGGTGACATGAGCCTGAAGAGAAACGTCCCTGTCTTCCTTGATTCCAGGACTTGTCTTTGCCATCCATCTCAGAGGTCCCTGCACCTTTCCTCTCATTAGCAGCTCAACAGGGCAGACAATGTAATATGCAGACAACCACCCAGTGTGGTACATACTGCATCCAGAGACTCAGTGCTCACTGGATGGACCACAAAGGGTCACACGTTCAAAGGTGTCCTTGTCTCCCAAACAGATAAACACCGAACCCATCTCTGTATTTAACCTGACCATTTTGGGTCTTTGAGGCTTCAGGGCAGTCTGTAATATCCTCACTTCCCCTTAGAGCCTACCATTTATGAGTCTAGTTCGTGAACTGTAACAGATGGTAATAACCACACCCCAAGTATCATCTCAATAAACTCCCATAATTAGGACAGTACCTGTCCTATCATTTTCAGCCCAGAAGGCCCCACCCTGTCCCTTAATTACAACTGTCTGAAGGGCACAGCCCCAGGAAACAAACAAGGAAGCCTCCTCTACCACTCCTTCCTCAGGCTTCTGCCAATTTACCAAGTTTTACTCTCCCTTCCTGCCAAACGAACTGTCCTGTGGATTGGGAATGAATTGTCGCCTTTTTTAAAGTGATGTTTTGAGGCTCTGGATATTACAGGATTGGCATCCTCAGATGCCACCTCACCAGTTAGTGAGGTTCACAGACTGCTGCAGAGCAGAACATTCCTTGACAATGCAATCACATACACACACTCTTGCACATACAAGGCTATGCAGTAGGTGGGAAGTGTCTTCAGGAGCCTTCCAGCTCTTAGACAAAGTGGGCAGTTCTTTTCCAGACGACTTTTAAGGTTTTCCTGGTCAAAGCAACTCAACCTAAATTGAATTTCTTTCCGAAGTTCCTTTCCATGTTATCCTGGCACCAAACCTCCCTCCGGTGGAGTTTGAATGGAAATGAGGAATGGAGTGAGGTGGAGTTGGGTAAACATGAGCTCTCTCAGAGAGCCCAGGATCTGGAGTTAGGTGGCTAAGCAAAAACTACCTTTAAGAGCCATGGGCTGTGAGCTGGAGAGATGACCTTGCATGTAGAATTCGATGTGTGTGATCCCAGGAGTTCGAGGGCAGCCTAGGCAGTACAGTGGGACTCTGCCTCGAGCAGTTTGGAGATGAACTCTGGAGGCAGGCATCTCTAGATTCCTTTAGAAACCATGTTTCAGTGTTCTCTGGACCACCAACCAGGCAGCATACATCAGCTGATAGGAGGCCCCCAACAGCAGAGGGCTGTTCAGTCAGAGAAGATGCACCTAACCATCAAGAGACTGGAGGCATCATGGAGTTTAGAGGTCTGATGGGGTAGGAGGTGAGGACATCCTTGTGGAGACAGGGGAGTGGGGAGGAGGTATGGGATGTGGAACAGTCAGAGGGTGGACCGGGTGGTGGTGGGGGGAATAAAATCTGGAGTGTAAAAAACTAAATTAATTAATTAATTAATTAATTAATTAAAAAAGAAAGGAAAAAAAGGAATCATGTTTCAAGGCTGCCTTACTTCTCTCTAGAGGCCACAGAACAGATTGCATAATCTTTATTGGACATTGATGGTTTTGTTTTTTGTTTTCATTTCTGGTTTGCAACTCCTGGTAGTAGTACCGGAGGGTCCATGACCTCTGTGGGCTCCTCCTTTTTATTAATGGAAGGCTTTAAAGGTCTTGCCTTTCTCTTGAAGCTCTGCAAACAAATCAAAAATAGACTTGAGAGCCTCTTCTTGTCTGACGGAAGCAGGAGCTGCCATGCGGTGAGTTTTTCCAAAGGACCAGCTCTGTCCCAGGCCTGCCGGGCTTCCTGAGATCCCAGCTCACTTTTCCACACGCTGTCTCACTCGTGCCCATTTGGTTTTTGTCCAGGTGAGAAAGTCTTAGGAGAAAACAAATGAACGAACAAACAAAAAAAAAACTCACCGGCAGTGACTAATAAACCCAAAGCTTACTCTCTTTTTCCTATTCTATGTTATTTGCAGTTTTCTGTTTTGCATGCACATAGACACACAGACACAAGTCACAGACACACAAACAGCTTCAGCACTGGGCAAAGGATAAAGACATTTTGATTGTATCTCTACTAGATGTTTAAATGGTGTCTAATGACTGTTTTTACACTTCTTTTAAACGGCTCAGATAGTGACAGTGAGTATTTCTGAAGGGATTGGTACTGGAGAACTCAGGATTCCTTTTGTAGATCTACTTATTTCATGTGTGTGAATGCTTTGCCTGCGCTTATGTATGTGTAGCGTGTTTGTGCCAAGGGCAACGGATCACCTGAACAGGAGTAATGATTGGTCGTGAGCCACCGCGTGAGTGCTGGAAGCCATGTCCTCTGAGGGAGCAGGGAGTGCTTTCAACCACTGAGCCTTCTCTCCAGTCCTCATCCCCACCCCTGCCCCGCACCTTTTATCAGATCTCAAAGATGAAAGAAATTTTACATGATTCAGAAGGCTACTCCAAGACAGTTTTATTGAAGTTATTTTTCTTTCTTTTTAGTTTTATGTGTGTGAGTATGGTATATGTTCATGTGTGAATGCATATTCATACATGTATGTATATGCAAATACATGTGTGTCCGAGTATGGTGTACATTGATGTGTGAATTCATATTCACGTGTGTGTGTGTGTGTGTGTGTGTGTGTGTGTGTGTGTGTGTGCGGGCAGGTAGAAGCCAGAGACTGATGTCAGGTTTCTGCAATGAACAGCTTTCCTCAGGGGTGGTTGCCTGTCCTGGTGATTGACAGGCTTATTTAGTTAACTCTTAAGTAAAAGGGCAATCAATAGTATGTCCTTGAATCTTGTGGTCTTTTGAGCAATTCAGAATCTCTCTTTCCACCCAGGGCCAGACTCATTTCCCATTCCTCTGACCAAAAATCATGTAACAGACTAGACCAAAAAAGAATAAAGAGGGGAAATGACTCTATAAAGCAGCCACATTGTACCTTAATGGGCCTCTTTGCAAAGCCCAGCTACCCTCGCTTTTTCGTGACATTTGAGTCTTGGTGGCAGTTGGGATTCTTCAAGTCTCCTTTCAGTGGGCTTCCGAGTTCTAAGAAAGGCAGCCATGGTCCTTCCTTTCCTTAAAATGGTGTGTTACTAGTGATGCTGGAGATGAGGGCCTATGCTGATCAGTAGAGGTGAGGGAGTGAGGGGTGGGGCGCTCATCCTCAGAGTCCCCCAAGCTTGCTGACGGAAAGGGGCCAGAATTTGTTGTTTTGTTTTTGTTGTTGTTTTGTGCATGTGCATGCATGCACATGAGTTCAGGTTCACGAGTGCCAGGTGTAAATCCTTGTGTCTGTACATGCATGTGAAGGCCAGAGGTCAACCTTGGGTGTCACTCTTCAGGTGCCAGCCAGGTTCATTTTCTAGTCAGGCTTTCTCCCTGGAACCTAGGGCTCTCCAAGGAGGGACAGGCTGTCTGGTCAGCAAACCTTGGTAGGCTTGCCAGCTCTGGGATTACAGGTGTCCTTATGGCTAGGTTCTAACTGAGTTCTGTGGATCAAGCTCAGGTCTGCGGGCTTGCGTGGCAAGCACTTGATTGACCGGACTCCTTCCAGCACTCCAGGCACACACACACACACACACACACACACACACACACACAGTGCTTGAAGTAGACCCCCGATAACTATGTGTCTCATCACCAACCAAGGACAAGGGATCTATCTGTTGGATTTAATTTTGCTTAACTTTTCAAACACTTTGGAATGGTATCACTAAAAAACTCCCTGTCCATATCTTCAGTAGACTGGCAGCTGGCATCCAGAGTGCTTTTGTGGAAACTTTTCAAAAGTAAGCCTCTCCATCACGGGTCTCACAGTTCTGAATATCATCAAAGGAGGTTTTTGTCAACAGCTAAGGCCATGGCTGGGCACTTGAGGGCCTCGCCTCCCCACAGCCCTTTGTGAGGCCATGAGATCACAATACATGATGAATGGCCCAGTGATATCAGGCTGGGCCATGACAAGGGTCTAAAGGCTGCTGTGTACTCTCTGCTCTGGGCTGCAACTGTCACAGGGTTCTAACTGTGACCGCCTACTAGCTAGACTTCAAAATGCTTTTCTCTCATTTTTCTGGTTAGGTTTTTCTTTTCTTTTTTGCTCTCCTCAGCTGGGTTTATGGCAATACATTAGTTCAACTCCTCCAAGAACACCGGGGTCTATGTGATGGAGCTGATTTTAAAGGGATGGCTTGGAATGATGTAGGAATAGAAAGGGTGAAGGGGAGTCAAGCAGGGATCGAAGAGTAGCATGAGTTAGTGTGGAAGCAGGTGCCACTGTGGTCTGAGGGGCTAGTTACAGGACCTGGAGGGTCCCTACTCAGTTATTCCAAAACCACAGACTACAGTGAGGGTGATGCAGACTCCTAAGTCTTGGGAATGGATGCTGCTGGGTAAGACGCAAAAATTAATTTTCATCAGTCAATTAAAAAAAATGATCAGGAAGGAAGACCACCTTCCACGGTGTTTAGCTTGTCTGTGATTGGCTTGGCTCTGAAGGAAGGAGACAGGCTTTACCGGGGAGAAGGCCAGCCCTGACTCCCATGATATCACCCTAACATGTGGATCCACCCACTAGTCTTCTGTAAAACAGAAAAATGCCAACTGCCTTTGAAGACCACCCACTGCTGCCTGCTGCGCGGTATGTGTGGGTGGCCTGGTTGCACCTGGCTCTCACATCAGCTGAACTGACCTCTCTGTCACTCAGCTCAGTTAGGCTCAGTGTGGGAAAAACAACCAACCAGCTACCCAGACAGCCAACCAACCAGTCAACCGATCTACCAAGCAACCAACCACGCAACCAACCAGCTAGTCAACCTAGCTACCAACCAACCTACCTATTGACAAACCTACCTATCAAAAAATCTACCACTTGTCCTGCTGAGGGATTATGGGAATGTCAGTTTTCTGGCTTCTGATGCTCATAGTCCCTTGGATGTGACACGCTACCACTCATAAAGACTATGTTTTCTCACATACATGCCGCGAGATGCCAATATAGACTCTACGAGTAGAGCAAGCAAACTCATGGAGGAAGGTGATGTAGGTGAGCTCGCTTGGCAAGCAAGTTGGATCTGGAAACTTGATATTTTGGAGCCTAAATGAATGCATTCCTCCACCTCATTAGAAATGTGAGAGGAAGAAATGCTATTTAAAACCAGAACCAGAGGTAGGCATACACTTGTAGTCGCCAGTCCCAGTGAGAAACTCTGCCTCAAAAAACAAGGTTGGTGGTATCTAAAAACTGAAATCCGAGACGACTTCTGGCCTCCACATGTAGAGTATGTGCGTCCACGCACATGCATAAATATAATACACTCATATCCAACCCTCATTTCAATCTCGTAATTGCACAAAACTTTCACATGATCTCTAAATCAAAGTTCTAAGTCATGGCATCTTTAGAGAGATTCTTCTTTGCCTGGGTGTGATGGCATGTACCTGTAATCTCAGTACTTGGGAAGTTGAAGCAGGAGGATTGGTGTGTTTGAAGCTAGTCTAGAAATAAAACAAAACAAAACGCCTCAAAAAAAAAAAAAAAAAAGAAAGAAAAAGAATAAAAGGAAGGCCCATCCAGTTCATACAAGCTCGTAAATAGATTTAGTATAATAAATACATCCTACATCCTTTCCTATCCTTGTCTAGATAAGCTATGTAATATGCCCTACTCCCATACCCATTCCCAGAGAGCAAACAGAAGTATGAAAGCCATCAAATTTGCAGCCACCAGCCACCAGCCAGGCCAAATTGTTGTCTGTGTCTTGTGTTACCACTGAGGACCACATGAATGTTTGGCATCTGTGTGGCAGCCTGAAGCCACAATGATCTCTATGAGCCATGCTGGCCCCAGGGGGAATTCTGATTTAGGTGGCTTGTGCTGCCACCCAAGGCCATGCTGATACCCATGTCTGGGCTGTGTTCAAGGGCCTTGTCTTGGCTCATAATTCTACTGCAGCTGGGAGTTGTGGTCATGGTCTGTGTTATTACCCAGAAACATAAAAGCCCATGATCAGTTCTCCCACTGACCATGAAGACCAAGGAAGCTACTTTTGCTGAGATATCAATGACTGTAGACACACAGTTGAGAGAGAGCGTCATGGAAAGCTCCCGTGACAACCATTATCCCCTCCTCCCCACTATCCTTTCAAAGTAACAGTCTAGACAGGAAGCCACTGAAGAGACCTCTTAATGGTGTGATGGAGATGCTTAAGTGTCACTCTCCACAACTGGTGGCTTCTGCTGTGGCTCAGGAAGCGACAGACTCCGCTCTACGTAAAGAGCAGGTCACTGAGTGTTTGACCATGACCCAGCAAGTATATAGACAATATAAACTGGACTTTGGTTTTGTTTGTTTGTTTTACTTTTTTCAGAGAAAGGTAGGGGAGAGGACATGGAAAGACTGAGAAGTGATTGGGGTGCATGGTGTGAGTCCCAGAGAATCAATAAAAATATTATGATAAAAACTTGCAAACCAGGAGCTGGAGAGATGGCTCAGTGGTTAAGAGCTCTTCCAAGGTCCTGAGTTCAATTCCCAGCAACCACATGGTGGCTCACAACCATGTAATGAAATCCAATGCCCTCTTCTGGTGTGTCTGAAGACAGCTACAGTGTATTCATATAAATAAAATAAATAAGCATATATTTAAAAAAAACTTGCGTACCATCATTTTATTGGCTAAAGAAAGTCACAGTACAGCCCAAATCAGAGAAATGAGGGAACAGTTTCCACTTTTGATGAGTTACAAAGTCACATTGCAAAGGACTTGGGTACAGGAAGTCACAGGACCAGGACAAGTTTTGCAAGTGCCTATAATTTTGGTTCAAAGAAGGAGAATCTTTATAATCATAGTGTGTACTAAAGAGCTTCACTCTTGAATTTGGACCATCTGACTACATTTTGATCAGTGTAGATGTACTGTTCCCCTTTCCATTGAAGCAAAGAGTGAAATTACTGTGTGTACCGGGAGCCTATTTCCCTGCCGGTCCCAGGAAAGGAAACCATGCGGGTCTATGAGCATCTCCCGTTACAGTGGTGCAGTTGTTAGAACAGACGAGCCTGCACTGTACATGCCTTGCCCAGACCCTCTCATCTACACGCTCAACCCGGCTGCCCAGTGTGGTCTGAGAACTCCATTTTGCTAAGAGGCCAGCAGAGCAAACCCTATTCATGTCAGGGTGGTGTCAAGTTTCAACCCTTGGATTGGATTTGGATGTCAACACATGATTCGGGAGAAAGGTGAACCCCAAAACCATGTTCTCTCCAACTGTTCTAGCTACTCATGGGCTGACCCCAGTCAGAGTGAAAACAAGACCCTGCTGGTGCAGCCAGAGGGACTATGCCCTGGGGAATGCATGAGATGGATTCTAGCTCTGTCTCTGTCATGCCCTCACATCAAGTCACTCTCCAAGTCTCTGTCCCCTCCTGTGTAAAATGGGGAGAACAGTGTCCCCTCACAGAGTCAGGGTGAGGCCGTGATGGACTATGACATGATATATTACAGTATTTATAATATAATATGATATCTTCCTATATTCCACCCTGTTTGGCAGGCATGGATGGAGCGATTAGAATTCAATCTCCGGCCTCCATAAGGCCTTCAAGACACAGCAGCTGCCACCCTACCTCCCCGCCCTCTTTGTCTGAGCTTCTGGTACTGAACACTTTAAAGGTGTAAGGTGTTATTTTAAGGAGGGGCAAAGCTTGACTTACACAATTAACCAGAGCTCTAAGGAATGCATGGCCGCCACTAGTGCCAACAAGGGGGCAGCTGTAATTTAGATGAACGTCCACATGGTCCTCCTCCCACTACACATGTGGCCTGTTCACACACCCCAACCTTCTCCGGGAGTGGCTGCTGCAGGTCAGAGGGGTCAGTACAGCAAGAGAGAGAACCTCGGTTGAATGCCTGAATCATCTTTCCTAGCTCCGCAGGTTTCTGAGCTGGTTCCAGACTTGACTTAAAAGGGGAAGGGGTGAGATGGATAGGGTGGGGAGGGGTGGGGGAGGGTGGGAGGGGAGAATAGGGTTGGGAGGAGGTAGGATGAGGAGGGGAAGGGGTAGGAGGCGAATAGCATCTTTTATTGCAGAACACTTTCTTGAGGGCTTATTTTCTGAATGTCAATCAAGATGAAGGTTGTTATTCTAAGGAGCTAAGGTCTCCATGTGGGGACTTGCCTGTTAATCTTTAATTCAGTCAACCTAGAACACTGACCCTGAGTTCTGTGTGAGGGCTTTTGTAAGCTGTCTGCTGAGAGCCGAGGACATTAAACTTCCTCTGCAGACTAAAGGCCCTCTTCAACAACTTGCCTTTCAGAACAGAAATCCTTCCTGGAAGCAAGAAGTGGCCCCATTCCCCACACTCCCACTCCCCCCCCCCACAGTCCCCCACCTCACAAGCCTGGCCTGAAAAGTGTCTGCTAAGGGGTCTGTGAGGAGTTAACACAAGATTGAATGAGTTATCACAAATGTCAAAAGAAATTCGAAAACAAAAATCTGTGCCCCTTGAGTGAGAGTCGTTAGAGCAGGGAGGTGTGGTTAAAGCAGGGTTAGGGGAAAATCCAGGCTATTGCTTGTTCTTATAAATAAAGTTTTATTGAAACACTGTTGGTCATTTTAAAATGTACTACTTGTACCTGCTTTTGATTAAGACAGCTGAGCAGCATGGATATGATAGCTTACATAGCTAATAAAGACAAAAAAAAAAAAATACTTGCTATCAGAAAAAGTGTGCCAACCACTGAGTTAGACACACCATGCACTGCAGAAAGACAGCCCTGGCTTTGCTTCCCAGTTCTCAGGACACTTCCTGTCTCCCAAGAACAGCCTCTTGAGTGCCAGAGAGGAACTGACTGGAGAGTTGATAGCACCTAGCGCTGGGCCTCCTGGCTTTCCGGGAGCTGAGGAGCCTGTGCTCCCCAGTATCATGAGGAAAGTGATGGGAGACCCTGGCTTCTTGGATGATGGGTGCTGGGCCTTCTCTTAGTTCTTGGAGCAGTCCTGCACTGCCGTTGACCCTGCCAGGGCTCAGTGTCACAGGGTATTCCAGTAACTTGAGGAAATAAGGAAGTGACGTCAAGGCTGGCTGTATTAATGCACTGGGGCTGCCACAGCACACAAGCACAACTGACTGGCCTTAAAGCAATTTGTGTGTGTGTGTGTGTGTGTGTGTGTGTGTGTGTGTGTTCTCTCAGCTGTGGAGACAAAAATCCCAAAGTAAATGTAGTCACTATCAGGACTGTACTTCCCCAGCAGTGTTTGAGAGGGATATGGCCAGGCCTCACTTATGACTTCTGGAAACTTCTTGGCTTGTTCATAATGTCCTCCTTCTATCTTTACACTATCTTCCCTCCATGTCATCCTGTGTCTGAATCTCTCCATTTTATAAAGACACGCTCATAGAATTAGACTGCTCTGGAAACCTTATCTTTACCAATTTATCTGCCAAGAAGTATATTTTCAAATAAGATCACATTACTGGGGGCTAAAACTTAACTATATGAATTTGAGGAGATGCAAATGAACCCACAGAAGGGATTTTTCTGTCATTGCAAGACCATCCATCTAATCACATGGCCACATTCCCAGGGCCACAGCCAATAGACAGATCAATGTTCTGGGGCTGCTGCATGTAGAGAGAATATCTTATGTCTAAATGGGTGTGGCACCTGCCCAATAATAAATCTGATGCCCTATGGCTGAGGCAGGAGATAGAAGGTGAGACAACCAGGAGGCAAAAAGGATTATGAGACAGTGCCATGTGGGACATTTTCCTGGGAAGACCTGAAGAGACAGATGCAAGGTGCCTGCACACAGGTTACCAGCCATGCAGCAGAGTGAAGATTATAATAAATGGGTTATTATAGATTATAAGCTAGTCAGAAAAGAGCCTAGCTATATGGCCAAGGTATTTGTAAAAATATTTTGAGTCTGAGTTTTATTTTTGGGAGCATGGTACTGGGAGGAGGAACCAGCTATAACTTCTACAACTGGCACAAGTCACTGAACTCAATTTTGAATCATTTCATCTTCACAAGGACCTTTTATGAAAGAGAAAACTGAGTCCCAGAGTTTCTCATTTCTCAATAATCAAACAGTTTCCAAACCTTGGTTTTGAAACCCAGCCTCTTCCCACTGGGCCAGCAGTTCTCATACCATTGTCCTGGAGCTAGAACATCAGAACCAAGGGGCAACTTCTTATCGACGAGGACTCGAAGTCCCAACTAGCCAGACCCGCTACAGTCTAAAGAGAAATGAATCCTTTTGATACTGTGGAAATTCTAGGACCCTTGCACTGGTCCAACCAAACAAACAGGAAGATGACTGCATCTATTGGGTGCATATGTGTAGGGCACAGGGCTGGCTGCTTTCATTTAAACTGGGAATCACTGGGAAACAGAATCATGGCTCCCCAAAGATGAGCAAGTTAGATTCTCCAGAACTGTAATCTTATGGGTAGGGAGGGGTTGGGAGTCCTAGTTGTGAACATAGAGAGGAGAGGGTTTGGGAATGTAGCTCGGATAACAGGGAACTTCCTTACCTATCATACAAGAACCCCTAGGTTCCATTCCCAGTGCCTCATAAAACCAGGTACCATGACATACATCCGTTATCCCAGCACTGGGGCAGTGGAGACAGGAGGATCAGAAAGTTAAAGTCACCCTCAGGTACATACTGAGTTCCAGCCTGAGCTACATGAGACTGTGTCTTAAAAAATATAAGGTAAAGAAAAAACATCAGGAGATGGGAAGATTGTCCTGTTTGCTGGGGGCCCACCATAATCTCCGGGGTCATTAGCATCTATGTAGAAGGAAGAGGTATGTGAGAGAGGGCTTATAGAGTGTGATAGATGATGCTACACTGGTGGCTTTGAAGAGGGCAGAAGGGACTGCAAGCCAAGCAGTACAGATGCCCTCTAGAAACTGGAGAGGCTAGGAAAAGGATTTCTTGCTGGAGGCCAGTTCAGATTCCTACCCTCCCAGAGTAGATAATAAAGGAGTCATTCTAATCCACTGTTTGTGATAAAATTTAGCCACAGGAGGAAGCTGATCTGACAACTGTCTTCAGGAGAAGGGTTCATGTGCTTTGATCTATGCAAATGTCCAAATTCAAGTTGTAAAAGCAGAAAGCCGGCCTTGATGCCACAACTAGACCCGTAGGCTGCAGCGCCAGCAAGCTTGTCCGTCCACAGACCCACTGAGGCCTGTGCAGCCTTCTCCAACAAGACGACGGCTAGGTGATGGATTTCAAATGATGCAATAGAGATCAGAGTCGCCGCAGTGCTGTCCCGGCTAGTTTTACATCAGAATCATCTGAAAGGAGGGAACCTCAACTGAGAAAAATGGCTCCTTCAGATCCAGCTGTGGGACATTTTCTTAATTAGTGATTGATGGGGTAGGGTCCAGCTCTTTATGGGCTGGAGGTCCTAGGTTCTATAACAAAGCCGGTTGAGCAAGCCACGATGAGCAAGCCAATAAGCAGCACCCTTCTGTCTCCTTCACATCAGTTCCTGTCTTCAGGTTCCTGACCTGCTTGAGTTCCTATCTTGACTTCACTCGATGATGAACAGTGCTATGGAAGAGTAAGCCATAGAAACCCTTTCCTCCCCAAGTTGCTTTGGTCATGCTATTTTCTCATAGCAACAGTAACCCTAAGGAACATGTAAATTCTCTGTAGAGCTGATTAAATCCTCATTTAAGTCCCATCTGGACGTAGACAGTCAGGCAACATCCAAGGGAGCCCATCGGCCTTAGCTGAATGCCTTCCCACAGAGGGTGGGCTCAACCCAAGGCCTGTGGAATCAGGACCACTGAACAACTTCTGGCACCTCCATTCCAAGGAAGCTGATCTGTGAACAGGTGTTTAGAAATGTCCGCTTGAGAGCACAAAAGCAAACATCTCCTGAGCAAGTTACAGCCGCCTCCATCAGGATGCTGTGTGGACCAGGGGCCACCATTGGGAACAAGATGTGCGGCCCCTCCCACCACCTCTTCTTCACCGTCACCATACTAAGATCTCAGACGTGCCACAGCCAGACCCAGTCACCTTGAAGAGAGTGACTTGGCTCCAGCGAGACATGTGTTATGGCAGCTGAGGTCTCTAAAAGATGTGCATAGGGGTCTGGAGCTGAGGGCTGCAAGGTCCAGGCTCCGCCCCTCACCCCTTGCTCTTTGATCCTTAGCATTCCCCTGCTGTGACATTAGTGAGAATGCCACTACCCTTGTCTCGAGAGCAAAGGACAGCAGCCTGCAGGTATGGTTTACTGCCCTGGGTGACATGAAAATGCAACAAATAAAACTTCAAAGGCCTTGAGGCGGCCACAGCCGCGGGCTCACCTTTCTCCAGAACCCTGTTAATGACCAGCAGATCTGCAGGATGACCTCAGCTCCACACCCTGCCCCACCTTGCTCTACCCCACCCTCCAGCAAGGCTCCTATTAAGGAAGCCAGTTGTGTGACATCAGTGTCATTAAACTGACCCAGTTTCTCCCAAGCTGGGGGGGAATCAAGAGCTCTGGTCAACACAGAAACCTATTCAGCTGCTTCAGAGAGGCCATCTGGAGAAAGACGGCTTACCAGAGCCTCACTCAGAAGGAAGGTCCCCTGAACACACACTGTACAAACTTCCAAAGGCAGGGAGGGAACCTGACTGTTCTTACAGCCTGCCTCTCTGCACTTGAAACTGAGAACATCTCCTTCTCTATGAGAGAAGACCCCCATTAAACAGAGCTTGAAAGGTTTAGTCAGTGCTGTTCCCTGGGGCTCCAGTCCTGTCGATCTGATCTGTTTACTGGGTTTAGAGATATCTCTGCCCTATCTTCATAAGCTGTGGAATCTCAACCAGTGTTTCTGGCTTCTTTATGGTTTTCCCCTTCTTGGGAGTAGCCATTGCTTTGTCTTATCTGAAAACTCCTATTCATCCCTCAAAACTCTGTTCAGGCTTTAATTCTTCCAAAATTCCTTCCTCCTCACTTCCAGAGTATAATTCTGTGATAGCTTTCTGGGGCTCTTGGAGAGTGGTCCCCTGGCCAAGAGTTCAGCATTTTCAAGATGTTTGGCTTCTTTTTTAAATCTTTATTTGTATTGACATTATTAATTCATCTAGAATAGAGAAATTATGGGGGCTGGTTCACCTAGGAAATAATGCTCTCACAGGGTGCCAGATGCCCTGAAGGGGAGGCGAGTAGAAGAGCGAAGGCCCAGCCCCCTGAGGTCTGTGTCCCAGGGAGGTCCCAACATTTGTATGAAAGGAACAGTGTCGTGTTCTTAGTGAGACACACTGTCTCACTTGTGGACTGCTGGGAAGCTGAATCTTAGCTTAGATTTGGGTTGCTTGGGAGAGCTGGCCCGAGGCTCTCGAAAGGGGTCTGAGTTTGTCCTAAGAATTGTAAAAGTCTTTCTTGAGTTTATAATTCTCACCTTGAAGACTCAGTCATTCTCTGGCTTCTAAGGTGTGGCCTTAGTGGCTTCTTAGTGGCCACAATATGGATGAAAGGCACTGTTCTGCACATGGGAGTCCCTTCTAGGGCAACTGCTTCATCTCGTGGCTTATTGTAGTAATATTCCAAATAAAAAGACACAAGTGCCCCTCCCCTTTGACTATCCATTATTGAGACAATGGATCCCAAGACTTTTGGCATTTCTCCAGGAGCCTCTCGTGCTGTGAGAAGGAAAAGGCCAAAGCCTGGCGCCAGGAAGAAGAGGAACTCGTCTCTCAGATCCCCACAGTTCCAACAACTCATAGACCACCTTGCAGGATGGTCAAAGATGGCTGGGGCCACGCTTTGATCAGGACTGTTCAGTGCTATCTACCACTTGTCCT
Organism: Apodemus sylvaticus; assembly: GCF_947179515.1. Taxonomy (NCBI): domain Eukaryota; kingdom Metazoa; phylum Chordata; class Mammalia; order Rodentia; family Muridae; genus Apodemus; species Apodemus sylvaticus. The sequence continues at coordinate 45,844,381 of NC_067482.1, read as the reverse complement.
CTACTAAAGCTCATGTCAGGACCCTGAGTACTTACAGGACTCCTTTGCTGCCTTTCCCAGTGTGGCCATGTGGCATAGATTCCTTTAGATGCTTTTCATTATATCTTCTATGTTTAATTGGTGCCTATTGAGGATGAGTTGTCCAGCCTGGCTTGATCAGCCCAGGCACAACTAACAATTCCTGTAGGGCTGGGGCCTGAATCTAGGGCCTTGTCCCTGTTAAGCAGGCTCCCCACCACTGAGCCACACCCTGCTAGAAGCTCTTAGCATCACGTGCCTTCTCTGAGAGCGCTTTGCCTTCCGTGTTCCCCACCTCCTATCTTTCCCTCACGTTTCCTGCTCGTTGTCACAGCTCAATACGTGCCTGGCAGTATTTGACCAAGGCCATTGTGAGCACCTGAGCTGGCACTCCCTCTACTGCAGCCGGGGATAAACATCCATCAAGGGACACCTCTGCCTACCTGAAATGAACCTCCCAAGGTTCCAAGGGAGGGACTACCAGTCCAGAAAGGGCCACATCTGTTGGCTTAGATGACTTGTAAGCTGTGGGACTGTTTTCGAGACCTTCTAGGACCTTAGATATTCTGGCCTACACAATCTTCAGACTGGTCACCTCTAATGCCGTCAAGCACTATCTGACGACATCAAGACTCTCCCCAACCTTTTGGACACCATGGGATGTTAGCTGCCTGGCTCAGCGTGGGACACCACACTTCTAATGACTCCTGGCTCCATGGAGGCCCTTAATGTGATCATGGGGTCTATCCACTGGCAGATGAGAGCGAGACATATTGAAACTCACCGGGTCTTGTTTTGAATATGGTGCTATTTATTTATTTATTTATTTATTTTTGAGACAGGGTTTCTCTGTGTAGCCCTGGCTGTCCTAGAACTCACTCTGTAGACCAGGCCGGACTCCAGCTTACAAAGATCAGCCTCTGCCTCCTGAGTGCTAAGATATAAGACGTGCACTACCATGCCTGGCTATTGAATAATTCTTGAGGCAAGAGTGCTCACATGAAAAATAAAAATTACAGACTTGCCCTGGATTTTGAAAGCATGGTCCCTGATGCCACTAAAGTGCTTGGTCACAGGGAAGGCGCACTGTCACCTCTATATCCTTGCCTCCTCCTCCTCTCACACCTCTGACTCCTAGCTTCTTTGCTTTTGCTAATGGGCTCAAATCCTATGCAAAGCCCAGAACGCTTTTTTGAAATGAACACCTGTATAATCACCATCCAGACCAAGAAACAAAATGTAATTATTGGCTCTAGAAATTTCCAACAATAAGCCCTTCTGTTTCCCTGGTGGTAGTCATTGTCCCATTTTCTACCATTTTCCTTTTGCTCACAGGCAGAGAATGGTTTCTTTACTGCGTTCTTAGACATCTTGTGTGTTAATAGCTAGCAGGCATAGACCTTCTAGCTTGCCAAGACTGCTTGAAGTACACCATAGTCACCAACTCTTCAGTCTACACAGCTCTCGCTGGCCAGAACCCTGGCTGCTAGCCCGACTGTGCAGGTGAGGGGTCTGAGGCACAGAAGGCTAAGGGACCTGTCCGGGCTCACATAGGTGGTGAGGAAGTGGGATTTGAATCCAGACACTCACTCTCAAAAGCACACCAGGCATGCTTTCCTTCAACTAAATACAATCTAGAAGCCACACTGACAAGTGGGGTACCTGCGGAGTCCCCCAGATATCCAGGAAACAGTCTACAGATTACTGTGCCATTGCCCCTTGCCAGTGATCCTGGTTTGGAGCATGTGTGCACACTTGCTTATGTGTATTTTCTTTCTGGACTTCACAGTCCTTACTAATTTACCTTGTCTACCATCACTTCTGGTGATCTCTGGAAAAGTCCCCAGAACTCAGCCATTTCAGTTCCAGTGGCCCCCAAGAGTGGTTGACCTAGCGAACATCTTCCCAGATATCTGACTATCTGACCATCATGAATTGCTTATCTTAAAGATGTGTGTGCCATGTGCGTGTAGGAGCCTATAGAATCAGGTGTCAGATCCTCTGGAGCAAACGATAGCTAGGAGATTGTGAGCTACTGTCTGAGTGCTGGTTACTGAACCAGGGTCCCCTGCTAACAGGAACAGCTCCTAACCCTTCATAGACCCCTTCAATCCCATGTGTTGCTGTTGTGGTGACCTTCCTTAAACTGAAGGCGTGTCCCTGCATTTTCATTTGTTAATTCTGTACCGCAGAGGGCTAAATGTTGGCGGCATTTTGGTGTGGTCATTTCTATGGCCCATCACCAGGTTCTGATTTGTAAGTGCTTGTCCTTCCCCACTTGCCCCAAACGTGAAGCTCAGGCAGCCCATAGTGCCTGAAAGGAACCCAAGAGACGTTCTGGGGTTGTCTTACTGCTGGTTGGCCCCAGGATAGCTGGGCAGGAAATGGGGGCTGGGTGGAACTTCCTGGCAGGCAGAGAGACCGGAAGGACAAAAGCAGGGGTGGAAGTTTGGAAGGGGACCAAGAAGGAAGACCAGAGCTGAGCAGGGAGGTAAAGATCTAGCTGTGTGGTAGGAGGAGGCGGGGAAGTCAGGTGAAGTTAGCTAAACTAGCAGAGAGCCTCCATGAGCAAAAGACTTACAGCTTTAAACTAGAGAGAAGTTTCCATACCTCATTTATACCTCAGGCGGGTCTGCAAAAGCCCCGCCATAAATTGCTTTTTAAAAAACTTTCTCTTCCCTGACTAAAAGAAGTAAGGAAATAGTTTTCTGGCAAACAGTCCACTCCAGAGGAGATGACCAATCACAACCGGGGAGTCCCAGTTCCTAGGGTCACTAGTTCTGTCAGCCTGGGTGTCTTAGTTAGGGTTTTAATGCTGAGAAGAGACACCATGACCAAGGCAGCTCTTACAAAGGAAAACATTTAACCGGGGTCGGCTTAAAGTGTTAAAGGTTTGGTTCATTATCTTTACGGTGGGAGGCCTGGCACTGTGCAGGCAGCCAGCGCTGGAGGAAGTGAGGGCTCTCCATCTTGTACCACAGGCAGCACACTGGGCATAGCTTCAGCACAGGAGACCTCAAAGCCCACTCCCGCAGTGACACACTTCCTCCAACAAGGCCACACCTCCTAATTAATAGTGCCACTCCCTGTGGGCCAAGCATTCAAACACATGAGTCTATGGCGGCCACACCTATTCAAACCACCACACTTGGGCAAGGTACGTTGCCTTTGTGCCTCAGTTTACTTATTGATGAGAGGGGACTGTCCTTTTTATTGGATTGTCTTCTGTATGAAGAGGGATGACACAAAGTACCCAGTACAGGGAAGGTGGTCAGTGAACACTTACTGTTGATTTTATGTGTGTCTTAAACTCTAGCTCTACGCATTTGGACACTTAGGTTAGCAGCTACTTGCCTTTACTTAATATACAGGATGCAGTGCTTGTTAAATATTGAAAGGAGTGACTGTCATTTGCCTTACACCTTTGAAGAAAACTAGGGGTTAGGACCCCAGCTTGAAAACAGCTTACTATAAGAGGTAGTCTTATATTCAGCCTGTAATAACGCCATCACTGATAGAGACTTAGGGACTGCTGTCTATCTGGAGGAAAGTCCCCGGTTTCTTCCCACTGGTTTCTTCCCATTGTCCTTTTTCACCTCTGCCTTATCTTGTTAGCCACGGATCACCAGGATTCAAGAGATATTCCAAACAAAAGAGGGTAGAAAGGGAAACGTAATCAACTATATGTTTTATTTATTACTAATTAGTGCAGAGAGAAGTGAGGGAGGCTGCTTGGTGTACACCTGAGATTTTAGTCATCCGGATTGCCCCAGTCTTCCAAGACTTGCCTGAATGACAGCCACTGGGTATCAGGTGCTGCTGAAGAAACATGTGGGTGTCAGCTACAGCCACTCCCTCTGGGATCTTCATGAAGGCCTCAGTCTCCCCATCTGCGAGCAGAATAAGACGCATCTCATTGTGAATACGTAGAGAACAGTATCTGTGAGACAGGCGCACCGAGTATTCAGTAAAAGTAATCGAGTTGGCTCGACTCTTAGTTCATCGTAGAGCACAAGGTCAGGAAACAAGTTGGCGAGAGATAACAGGAGAGGCTGCTGACCAAGTTCTACTAAGTGTGTACTTCATTTGCTGGCTGTATTGTCATGGTCTTTCCAGTATGCCACCATGGTGTAGGGACACTTCAGTGTTACAGATCACTGACAGAATCTGGAAGGGAAACAAGCCGGGGATCTTGCAAGAGGCCTCTGGAGCTGGCTCCACTGGTCACCTCCTGAAGTGTCATGATGACACAGGCACTGGATCACCGCTGAACCATGTTCCTACCTGCTCAGTGGCATCCTCCGGCACAGAAACTGTGGGATGCTGGCTTGCATGCCGATATCTCCATCTTCTGGTGAGGAAACCGAAACTGGACGAGGTCAGACATCTAGTTCAAATTCACACTCAGTGCTCAGTGGAGGAAAAAGCCTGGGAGCCGTCTCAGGGCTTCAGAGCCAGACTCCTTTTGTCTCTTGAGCTGTCAGGCTGAAAATAATGCTTCTGTTTCAGCTCCAAGTCACTCACTTCAACTTTGTTAAGTTTTCAATTCTGCCGTGCAGAATGCCTGCTTCAAAAGTATTTTAAAGATGTACTTATTTGATGTATAGGAGTACACTGTAGCTGCCTTCAGACACACCAGAAGAGGGACATGGGATCCCATTATGGATGGTCGTGAGCCACTATGTGGTTGCTGGGAATCGAACTCAGGATCTCTGGAAGAGCAGTCAGAGCTCTTAACCGCTGAGCCATCTCTCCAGCCCTTCAAAAGTATCTTAACTATTGTATATGTTTTAATATAGGTCAAATTCTACCTCAAAATTTGTGCAAATGTACACACACACACACACACACACACCCCACAGTTTCCATCTTGAATGTCTCCCACTGGGCCCTACATTAAAGGCAGGGTCTCCACTGAGGTGATACAGGAAGGAGCCAACATTCGGGCCTAGCTGCGGCTCTTTGGGTGCTTAGATGAGGATCCTTGAAAGGCCACTGCTTCCTCCTCGACACTCTTTCTTCCTGACAATGAGGTGAGTGGGCTCGCTGCACTGCCCACTCTCCATCCTGCCCTCAGGGGCCCCCATTAGAGTTGTAAGAGCAGTGGGTCACAGGCTCGAAAACACGAGGCAAAAAAATTAACCCTGTCTTTTTTTAAAAAAAATTGATTATCTCCTATGTTTTATTATAGCGATGGAAAGCTGACTAACACAGTGCGCATATATACATATTACTATCTGCTCCCATCAGGAGCCAGTCTGACAGCTCAAAACAAAGAGGTACGTCCATGCCACGGGCCTGCGTGCACGCCATGCCAACACTGAGGGCTGGAGCAAGAGCACTGCGGCTCTGAGGCCAGCCTGGGCCTCCTATCCTAGAAGGGCTAGAAATAGCGGGCTAGGGGGACCCAAACCACAGATGGTCTGAAAAACAAGATGTAAGTAGATTGTCTCCCTTTAAAATGGTCGCTATAGGAACCCCAAAATAAAATAAAATAAAATAAAATAAAATAAAATAAAATAAAATAAAATAAAATAGAGCTGCCTACCGAAATATCCTTTGAAGAGTAGCTGTGATCTGAGTCAAAGAGATATTTTAAAAACGTAAATACAGCGAGTCATCAAATTCTCTCATCACAGCTGAGATGTGTGAAGAAAATGTCACTTTTGTTTTCTTCAAAACAGCTCTGAGCTCCACACAAGCTTCTTTCCCAGAGACAGGGACATTTAGATTTGCCAAGAAACAATATTCTGATTTCTTCTAGTCTAGACAGTGTCTTCCCATTTAAGCATTTAGTCTCTTTAATTGCGTGTCACACCTGGATTGCTATTAAAAAAACAAAAACAAAAAAAAAAAAAAAAGAGATACCTCTTGAGGTGATTCAGCCTGTGGGATACACATTCCCTTTCAAAGTGGGCCTCTTTCCTGCTTCCCCTGGATGGGGAGGGGTCTCCACACTGGGAGTGGTAGTGTGAAGTCTGTGCTCTGGTGTGTCTGGACAGCGCACTCTTCAGGGCAGGGAGATCCCTGAGTAGGGATGGCTCTCACTGGTTTCTCAGTGCCATGATGTGCTGACTGTGGGCTGGAGTCCCTCCTCTCAGGAAGCCTCCTTGGCTAGGAGAAACAGGAAGCACAGCCACGGGGTCACCTTGCATTACCTTCCACCGTTCATACATCACTGTCCCTGAACCAGGGTGAGCATGTCCCCAGACTGGAAGGCTCCAGGCTCCTCCTGTTGGTCCTAGGGAAGTCACCCACTCTTTCTTCTCTATGTCCTTTGGCTCTCACAGACCAGTCTGGATCTTTCTAAACTATCCCATCCTCACCCCGAGTCCTCTCCTGACCTTGGCTCTGACCTCCCTCCTCTGCCATCTTAAGTACTGCTTCTCATTTGTTGCTATTGTTTTGTTTGAGTCTTCTTATTTAGTCTAGTGGGCCTGGAACTTACATAGACTAGACTGGTTTCTAAGTTCACAGAGATCCACTTGCCTCTGCCTCTTGAGTGTGGGGCCAAAGCTTTGTGCCACCCTGCCTGGATTTCCTCTCCATTTTAGTTTACAGGTAGAAGAGATGTTTTTTTTTTCCCAGAATTGGGGATTGTGGAGGGGGTATAGACCAGTGTCTTCCCTGATTAAATCTGATACAGATTGGTAGATAAAGGAATTTGGACTGTTTCTCGACTGTATTGCTTTGACTCTGTTTTTAAATTAAAGACAGTCTGGCTATGTGGTTCAGGTCTTGAATTTGCAATATTTCTGCTTTTATCTCCTGAGTGCTGAGATTATAGGTGAGTGCTACCCTACATTTTTTCAGTGTAAGTATATGCATAGTCCTGTGTATGTGTTTGTACATATGTACACTTTGCCAGAGATCGGCACATAAATAAATTCTATTTAACATTACAACTTATTAAATTAACAAAAATGACTTCTTGGTACAGTCAATAATGTTCCATATAGTTAAAAAAAATTATCTTACCTTATACCTCAGTCTACAATCCCACATTTCCCTGAAGACTCCTTCCAGATGCATAAAAGCATGCTTTAGTTTTTGCTTCTATTGGAAGCAACTTGAAAAGAATAGTTGGGTTTTCCTTAAAGCGGTGTTCTGTAAATCAGTCCGTCCCCATTGCGGTGGACGAGGCAGCCCCGCCTCACAGCTCTCACAACTGCTGTGCCATGATCTGTGGTAAAGAAGACATTGTTTGCTAGATGATGTTCATAATACACACTTAGATTGTGTGACAACCCTACCTTGGTCACAGTGTCTCAGAAAACATCCTCGTTCAAGGACCACAGACACACAAGTGTCACAAGACCCTAACGTGGGAAGTGGTGGTAGGCACTTGATCCTTGGCTTTTGACTAATATAAACCCAGAAACCAGTGCTGTCTGGAGCCTCAATCCCAGAGGTTAAGCCCCTGTCTCACTTAGGCCCCTACATTGTTAAACATCCAGGTGGTTCCCGTGAGAGGCCAGCTTTAGCTTACGTTTTTTTCTCTAGTGAAACCTCCCACAGTATTGGCGGAGAAAGGAAAGGCCAGCGTTCTGATCGGTGTGCTCATGTACTGACCTGCTCTTAGGTCCTCTGCTGATTCCAGCTCCTGGGAGAGTGCCATGGACAGTGGTCGAGCCTTCCCACAGCAATTAACCTAGATAATCCCTCACAGAAGTGCCCAGAGGCCAACCTAATCTAGATAATCCCTACAGGCACGCTCGGAGGCTTATTTTCGATGTGACTCTGAATCCTGTCAAGTTGACGATCAACGCTAGCCATCAGGTCACGTCAGAATGAAACACCCAAGGCTTTGCCCTTTAAAGAGCAGAGGAACAGTGCGTTCTCCTGATGAGGGTCAGGCAGAGCAGCTATATGCTCATGTCACCGTCACCTTCGTGGAGAGGGTGGCGGCACTCACTCCTTCCACTCACGGTGGAGAGCCTTGCTGGGCTTCAGTGGGGGCCTGGTCAGGTGACCGAGCTGTGCAGCTACAGACTTGTGGTTAATCAGTGTGGAGATCTGTGTCCTTCTTTCTGTTCCCGTGGCTAGCTGTATTATCTCATCCGAACTACCCTTCTTGAGCAATGAAAAATGGTTCCATTGACACGTGTGCTGGTCCCTGGGACAGGGAATCAAGAACACATAATATAAAGCTTAGAATACCAAGAATTTCAGAAGTGGTGGCAAGGCAGACTTCCAGAGGCATGCCAGGGGACAGCAGAATAGTGAGTGAGCAGTCTCTCTGCAGCCTGGTCTTGTGTCTCTGAAGAGAGCATCCTGCTAAACCCTGTGAGAAATTCCTGTTAGGATTTCTGCAGGAGTGACACTGAGAAACACCTGATTATGATCTCTGTGCTGGCTGGTCTTTATGCCACCTTGACACAAGGTAGAGTTATTTTGGGAGAAGGAGCCTCAGTTGAGAAAATGGTCCCAACAGATTGGCCTGTGGAGAAGCCTGTGGGGCATTTTCATGTGCGAGGGCCCAGTTCACTGTGGGGAGTGTCGTCGCTGGGCTGGTGGTCCTGGGCGCTAGCTGAGCAGGCCATAGGGAGCAAGCCAGAAAACAGCATTTCTCCATGGCTTCTGCTCCAGTTCCTGCCTCCAGGTTCCTGTCCTGTGCTCTTGCCATGGTGGATTTATAAGTTATGATATGAAATAAGCCCCTTTTCCAGGAGATGCTTTTGGTCACGGTGCTTTATCACAGCAATAGAAAAGTAACTAAGATAGTTCCTTTCCCATCATAACCAAAGCACACTTCTGGATGTCAATTTTGTCTCTTTTTTTTTTTTTAACACCCTGTAACTCAATGACAGTCCTTGAGGATCGATATGGTCCAGTGACAGTGAATTGATTGTTCCAGCAGAGATTTTTAATGAGATCGTTCACACCATTCAGGGAGCCGCCATCTCCAGCAGATCACAGTGACAATGGTAGGGACCTTGTGAATAGAGAAAGCGAAGCAACCTTCCTGCTCATTTCTTTTTGAAAGCACCAAGCCCTAGCAGCCAGGCCTTCTTGTTAATTAGTTGTTAATTATTGGGACAGCTCGTGAAATGGTTTTTAAAGAGCTGGTCTGGTGGCAAAGAAAAGAGCCTATGACAAGAGGCTGAATTGAAGTGCAAGAAAGGGAGAGAAAGGCTTTTAGGAAGTTGACTGGCACCAAGGAAATTCTAGCAAAGTATCCTTGGGGTACAAGACAGGAGGTCTTGTAGAAATGCATACGGGATACTGGAACACATGAATTGATAGAAATTAGCAAACATCTTCCTCTATTTTTCTAGACCAGAAGACACATGGAACAGAGCAGAGGTCACACTTCTGGTTGGTGTCCTAAGAATCAATCGAATGCAGAGTTCTCTCTACGGTCAGGTCCCGGGAAGGTGAGTGTTGGCCACTTGGCTCGAATCGTCTATGCATACAGGCTTCTGGTCCACTTATTTTTCTTCACCCTCAAGGAAGGCTATGACAGAAATAGGTCAAAGCCACTTGTTGCCAGATTTAGAACTCTCATGCGCCACTATAGCCAAATCCAACTATTATTGATATGTTAGAAATAATGCCATTAAAGTCCTGATAGTGTGTGAACAATTATGCCATTTGCTCCCCACTCCTGTGGAAAGTTAATTCCTTACATGTATATGTTTAGAATGTTAGTTTAGAATAATGTTTAGAATGTTATTACTATCTTGGCATATAAGTGCATTTTTGATGCTTCTACGTTTATTTATTTGGGTGATGTGTGTGTGTGTGTGTGTGTGTGTGTGTGTGTGTGTGTGTGATTGGTGTGTGTATCAGCGCATGCATGCCTGCACACATGAGCACACATTTGGACACATGCATCACAGCATACATGTGACCATCAGAGGACAACTTGTGGGAGTCATTTCTCCTGTTTCTACTATGTGTGGGGCCTGGGAAATATAGTCAGGTTATCAGACTTAGTGGTTAACACCTTTACCTGCAGAGCCAATCTATCTCATCAGCTTAAAATAGATTTTTGGAAAAAAAAAAGACATGTATTTTTTTAAAGGTTCAAAATATACAAACATCTTCCTCTATTTTTCTGAGCTGAGCTGTTTTGACACTTTGACACTGAGCTGCCTAGCTGGAGACTATCACGTCAATAAGTGTTAAAAGCTCACAGAGAATCAAGGCATAGCTTTCTCTAGACAGAATATTCGGGGTTGCACAGTTGTAGAGTTGGCATAATGGACCCATCCATCAAGGGCAAGCGCAGGCTAACTACACACAAGCTATTCTTGGGAAAAAATGCGTGGGAAATGTTGTTATTGTTTTTATTTTCTGTATTACCCATGCCTATCTCTTTGGGTAGCTCTGTTACAGAACTTCAAACATAGCCCATTCATTCATCTTTTAACTTAAAAAAATTAAATAAACTAGTGGTAAAGATCTCAAATGCATCGTTATTCTCTGCTGAAAAGTTGCTATAATACAGGAAATAAAATGCAGAAGTCACTGTACCATGGAAGCTATGTACCTAACTCATGAGAGTTGACCGGGAAGATGTATCGTATTCTTTAGGGAGCCTCTCTGGCCTGCTCTAGTGGCCCTTTGAATGGTGCCAGGTATCTACCTGAGCACTGTAAGGATTTCTTGTTGGCCTATTTCTCTTCCACGATGTGCCGAATGGCCTCTAAGGCTCTCAAACTTCAGGTGCCTGAAGATCATCCTATGAGCTGACGTAAAATGTACAAGCCCCTCAGCAGACACAGAGATTCTGACTCCCTGGGAACCCCAGACTGTGCAAATCTGACAAACTCTTGGCTTTTGTTATGGGCCTTGGTACATATCTGAATGGGTATGTGTTCTTGTCTCTCTACACTGTTGCTTTGATCTCTCCCTTTGGATGATTTAATTATGAGATAGATGTCTTAGCGCAGGCCCCCTTTCAACCATCCTATGTCAGGGTCTGCCTCTTTCACCTTCTCTCAGAGAAGATAGAAGGTAGCTGGGAGAAAAATAAAACTAAACAAAACACCTCCCTTTCCCATTCAGCTCTGCCCAGCAGTGGGACCTCTCCTGGGCACTCTTACAGTGCCCGTTAGCACTCGCTAGGAGAAAGCATAGGCCATTTGGAGCCAATCCTGTGAACTGGACTTACAATCAAATGGGTAGATTACTATTTTGAATTGAAACCATACATAATGGTGAAGCACAGCAACTGACATTGTGGCTTGGGCCACCCTTATGTCTATAGAATCAAGTGGAAACTTTCCAAACACTCTCCGTCATGATGCCAGGCAGCCTGACCAGGCTACCCCAACACGGGTAGACACACGGGCTGCTCGCAGCCTGCAGTGGCTCTAGTTGATGGTGTAACTGTTTTCATGGGTTGAGCATTTCATTTATGAGACAGAGTCTCAGGCAGACCCATCGCTAACTGTTTGTACTACCGGAATTTGTGTCTAATTTTTCTTCTGCGAGACAAAATTGCTGTGAATCTTTCAACTTGGAGTGTTCTTAAAAACACCAAATGTCATGAACCAAAAGTCACTTTTTGCACGTGACACGCGTCACCCTGTGGCTCACATTCTAAGGGAAAGACCAAGCTAGGTGAACGTTTGTCCTACAACATTCATTCCAGGCATTAATTCATGACAGGCGTGACCTCTCCGTGCTATTGTGTCTACTATTACAGGCATTACCTTCCAAAGTATGAGAGTATAGGGAATTTAATACCCCGGATTCTGCAGCCAAAAGATGCCTTGAGCTGTCTTGGCCATATCCTTTGCTTGGCTTCCTCCAGATGGTACTGTGCTGATTCATTTCCTGGTGTGCACTTTGAGCTGATTATTTCATTCTTTCAAAGAATATAATAAATTGCAGTTTGCTTGGGGTCGGGTGACAATTGGGTGGGCTGGGGTTTACAATCGAGAAAGAATACTTCAGTTTATAATAAGAAACATGTGATTTAAGTTCATGGAATGGGCTAAGGAAGTATTTATAAATAATTATATGTCTGAGTATGTGTTGTATACATACACATATGTATATATATAATTATAATACATGGAATTCTAGTTAAATATAAACATTTGTTCAGTTGGTAATGCAAAACTCACCACAACCTTCCTGATGCTATGACCTTTAATACAGTTCCTCATGTTGTGGTGACCCCCAACCTTAAAATGATTTTCCTGGCTATTTTGTAACTATAATTTTGCTACTGTTATGAATCATAATGCAAATATCTGTGCTTTCTGATATTCTTAAGCAACCCCTCAGAAACAATCCTTCAATCCCCAAAGGGGTCATGACCCCCAGGTTGAGGAGTGCTGATTTAGGACCCAGAAATACTACTCCATGATCTAGGTCTCTTGCTTACCTCACCTGTGCAGACCCTGGGCTCCAGCTCTGGAAGTGTGGAAGCACTATTGATTTGGGTGGTAAGAGGAGAGTGGTCAGGTGTGTGAACGTAACTTTTATTCTCCTGGTAATAACTGTCATCTCTGAGGCCTGCTGCCTCCATCTGCTAACCTAGGCCTGGTCCTGGAAGCTTCTAGTCTCCATACAGTCTTATCTAGACCTAGAATGTTTGCAGCCTCTGAGACTCACTGCTGAATACGCCCACTCTTTCTTGTTCTTTCTGATCTCTGGCTGGCTGCTTCAGCTCAGCTGTTCTGGCTCAAGCTCCTCTCCCAGCTATCTGGCTTCTCTCTCAGCCTCTGACTGAATTGCTCTGCTTGGACTCTAACTCTAGCAATCTGTTCTGATCTTCTGGTTCCTTCTCATTCTCTGGTTTGTTCTGTCTTCATCTGTGTCTAACTTGTTCCCTCTCTGCAACTCTATACTGCCCAGTAAAACTGCTTCTCCTCTCTCCCCCTGAGCTGCCCCCTCTTCTGTTACTCCCTCTCTCTTCTTGAGAGAATTGCATACATTCTATTTTATCAAATATTTCTCTGACTTGTCACTTTGCCTGCCACTCAATTAGATATCACTTTCAAAATGGTTGCTTCTACAACCTTAAGTTACCTTCATTGTTTGGGATTAAAGAAGTGTACTAAGGTTGCGATGATATTCCAGCCACAAGGATTAAAGGTTGAGCCACACCACAACTAGAAACAATTTTTTTTTTCAGCAAATAACACAGTCTTGAGGTTCACTGCCTGATCAAATATCCTACATTGCAGTTCTTAATCTTTGTCATGACTGATCTACCAGGGAAGCTTTTGACATGTCTGTGACTCCTGTAGTGGCTTGAATGGGAATGTCCCCCAAAGTCTCAGATATTTGAACATTTGGTTCCCAGTTGTGGGACAGTTTATGAAGGATCAGGAGATGTGGCTTTGTTGGGGCAGCTGTGTTACTAGGGAAGGGCCTTAGGTTTCCAAACTCCAGGTCAAGTCTTCCTCTCTCTGCCTGTATCTTTCGGATCAGATATGAGCTCTCAGTTAGTACTCCAGTGCCTGCCAGTCCTGCCTGCTGCTATGTTTCCCTCCCTGAGATCAGGGACTCAGCCTCTGAAACTATAAGCAAGTCCATGAGTAAACGCTTCCTTTTATAAGTCGCCTCGGTCATGGTCTTTTATCACAGCAATAGAACTCTAAGACAACTCCATTCATTTTTTTTCTAGAGTGTTAACATGGAGTTGGTTCCCCTCCCATCTTCCTGACGGTATCATCTGTCAGTGGCTATTTCTTGTTCTTTCTCTTTGCCCAACCTCTGAGCATTAGAGTCATTTGAACACAGTCCTTAGGTCTTGTCTCTAGCTACATGCATTGCCTCAAAGGTTAGACTTGCATATCCACTTGCCATCAGGTTTCTATGTAGACATCTCAGATTTCAAACTGAGGTTATAATGGTATCTCAAAGCTCATGCATATGTATGTATGTATGTATGTATGTGTATGTATGTATGTATGTATAATGTATGTATGTATATATGTATGTATAATATATGTATAATGTATGTATAATGTATGTATATATGTATGTATGTATAATGTATGTATATATGTATGTATGTATGTATGTATGTGTGTATATGTGGGGGCATATTGTGAATGCGCACTCATGTGTACCTGTTCAACACTAGTGTCCTTTCTATCAAGCTCCATCTTATTTTTTTAAACAAGGTCTCTCTCACTGAATCTGAAATTCATTGCTAGACTGACTCACTTGTGAGCCGGATGTTCTCTTGTCTCCGCCTCTTACTGCTTGGATTATGAATGCTTACTGCTTGGATTTTTGCATGGATGCTGGCGATCTGAGCTCAGACCCCCGTGCTTGCATAGCAAGCCCTTTACCCACTGAGCCACGTCTCCAGCCCTGCGGTGCTCTTAATCTAAAATCTATCATCGAGCCTTTCTTCCTGCCATTTTTCCCTAGTAAAAGACAATTTCATTATTGTCCTTACTCAAACCAAACCTGACGAAACTTTCTTTTCTTACATATACACTTTTGATTTTTATAGTTTTAAAAATTATGCATCTGTGTTTGTGAGTGGGAGATGTGGGGGGGGGGTGTGTATGTGTGCACGTACCTACAGAGGCCAAGGCATCCGATCCCCCCAGAGCTTGAGTTAGAGACAATGGACAGCTGCGGGAGACCTGATTCCTCTGCAAACGCAGTATGTGATCTTAGCCCCTGAGCCATCTTGCCAGCTCCTGTAAGGATAACGTGTTCTTTTTTCTTAACAAAGTGCAGAGCCTAAAATGTACACTATTCCTAGTGCTAAATAAATGGCTTCCAGAGCCAGCAAAACTACTGCTTGTCATGGGTTCGAATTCCTAATTAGGAAACAGAGGACAGTGGACCGTCTAACCTGGGTCACCTGCTGATGAGTGTGATGAGGGAATGGCAGCACAGGGCAGAGGGCAGAGGCTGAAGGAGGAGGTCAGAACCCTGCTGCTTCATTAGGAGACACTTCGTGGAGAAGGTGGATTCTGACTAAAGATCTGAAGGCAGAGAGGAAGTGCTACCTGAGGAAGAGCCCTCTAGGATAAGGATGCTCAGTGTGCAGAGACATTTGGAGGAGAGGCTCTGGCCTTGACAAACGGGTACTCTAGTCAATCCCTTAGGAAAAAAACACCAAGGACTGCCCTCTGAAATACAGCCTCCACCCTCACTGCTTTCTCTCTTCCTTGGACCACACATTGATAATCACCACCTCATTACCATGGTCTATTTTCTGGACCCCTGGTCCTGTCCCCCTCCCCCACTTATATGCTCTTCAGCATAGAGGCTACTCGACTGATTCTATGAAAACAAGTCTAATCGTGCTAGGTTTCAAAGTCTCCCATGGTTTCACAAAGCACTAGACACAAATGCCTCGAATCCCGTCAACTGCCTGCTCGCTCCCAACCCATCACTAATATGTCTAAACTTGCTCCCTCAGCCCGGTCTCCAGACCTTCAATTCCTCCTGTTTTGCAAGCTTTGGAAGTTAGCATTTATCTGGCATTAAGAACAGCGTGTGTGGTAGCTTCTCAATAGCTCCTTGTTGAGAAGGGCACTGCTGTGTCACAGGAAACAGGCTTGAGTGCATGAATACACACGCTGCGTATCTCTACGCCATCCGTAAATGGACCTTGCCTTCCGGCTGCCCTGCCTCTGTGTACTCCCTCCCACATTAGATCAGAGCGAACCTATGTGACCCAGGGATTATGTGAAGATGTGTGACTTCCTAGATTAGATTACAAGACATAGTACAATTGATACTTTTTCCTCTGAGGGAAACCAGTGGCCACGGGAGCATTTATCTACCCTGAAAGTGGGTTCGGTGGCAAGTGACTAATATGCCATTCAATAACCAGTAGCACCGCCATCTAATAAGCAATAGCACCCCTCATCCAATAACCAATACTATCCCCACCTAATAACCAATACCATTTGCCAGCCACCAAAGGCTGCTCATTACTAAGTTTTCATATGGCCTCACCTTTGGCCAACATCTTGACTAAAACTTCATGAGTGATTGACTGTCCAAGGCAGAACCACTCAGTTGGTGGTCTCATCCTGGTATACAGGTAGCATGGAAGACTAAAATACCCTTACTGCTTCATAGTACTGCTTTTGGAGAAATTTATACCTGGATTTGTTATATTGAAATGCTGTATCAGAACTCTAAACTGTGAGTAGAATCCTGCAATCCAACAGCAAGTAGGAACCAGGAGGATAAAGATAAAGATGAAGATAAAGTGAAAAAAACTAGACAATTTTGAAGAGACAGCACTGGGGCTAATAGGACACGAGGGAAATATCACTCCACACAAGAGAAAGGAGAACCTTTGTAAGTACTGGTGAGAAACGTAGCATGCTGTTGACTGGGATAAAGTAGAAATGAACCCGTTGACATGGGGACAGCAATCTGAGGAGATTCCCGGGCAGGGTATTGGAGAGTCTGGGTTTAGACTTTCTATAAAATGTGATGAGACAAATAAGCTAAAAAAAAAAAGAGCTATTTTAATATTTTCGTTTTTTAAACATTTAAAGTCCGAAATTGCTATATTTGTACTTTCTCAGCCTGCATGGATGCCTCAGTGCTAGACTTTAGAAATGCCTTCCAGGCAAAGATAAAATCTGGAGAAGGGCTTGATAAGAAGATAAAGCCTGCCCAGTGCTTGTAAAATCATTTGTAAGGATCCGGGAAACATCCGGGCACTGCCTTGGGGAGCAACAGTAGAGAAATCGAAAAGGCTTCTAACGAGGTTAAAGCTCACGCTCCTGTGAATCCCGTCTGCAGCCTAAAATCCAGGAAGGAGCCTCTCGGAAGACTTGCGGCTGTGGCCTTAAGGAATGCAATGAGCATCAGTCATATTGCCAGGAGAGTCACAACTTTTCTTCTTCTTCTTCTTCTTCTTCTTCTTCTTCTTCTTCTTCTTCTTCTTCTTCTTCTTCTTCTTCTCCTTCTCCTTCTCCTTCTCCTTCTCCTTCCTTCTCCTTCTCCTTCTCCTTCTCCTTCTCCTTCTCCTTCTCCTTCTCCTTCTCCTTCTCCTTCTCCTTCTCCTTCTCCTTCTCCTTCTCCTTCTCCTTCTCCTTCTCCTTCTCCTTCTCCTTCTCCTTCTCTTCTCTTCTCCTTCTCCTTCTCCTTCTCCTTCTCCTTCTCCTTCTCCTTCTCCTCCTCCTCCTCCTCCTCCTCCTCCTCCTCCTCCTCCTCCTCCTTCTTCTTCCTCCTCCTCTTCTTCCTCCTCCTCCTCATCTTCCTTCTCCTCCTCCTCCTTCTTCTTTTTTCTGGTTTTGTTGTTATTGTTGTTGTTCTTTGGATTTGGTTTTTTAGAGACAGGGTTTCTCTGTATAACCCTGGCTGTCCTGGAGCTCACTCTGTGGATCAGGCTGGCCTCGAACTCAGAAATCTGCCTGCCTCTGCCTCCCAGAGTGCTGGGATCACAGGTGTGTGCCACCACCACCTGGCTAAAGCCACAACTTCTATAGCAAGGTCATTTCCAGCGTGGACTCCCAGAGACATCGTCATTTAAAGTGAAGAGGCCTCACACACACACACACACACACACACACACACCAATAACAACTAAAACTTTTGTGTGAAACCAAAAGGGAAATTGAAAAAGATCTTTGAGAGCAGTGAAAAAGGAAATTCAGCATAGCAAACATAGGGTGCAGCAAAAGAAATTATAGACCCTAAGGAGGGCCTTATAACGATTCGCTGGAGTGGAGGAAGGGACTTGAGGAGCCTCGCTGGGCTTCCGTAGAGGCAGAGCTGAAGCACTGGAGAGGGTGGAGAGAGACTTGGAACAGATATAACACTGCATGCGAAAAGCCACACATCAGGGGCTTCCAGAGTGAGTCTCATGCCACCCCAGGTCAGAGATGGCCATTGGTGACCTGGATTCATGTTGGTGCAGACAGACCTCTTCCCCGGTGGGTGGGGCTGGTCAGTGTAACAGAGTATTTGGGAAGGAAGGCATGTGATTCCACATAACAGCTGTGTGTTCCATGTGCTCCTGGAATTCATACTCATAGAAGAGAGACAAAATGTTCATTGTTTCACTGGGAAATTAAGTTTTATGAAAATATTGTATGTAGCAAGGGATACTAAACACAAATAAAACCTACATGTTTTCTAAATATTTAAAAACTAAAATCCCATGACAACCCTAACGGAAGTGGGTACATTTCATTTCACTGTAACAAGATGTCTGGCAGAGACAGTTTAAAAGAAGTAAGGGGTTTTTTGTTTGTTTTGTTTTGTGTGCTTTTGTTTGTGTTTGTATAATACAGTATTTTAATTACCTCTCCCTGAGTTTGAGGCCAGTTTGGTCTACACTGTGAGTTCCAAGGACAGCCAGGACTCCATAGAGAGACCCTGGCTCAAAAAACAAAACAAATAACAACTATTTGTGTGAAGCCAAAAGAGCGTTTTGTTTTGTTTTGTTTTGTTTTCATCTTCTAATGAGAATGGAAATGCAGCAAACTGAAAGGTACAGGACACAGTCAAAGAAGTCCTCAGAGGAAAGGATGATGGTGATAAATGAGAGTATTGAGAAAAATAAAAAGGAAGACCTCAAATAAATGAACTAACTCTATATCTCGAGGAACTAGAAAGAGAGAAAATGAAGAAAATTAATACCAAGGCTGGTAGAATAACATACATAGAAACACCAGAGCATAAATAAGTGAACCAGCGGCTAGAGAATCAACGTGTTGTGGTGGAGCATCAATCACCACGGGAGCATCCTAGAGTAGAAATAGCATTGGCCCGGTAGCCATGGCAACAAAACAAGCAGAAAAACACAACAACAGCTAGGTGTGCAGTGATGAAGTGATGATAAGGAAGTTGTTGACAAGATACTGACAGAAAGTGTGCTCAGAGTACCCTCGCTTGGGATTCTAGCCATTACGTTTCCATGCGTTCCCTCAGCAAGTGGTCTTGGCAGATGTTCTAGTTCACGGAAGTGGAAGTGTGATCCAGGGATGTATCTGTCATACTGTGCTCATCCACGATGGGATAGCATTTTGCAGTGATAAAGCTGTTTAGACACCATTCACACTTCTGTAACCATTCATTCATGCTCCTGTAAGTTCAGTATACTAACTGGTTCACCACACTTGACTTAGGTGGGCTTGTTACCTTGTTCTAGTCCAATCTGGGGCAAATAGATGTTTATTTATCTCCCCCCCCCCCAGAAGAAGAAATGCAACAAACAGAAAAGATCAGTGAAACTTAAAGCATTTAAAAAAAAGATTAAAATTAACAAGGTTTTACCTAGATTAGTAAGAGGGAAGTGTCAAATAAGCTATTGATGTCATAAATGAAGGCGAAGGCATTACAGTTGGTACTATAGAAGCATGAAGGACGAGAGATTGGTATGAACAGGCTCTCCGACAAGCTTAATAACCTAGAAGAGATGGGCAGGTTCCTTGAAACTCTAGCCTCACAGGATGGAGCCACAGACAGAGGCTGAATGGATTAGTAACCAGTGTGGACACGGAGGAATCTCCAGGACCTCACTCCCAGCTTCCCATGGCTCCTTGGATCTTGATCTCGACTGACCTATCGTAGATGCTAGGTAAGTTTTATTGCAGAGTGATTCGAAACACTCTCATGGGGTGAGACCGGGCAATGGCCAGAGAGACCATTGTGCTGAGCCACTTGTTTAGTGTGACTCAGTACTTTCTGAAGTCTCTGAAGCAGAGAGCTTTCCCAAGGGGCGGGGTGTTTTTTTCCTGCTCGAGTGATTGACAGGCCTATTTAGATGATTTCTTCCGAGGGAAGACAGTAACAAGTCTTTGTTCTTTACTAAAAGGCCTCCAGCAATCTTGGGATCTTTTGGATAGTTCAGACAGTCTCCCCTCCCCACGGCCAAAGATACGACCCTTACCGCATTTTTTTTTTTTCTGAAATCATGCATCACCACAGATTAGCAAGAAGTAAAGAAAGAAAACTAGTAAGCATAAGGAATAGCCATGCTTTCTTTACCAGGAGCAGGAAGCTCTTCCCTGCCTGGACCTCAAGGAAGCATGCTATGCCCCCCTTTCTCTATGTCTAATCCATAGTCCCCTGTCATGGGATCTTAAATCTTGAGGGCAACCGTGATATTTTCTCTCCATATACATGCCCGAAGAAGGGCAATTACGATGTTTCTACCTTTTATAAAAACAGGGAGGCAGGATGGAGTCCAAAGCAAATTATGAAGGAGGAGGCCCATCCTCAAGGACCTTCAAGCTTGCTCACTTCAAAGTAGCTAACAGTATCAATAATCACGAAGTCTGGAGCCTAGACGCATATAGCAAAGTGCAGAAGGGGTGCCGGGCAGGGTTCGAAGGGAGCGCCTGTCTCAACGGTGCACCCACACTTTTTAACTCTCCTGAAGTCTCTGTGATAAGAGGAATTTAACGGAAACGATTGGCTTGGAATCATCACGGCACTGCTCGCGGCACACGCAATGCCATACTATCAAAGCCCTGAGAGGTAGAGGTGTGCTCTGAGAAACTTGCTCTGAGGACCACGCCCCGCTGTGAGAAAAACAGAGCCGACCTCGCACCTTTGGTACCTCCCCATCTTCAATAGACGAGAAAGGATTGCAGCAAGAGCTTGCAGGCCTCTCTCACTTCCTCCCTCTTGCTCAGGAGAAGTGTGAGAACTAATTGTTGATCTGAAAGCGACCATGATTTGCTACCCGAGGTGCGAGCTTGCACAGAGACCTGTGAAATCCCACAGAACACAGGAAGTGCCCAATTCCGCTGGATCGGACTGGTGTCAAGGCAGCTAACTTCAGAAGCTTCGAGCCTCCAGAATCCTTTTTGGTCAGGAATGTCTTCAGCAAGGGGAATCCCTACCTCACCATTTACACAGAGTTCAAAGGAAATGCAGATTTAATCATTTGGTTTCTGCGTGACTTTCAAGTCAAAATGAAACTAGAATGTGAATGTCAGAGCGTGTGAACCTTTTTGGTATGGAGCCTGGGTTCCCCTCTTACTGCTGCGGTGTGTAGAGGATTGTGCAATGTAATAGCAGCACCCAAGACACACAAGGTCTCTGCATCGGCTCTCAAGATGACTGCCGATGCTCGGAGCTGAGCAGCAGAGCGAGGCAGCTCATTGTTTGGACTGGAGTGTGTACGGGAAAATGACTCCCGCACAGTCTGTCTGCATTCTGCAGTTCCGTGAATGGACGAACCTCAAAGAACTCTTTAAAAAATAAAGTGAGGGGGACTGAAGAGATGGCTCAATGGTTGAGATCACTGACCGGTCTTCCAGAGGAGCCAGATTCAATTCCAACTTCTGCATGGCAGCTCATAACTCCAAGATCTGACACCCTGATGCAGACAAACATGCAAACAAAACACCAATGCATATAAAATAACATTAAAACTAGAATGCCACCTAGCAGTAGTGAAACTAAGTGCTATATATACACGCAAGCCCAAGTGTCTATATATATATATATATCTTTATATATATGTATATATATGTATATATATATTCTATCTATTCATAATTTATATTTCTCCATTAGTAAACAAGAGTTAGAACACATGTTCATTGTTAAAAATAAGAGACAGAACAGAAGTAAGAACAGGGATGATGACCAACCCAAACATTACCAGTGTGGTCTTACACAAATAGGTTCCCTTTCTTTTCTCATTTAGAAACCCACTAGCCAATCGCTGTAGCCTCCAGTTTCTCTCCAGGTGTCCAATGACCTCAGTAACACATCTGAGTGCAGCCAAATGCCAGTCCTACTGGTTATATGGCTTGCTTACCATGAGAATCTTACGTGTTCCAAGAAATGTTTTTAAAGTTTGAGTACAACTGGAAACTGTGGATGAAGGCTCAGCCGGTAAAGGCATTTGCTCTGCAAGCCTAACTACCTGGTTCTACCTTCAGATCCACATCGAGGCAGAAAGACAGCAAGAATGCAACAGAGTTGTCTCTGACATCCATGTGCACGCTATGACGTGCACATATATATATATGGGGCAAACGTGTGTGTGTGTGTGTGTGTGTATACACACACATACACACACACAGAGTTTAAAAATAAAACTAGTACCAGAACCTCAGTTTAATACCCCAAACCATGTAAAAAAGAAATCCAACCATGTGATGTATGCTTGTAATTCTAGCACAAGGGAAGAAGAAACAGGCAGATCCCTGCATCTCAAGAAACAAAGTGGATGTCTCCAAGGAAGGACACCTCAAGTTGACCCCTGGCCTCCACATGCATGCACATGCATATAAGCATGTACCCACACACATGAACACATACACACAAACACTTCTCTCATCTCATACATACCATAATTTATATAAAATTTCACCATGAAGGATAGCTGGTTTCAATTTTCTTTATTATAAACTATATAATATTATAAACTATATATATATAATATTATAAACTATATAACTTGGCTGCTCTTCCAGAGGTCCTGAGTTCAAATCCCAGCAACTACAATGGCAACTCACAGTGTGATGCTCTCTTCTGTATGCCAGCACACAGGACCATAAAGCACTTATATATATAAAATACATAAAATAAATCTTAGAGGGGAAACTGTTGTCAGGCTGTTAAATAAATGAATAAACGAATGAATGAATGAATGAATGAATGAAGAAGTGAAGCACTGCCTGCTCTTCCAAAGGACCTGAATTCAATTTCAGCATGGCAGCTGAAATTGAATTCAGTAATTCTGTAACTCCAGTTCTTGAGGACCCAACACTTTCACACAGACATACATGTAGGCAAAACACCAGTGCACACAAAATAAAAACATAACATAAAAAACAACAAAAACATATACCATACCAATTATAAGGACAAATTTGGGCTCTCAAACTTTATATATGCTTCTTGGAACATGTAAGACTCTCTTGGTAAGCGGGCCACATAGCCAGTGGGAAGGAACTGACTGTGTCTGGCTGCTCTCAGAGAAAGGCAACAGTCTGTGTTCCTGAGGTCACCAGACCCCTTTGTCCATTCTTCCCGTTATTCCTAGATTGGCCACCTTGGTGAAATCTCCTTTTTCTGTTTTCACCATAATTCACTTTTAAATTTGTGTTTTAGGAGAGGCCTCTGAGCCCTGCTTATTGGCACTGCCAGAGAAATGGCACTTTTTGGGAATCAGCCACTTGATTGAGCTTGACTGAAAAGGGATTGGAGGGATGGAACGGCCCGGTACCTATGGTTTCCTTCCTGTTCCTTTGTCATCTTTTTTCTTTTGAATTATTTGGGCTCACTTTGAACTAATCTAATAGGAAACTTCTGTTCCTCTATTGGGGGGGCCTCCTCTGAGTCCTTAGATTATTTAGCATTATTTGGGCATCTGCTGTTTTTCTGGGCAGCTTTGTCTTTGGGGCTCTTTCAAGACAATCTACACCTCTTTTGAGCTACTTAGGCATCTGATGGATGGTGTGACATAGAAGCTTTAATTCTGTACCTGTGAGCGGGGACACAGAGAGACAAGTATAGTTGGGAGATGGCTATTATAGTTTCTGTAACCATGGGAAATGCTACGTCAGCATTCTTGCTGCAGGGGTGTGGATGGGTGTGGGTGTTGGGGGTGGGGGTGGGTATTGGGGGTGGAGGTGGGTACTGGGAGTGGGGTGGGGTGGAGTGGGGCACCCGAGGAGGAAATTTTAGCTGACTAGTGTTTTTATAGACTTATGGTGATTTACCTTAAAGTGCTCTGAATTAAAGCAATTGTTTTTATCTGTCTTCTAATGCATCAGTTTCTTGCAGTCTGTATCTATGCTGATTGATTTGACGAGTTTTAAAAATAGGTTGACAGTAGCAACAGACTGATTAGACATTTGTCTAAGAGAGGCTAAACAGATGCTGAGTGGGTAAGGGTGCCTCCGCTGATGACTTGAGTTAGACCCCTGCATGCCACATAGTGAAAGAAGATTCCTGTAAGTTGTCCTCTTACCCCGTGTGCTTGCTGACCAGTAAACCCAGTTCCTTATTTAGAAGAAACACAGCAGCCCAGAGGTGTGTGGTGACTGGTTAGCACGAACCCTTGATCTATGGCAAACCTCTTGGTGGTGAGACCGTACCATCAGAGCCTGAAAACAGCACAGGGCACAACTTCATCAACCCTACACCTGCACACCTGCAAGCTGAAGTTGCTCTTGGCACTCCTAATATGAAATGTGTGTGTGTGTCTATGTGTGTGTGTGTGTGTGTTTATCATACTTATATATAGACACTGCTAACTTCTTTTTTCTTTTTCCTCCTTTCCCCCTCTGCTGTTCTCTCTTTTGAAAACAGGTAGAGAGCCAGCTACTGACCAAGTCTAGGTAAACTGCAGGCATTTAAGAGTTACAATGAATCTGAATCTGAGATTCTGGAAAAAATCCTGGTCATTTTCAACCCCAGTTACTTGCTTAGAGACCAAGGATTGGCTTTAGAGAATTTAGTCACATGGATGGACCAGTGGCCTTCTGATTTTATTCTGTCCTAATTATTCCTTGGATCCATTCTCTTTTAAAATAAATATGTTTTCATACACAGCAAATGTACAGAAAACTGTTGCCTGCTTTCTTCCTAGGGCTCTGAAAGGGTAAGCCAAATTGACAGTTAGAATTCTTAGTCTGTATGTAGAAAACTGAAAGAATTTAAATTGTGTTTTAATGAGAAGAAACAGGAGAAGGGCAAGAATGCATCTTATAGCAGTAAGAAATGATTGTCTACATTCGAACCTTCATAAAAGGCTGTTCTGAAATGTAAATATATCTAGAGATTTTTCTAAAGGCAAATGCATTTCAATGACATAAAACTAGAACATAGCTCTCTGTGTAAAGCAACAGAGAGTTGTTTGTGCTTTCTGTTGTTTGTTTGTAGACAGACTCTCTATACATAGCCCTGGCTGTCCTGGAACTCACTATGTAGACTAGGCTGGCCCTCTGCTTCCTGAGTGTTGGGATTAAAGGCATGTGCCACTCTGCCTGGCCTAGCAAGTCTTTCTTTAAAATGTTGTTTTGTCCATAGTAACATCTGCAAACAGCCAAAATGAAACAGAAACTGACGAGAGAGAGAGAGAGAGAGAGAGAGAGAGAGAGAGAGAGAGAGAGAGAGAGAATTTCAGAAAATAACAGCAAATCCCCTGGCCTAAAAGGTAAATATTTGGGGTGTTATCAAGGTAAACTTTACCTAGGTAGTCACTTATGCTTCTGCTGAGTTTGTCCAGCTTTTTAATACTCAGGAAATTGAGACTTAACAGAGTCAAGGTTCGGTTAAGCATCTTGCTATGTTAAAGCCCTTTAAATGACTACTGTGTAAGTACCTATTATTTTAGGGCGATCCCAGTATACTTAATATCCAATGAGTCAGGAGTGTTAGAGATGAATTGAAATCTCAACACTTAGGAGGTGGAGGCAGAGATCAAGTATTTAAGCGTATCTTTAGCTACATAGCAAGGCCAGCCTGGGCTACATGAAACCCTGTCAAAACAAACACAAATAATGCTGTGATTCTATGACAGGACTGAGTAAAGCTATGTGTATGAACTTTTATTTAAAAATTATGTAGAAGTTTGCAGACTTGGGACATGTCAGTTTAATACATGTGAAACCGCAGGCACTCCTTTTTAATATAATGTGAACTTTGTCTAGACTTTCTGCATAGAAAATGACCAATAGAAAATGTGATGTTTCTGTTCTTTGAAGGCACAAGCATTCAGGTAGAAAAACACACTCACGAACAAGCAAGCCTTGCCGTTTGGGTGGCCCTGCTATTAGAAATGTAGTCTGCACTCCTTCACTTCAGCCACTGAACGTTCTGCTGCTGTACAGGAGACACGGATGTCCATCAGAGCGAGTCTGTTTGCGGTCACTAGCATCTTCCCCTAAATTTGTAAGAGGTCTGAAGTTTCGATTGCTGTCAGTGCTGTGGATATAGCATTTTACTGAGTGTACTGAGCAAAATCTAGATTTTGCTTCAAAATCAAGAAACTGGATAATTATATGAAGGACTTCTACATGTGTACAGGGTGAGTCATTTCTGGCTCTTTTGTATGTTGAATGTGTTTGCGTTCCTCTAGGCTGGTGGCTCTCCATCTTCCTAATGCTGTGACCCTTTCAGATGGTTCCTCACATTGGGGTGACCACTGCCTGTAAAATTACTTTTGTTTCTACTTCATAACTGTAATTGTATTACTGTTATGAATAGTAATGTAAATATCTGATATGCAGGATAGCTGATATGTGACATTTGATAACCCTTCTCCAAAGGGGATCATAATCCACCCATTAAGAAATGTTGTTCAGCCGGGTGGTGGTGGCGCACACCTATAATCCCAGCACTCTGGGAGGCAGAGGCAGGCGGATTTCTGAGTTCGAAGCCAGCTTGGTCTACAGAGTGAGTTCCAGCCAGGGCTATACAGAGAAACCCTGTCTTGAATAAACCAAAAAAAAAAAAAAAAAAAAAAAAAAAGAAAAGAAAAAGAAAAAGAAATGTTGTTCAAGTGTGTAAGCCTTCTTAGAATACATTCCCATGTCAGTGTCCTCCAAACTAGTGTGAACCAGTTTTCACACTTTCCAGGCTAGTGTTCCTAAGTTCCTAAGTGTGCTGTGAATGCTGTCTTTAAGCAAAGGTTACTCACTCAAACACTGTATTGTATACAGCGTATAATGCAGTGATTGGTTATTAGTTATCAATGTCTGCATCTGTGAACACACACACACATCTGACTTTATTTAGAAAACTTTTTTTACCTACCTTTTTCCTTCCCACTGATCCTTCAAGGACAATTTAAATGGGACAATAGGTACAGGTACTTGGACCTGATGACTTGGTTTGATCCCCAAATCCCACAAGATGTCAGAAAAGAATCAACTCCTAAGAGAATTATGCTCTGACTTCCACGTGGTCATTGACAAGGTGCTGGTGGTCCTACATTTACACACACACATACACACACACTTACACACATAAATACACATCCACACACATGCACACACACATACACAAAGCAAATAGGTAAACACGTTTTTAAACAGACAAAATTTAATGGGATTTATGTATAAAAATAGTCTATTGTTGGCAACTTACTTTATCCATTAAATTGAAACAAAATTTTAATGCTTCTCTGAGAACCAAATAGAAAGTGCTTGATGGTTTGGACATAGCACTGTCTATGACATAGCACTCTCTATCTACACAAACTTACTCTAAACTTCACGCAAAGGGAATAACTAGACTGTTTGGTCAGTTGCTTCTCTTCCTGAAGAATTCTAACCATGGCTACCCTACGTCTTTGCCACTCACTGTCTCACTTCTTCTTTAAAGAATTTACAACCAAACTTGTGGAAAACAACTCCAATGAATGCTTACTTTCAAACTGGTAACTGATTTTCTCTTAAAGTCTGTGAGCTTATGGACCATGTTTGCCTTTCTGTAGAAACTGATGTAACTTATTTGCCTACGTTCAGCAAAATTCCAAGGAGTTTTTGTTTTTGTTGTTTTGTTTTGTTTTGAGAGGATTTCTTGGGTTCCAGACTGGCCTCAAACTCACTATGTAGCTGTGATGACCTTGAACTTCTTGACCTTCCTACAGACAGGTGCTAACACTCCTAGCTTTAGTGATCCCGCGAGTAGACAATACCCTACCACCTGAGTTATACCCCAACCCTTGCATATTTGCTTTGGACACAGGATCTTATTATGTAGCCCTGGCTAGCCTGGTGTTGCTATCTATGTAGGCCAAACTGGCTTTGAGCTTGGTGCAATCCTCCTATCTCTGCCGTCTGATGACAGCGTCATAGGCATTCACCACCATGATCAGCTGAAGTACAGATTCTAATAAAATGAGCTAAGCAGCGCTTTTCTTGAGTTGCAAGGCAATCACCTACAAAACAGACAAAATCAAATGTAATAACGAGCCTCAGCTGCTCTGAGTCTGTCTGAGAGCCACTCTGTCTATATGTCTTAGCTGCTTGAATTTGACCCAAGTGGGTCACATTGGCTCGGGCTACTTGTCATTTACATCTCCAGCTCTTCACGTCACCACTTGAGATCAGGTCACACCAACTGGAACACGACAAGGACAGTGAGTTCTGTCTTCTAGCATTCAGAAATCATTCAGAGGCAAAAGTGGGGTGGGGTGGGGTGGATAGTATCACAATCTTAACAAAGCATCCTTAACACAGTGGTTTACACCTGTAATCGTAGCACTTGGGAGAATAATGCAAAAAGACCATGAGTTTGAGGCCAGTCTAGACTGCATACATAGAAAGCTGGCTTCAAAGCCAGTAACAAATTGGCATGTCCTCTTTCCAGAAGAAACCAAAGTTTAGAGGCAATGCCAAAGTGTCTCTTATGTGACAGTAAGTCCCTCCCATTAGAATTCATTCTTAGCAGTCCATACCCACAGAGCTATTTAAAAAGAAAGAAGGCTTTTATTGGGATTTTTTTTTAAAGTGATGTTCTTCTGCCTCTATCATTCTCTGGTATCCTCTTGACAGTGGTGCTTCTGTGTTCAGAGTTAGCCACGCCTCCTTTTGCTTCCACCACCTCAGCCTGTGTGCCCCTTGTGCACTAGTTCATCTCTAAGCCAGGACACTCTAATCCTTTCAGACATGAGAATGAGACAAGCCCAAGAGGGAAGCTGTAACGGGTACGAAGAATTCCCCCCTCACTGAAGAGCACTGACTCCTCCATCCATAGGACGCCTAGGGCAACTAAAATCAGGAAGGAGTCAGGAGCTCTGCCTGCATTTTACCTTCATCTGTCTCTTTGGCATCGGCTCTGACTCTTGCTGGACTCTGAAGGCATTTTAATCTCTCAAGGAGTATCTGTCTACCTGACCAACTTCACTCCATGTCAAGGCTGAAGGCATGGAGGTTAGTCCCTGTCTTGAACCTCTCCTCTTGAGTCACCTTGCATTCCAGGAGCAACAGGACTGGTTGATAAATTTTCTCAGTGACAAGGGACTAAAACCATCTGCAAGAAATGGTGAGCCAGCAGGACATCCCATCCCTAAGATGGGAACAATTATCTATATTGAAGAGGCTACTCCCTGGAACAGATCATCTTGTAGGAACCAGATTGGTCTCCTCAAGTCAATGCCAGATTAGCAATATTTATGACCTTATGGATTCAGTGACAGAGATGGACAGGGCCATACTTTAATCAAGACTGCTTAGTAATGATAACCTCTTGCCCTCTTCAACAATTTTTCCTCAGTTAAAATCTAGTTTTCATGCCAGTGCCCCGAAATGGGATCTGAGGTCACTGGACTCCTTCACGTGTTTGTCTTCCCTGTGTATTGATTTCACTTCTTTTCTCTGCTTTTCACTAAGAATCTTACAAAGAGACTTACATGTAAAATATCAATTATTTTTGCCCTTTTTTCTTTTCTTTTCTTTCTTTCTTTTTCTTTTTCTTTTTCTTTTCTTTTCTTTTTTTTTTTTGTAAAATCCAGTGTCAGAACAGGGTGTGTACATCTGTTGGCAGAGTGCACGCTTGTCTAGCATACACAAATCCTGAGATCAATCCCTGGGTTCAGTCTTCAGCACTGCTTGTACCAGAATCACGCTTGTAATTGTAGAACTCGAGTTAGAAGCAGGAGGCTCAGGAGTTCAAGGTCGTCCGTCCTCTAGTCTATCATAAATTTGAGGCTAGCAAGGGCTAGAGATCCTGTCTCAGAAACAACAAAATCCAATGACAAAGGCCACAGAAGCTGGTTAACTTGGTTGAAAAGAGTGTTATAAACACTGTGGTATACAGGCCGCCTAGGTAATGTCATCCTGACCTTGTGAGTCAAACGAGTGAGGTTGGGGGAAATTTGGCTGCTATGACCTTGAATGTGGGGAAAACATTTTTTTTTTCTTTTAATTCAAAAACAAGCCAGCAGGTTGCATAACATAGTAATGGTGTTCTGTCTTCTTGGGAGCTGAAATGAGACTACAGTCACATGACACAATCATCAAAAGATGACAGTGTTTCAGCAGGAAGGACGTGGGCTCAGCAGGTGTCAAGCTTGTTTTGCTAAGCAAGGCTTAACCTGCCATAGCTACTACCCTTTTGCTTCTGGCTGCAGGGGCTTGGGGCGGGGCATTGAAATCTGGGCCCCCTTACTCCACTAAGTAAGTGTTAGGACCATGTATGGCTTTCTTGCCTGCCAGAGGACTTTCCTATAGAGAGCCAATTCGTGTACTCTGAACATGTATGTTTTGTATGTATGTATGTATGTATGTTTGCATGCCACCCTGAATCCTGATGGTCCTTGGAGGTCCTTTCTGTCCTTGACTTGACAGAGAGTGGGAGAATGCTTAATCATTGCTTTTCCAGGGTCAATTTCTGTGAAAAGTTTTCATCCCCACATCAGTTACACCCGCTTAACAAATTTCCAAGTTCTGACTTAAAATGGAAGATGCCAAGTTTTAGAACACTGGGACTCTCTCAGTGTGTGTTGCTGGGCCACTCCCAAACTCTGTAACATCTTTTTTTTCTTCCTTTTAATTCATTACTGTAACCACTCGAAGAGATACCTTCATTCAGTTGACCACATAGTGCAATGATAATACTATTGTCTCTAGATGAGAAAAGTCTTCATTTGAATACGGCCTTCTCTAATACAAACTGGTCCTCCTCGTCTGCAAATTATGGTTACAGAAGCAGGTATGTCTCACCCTGTTATCTGTAGTCACAGGGATGCTGTAGGTGTAAACCAGGGATACTTCAAATGGATGGTGTGATGTGTTTTCTGTATTCTACAAATGTCAGTTCTCCTGGGTATTGGGTCTTTGAGACATCTTTACCGCCTCACACTTTGGGATCCAGAGTGACATTCTTCTGCTTGGGAACGGAATATTTCTTTCAGGTTTGGGATCTGGAACCATCTGCTCAGTATATCAGGACTCAGTGGGGCGGGGTGGCGTGGGGAGGGGGATGAGGACAGAGAAATCCCTCCCTCTCTCCTCCCCCAAGAAGAATTCTGTGCATCACCTTAGGTGTCCATCCAACAACACATATGAGCACACCTTTGTTTCCCTTCAACTAAGATGAGTAAGTCTAAGACATGAAATGTTCCTTGGGTGAAACTGTTCCCAGTCTATAAAAGGAGAGAGAGAAAATAAAAACTGTCAGCCACACCAGAGTTCTGTCTTAAGGCTTCCAGACTCTTGGCAGAGTAGAGGTGCAGAGCCCCCCTCTCCCCACCAAGGCTTGGGGACCCTTTTTTCTCAGCATCTGTTTAAATAATGCTACCTATTCTAGAAAGGTTTAATTGGTCTCCCACTCTACCCCCACCCCCACCCCCATCTTGGCTTCTCTCTGATTGAAAGGAAAGATAAAATGGCAACTAAGTCATTCTTCCATCCTGAGAAGGTTCTAGAATCTAGACTCCAGTCCAGCAATGGAATAGAAGGGCAAGCAAGAGTCACAAGAGTCAAGGTCCAGCCTTCATCCATTCATCAGTACTGTTATCTGGGTTTGAGTTTCCACTTTCAGGAAACAAGAATGTTTACTCGCAGGGTTGCCATGCTTGCTGAAATATCTTCCCCAAACAATGAAATGTCAACTCAGTTCAACCACTAGATCTTAGCAACACCTCTACAGGAAATCCTGGGGGCAGAAGATCATGGTAGATTCCATCACAGGTATATGATCAACAAATCAAAACCGTGAGAAACAGTGCAGGGCAAAGGATTCACTTTCTTCATTCAGCAAATAAAGAGCATAGGGATGGGCCCTGAATGTGGGTTAGGGATTTAAGAGACTTAGCCAAATGTGATGTCTAAACTATTTTTATTCCAATTTGTAAAAGCCAACTGTAAACATGCACGATGGTGCCAAACAGATACCTGAAAAGAGGTTGGCTCCTCAATTACTACTGAAAGTCCATTCCATTTTCCTTAAGGGGTAACACTGTGTATTCGCCTGGATTCTCTGGAGTTACGAACCTGATAGGATGAATGTGTGATTATCAGAGCTGCCTTCAGCTTGTGGTCTGAATAGTCCAAGAAGGATCTGGTGTTTGTTCCTTTCATGAGACTGCATGTCTCAGTAGCCTCAATATGGTTCTGGTGTCCCTGGAAGACACTAGAGAGCCTCCAGTCTTCGGTCCACATTGGAATCTTGAAGTAGTTCTAACATCAGCGAAGAAATGGCTCAGGAACAGGATAGAGGAACTTGAGAATGAGGGCAAACATCCAAAAAGCAAAAGTTTCCTTCGTCCATGTCCTTTTATGTGGGCTGGCTATCAAAAGGTGTTGACCAGATTTGGGGTGAGTCTTCTGACTCAAGTGACCCAGATTTAGAGAGCCTTCCCACCTCAAATGATCCAATCAAGAAAATCCCTCACAGGTTTACCACCTTGGTTGGGTTTTAGTTGGTTCTAGATGTGGTCAAAGTAACAATCAAGATTAGCCATCACACCCCTATATTGCTGTTACCGTAGTCCTTTCTGGGATATATATTATTGTGTGTATAATGGGATCTTATAATGCACAATAATATGTATGGTCCTTACTTCAAAATAGTCCAAGAAAGGAAGAATGGGCAAGACTGGCTTGGGATGATAATGACTGAAACTAGTAGATTAAATTCATAGCAAGTTATTGCAATGTTTTCTTCCCTTCCTTCCTTCCTTCCTTCCTTCCTTCCTTCCTTCCTTCCTTCCTTCCTTCCTTCTTTCCTCCCTCCCTCCCTCCCTCCCTCACCCCACTCTCTCTCTTAAGTTAGGTTTCATGTTGCCCAGGCTGGCCTAGATCTCCAAATGTGTGGAAGGATGACCTTAAACTTCAACTCCTACAGCATCTACCTCTTGGATGTTGGAATCACAGGCGTGTACCACCACAGTTGGTTACACAGTGATGGGGAATCAAACCAGAGACTGATGCACACTAGATATGCACTCTACAGCCAAGGTATATCACCAGTCCCATCAAGATTTTCTTAAATCACCTTTGAAATGACCTGTCATCAAGAATTAAGGAATACAAAAAAAAAAAAAAAAGTGGGTTTGGAGTAAGGAGTAAGGAAACTACCAGAATCTTTCTCTTTTTGGATCAACTAAACTTTGATGTATTTTCCTCACCTCTAGCCCTGAGGGAAACTTGTAGCACTGGTCTTGGTACACAGTAAGTACCCAGTCAATGTTGACTCTCTTATTGATACAACAAAAGGTTACTCATTATTCTCAACTAAGAGACACTGATTGCAACCTGTCTTTTAAATCACATTGAGGCCTCTTTTTTTTTTTTTTTTTTTTCCTACTTCTTCACATTGGTCTTTCTGGAACCTTCCTCCAGTTTTCACCTCCCTTGGCCTGGGGCATCTGGACGCTTTACCTGGGCAGCCAGGTGTCAGTCCCATAGGGTGTGTTGGACTCATTCCTGGATTGGCAGGTGCAGGTTTCTGATTTCTTCACCGGATCACTCAGTAGCTGGCTCTTTTTCCAGTGGCTTCCTGTCACCTGAAATGAGAGCTCGCAGCTTCAGGAGGAAGGTAGAAATTCGAGGTGGAGAAGGGCGAGGCAGATGCAAGATGCAATTACATCCTGCCTCCACCACCCCTCAACCGCCCCACCCCGTGCCTGGGGAGAAGTCTAGAGTCAGGGTGGGGAGCTGTTTATCTCATCCCCGCTTCTCCCAGGCTGTGCAGTCTTGGCCAGGGCACTTGACTTTACTCTGCCTTCTCAGTTATACAACGAAATGAATAATGCCTACATTTTTATTAGTTCAGAGCACAAACTCCAGCGCTGGAAACCTGGCTCTGTTCTGTATTAACTTTGCCTTTGTGGACCTTACCACGGCAGGTTCCTCACCAGTAAAATGGGAATTGAAACAGTACCAGCCCTTGTGATGACTGCCACTTTGTAGTGGAATGGCATCTGGTGGGGAGTGGGGGCCCAGGGGATTACTGTTACCATCTCCACCAAGACATCACTTTGTATCAAGTGCTGTGGGAGTTCCCTTGCAACCCCACTTCAGCCCTCCTTTCAGGCCTGTGTTGTTTCCATGTCAGCTCTCTGGCAACCCTCCATGAGGAATGGGAACAGCCAGGGAGTCCAGCGAGTGAGTCACAGACCAGGGTCGTACGAGGTCACGTACACCTGCTTACCCCTTTCCCAGTTTCAGCTCTTGCCTTCCCTGGAAGGCCATTGTGAACTCTAGGACTTCTAAAGACCAGGGCTGCAGTGCGGTGGGTCAGGAGTGGAACCAAAGCCAGCAAGCAATAGACCTAAGCACCTAGGGAACACCAGAGAGGGGGGTGGTCCTGGGACCCCTTGATCTCCCCCCAACTTTGCCTAAGAACAAAAAACCTACCTCTGGCTATATCCATCACCTTCTCTGGCTCTCTTGAAGGACTCTGTGCAAGTTGTGTGCAAGTTGGCCTAGCAATTTTGATTTCTCACAGTCATGTGTTTCCTCCTTGTGAGGAGAGCTCAACTCCCTTACTTTGGCTTCTATTCGCTCCTCAGTAGTGGATGAAGCTCAGAAACTTGGGACACCGGACTGGAACTCAAGAACTCTCTGGAAGACCAGGATGACAGAAAAGTAATAGGTCTCTGCTTCTCAGGGTAACCACCCTGTGGAAGCCTGGTGAAGAAATATGATGACGATGGGCCAGGCTCAACCAGTGTGTCTCCCTCAGAATTACAGGAGTGGCATACTGAGTTGTTAGACCCAACTAACACTCCAAATCTACTTTTTAACTTTCAACCCTCTGGTCCATTTCATACGCATTACACATACACA
Organism: Apodemus sylvaticus; assembly: GCF_947179515.1. Taxonomy (NCBI): domain Eukaryota; kingdom Metazoa; phylum Chordata; class Mammalia; order Rodentia; family Muridae; genus Apodemus; species Apodemus sylvaticus. The sequence continues at coordinate 45,809,744 of NC_067482.1, read as the reverse complement.
CACAAGCACACACACACACACACACACACACACCCTGTCCCTCCAGTCCTGGAATATAGAACCGCAGGCAGGGAAGTGGGGAGGAGGGGGGCTGTCAGCTGTTGTGCTCCTCCTCTGGGTGTTGAGAAAGATCTGGAAGGGAATTGGCTTCCTGGGGGATTTCCAGGAGCACAGTCCCTCCTGCCTGTTGCTTGTGTTTTCACCTTGTGAGGAGGAGGTGCAGGGCAAAGCCACACCCAGCAACACAAATGGGTCCGAAGTATTTGTCACAGCGTCCCAGGAAAGGGGCCAAGCCAGATTGAACAGAAACAAAGAGAAAACATAATCCAAGGCCATCACACCCAATGCCCAGCTAGACCTTTGAGAATCATATTTATTTTCAAGTGTAGGTAAAGAAAACCCTGAGTCCAAGTAACGAGTAATTTTCATAGAATCTAGGCATATAGGACCATGATTGGAAGGAGATTTTCCCTACCTTGGGTTTTATAAAGATGACAAATTTGTTAGAATGGCAGACCATTCTTCATAAGGAAGACCGTGTTGTATCTAGTATACAGAGGCCACAATGGATGATAACACTGTGTGGTCTCACACCACCTCCCTCTTGTCGTACAGCTTAGGAACAGAACACTTTCCCAGACTGGTGTGGCTTGGTTTCCAAAGGCGGAATGGAGATGCGAGGACAGCATTTTTGGAAGAGGTAGACACAGTTGGATCTGAAAGGGCACACTGGAGCGATAGCAGTATCAGTTGTGTTCTCTTGAGAAAAATAGCTTGGGAGTCAAACATGGTGGTACATGCCTGCAAACCCAGCAGTTCGGAGGTAGAGGTAGAAGGACCTCCAGTTCCGGTCTGGTTTGAAGCATCAACATGGAGGCTAACGCAAGCTTATCAGAGCTATGAAATGATACTTTGTCTCAAAAACAATCAACAAAAAGGCTAGAGTCTGTTCATCCATTTTGTGCTGCCCTAACAGAATCCTCACAGACTGGGTCATTTTTCCCCCCCCCAAGATGGGGTTTCTCTGTAACACCCTGGCTGTCCTGGAACTCACCCTGTAGACCAGGTTGGCCTCAGACTCTGAAATCTTCCTGCTTCTCTAGCTCCTGAGTGCTGGAATTAAAGCTGTACACCACCACTGTCCTGTTTAGATGGTGCTGGTTTTTAAGAAGAGATTTTTCACTGTTCTGGAGGCCAGGGACACCTTTGCAAAGACAATGTCACCAAGAGCTGGCTTTCATTCTGGGTCATCCTGTGGCAAAGGGTAGGAGAGTTAGAGAGTTCATGGGAACAGACAAGTGAACAAGAGGCCAGGGGTGTTTTTATACTAAGTCTAGCACTCCTGCTGGTAGTAACCCGCAGCACACTCTCCTGTCCTAATGACCTAGTATCAAGTCCAATGTCTGGCACTAATGCACTGAGGGAAGGCTCTCAACACACTCAAACCACAACACCATCCTCACTTCCAGGCAAGAGATGTTTCTATAAGTTTTTGAACAATGTTTCAAGAATGTAGCTTTGTTTATAGGTAGTGCTTTTGTTTTCTTTTTACAAAGGTGAAGTTAAAATGAAGCCTTTGGGGTGGATCCTAATCCCAGGACCTGGGCTCCAGACAAGCACAAAGGATGAAGACACAGAAAACAGACAACTGTGGACCAGGCAAGGAGAAAGTTCTGGAACAGATCCTCGCTCTCCAGCCCCAGAAGGGCTCTGCTGTGCACAGACGCTCAGCTTTCCAGCATCTAATACCACAAAAATGGGGAACTTCTGCTGTTTGCTGCACGGTGTTACGACAGACCTGGCAGAGGTCCAAACAAGACAAAGGCTGATTCCGCAGCCTGCCCCTGCCTGCCAGCTCATCGGCCTTGTTCAAGCTGGACAGCCTCTGGAGAGTCCCAGTTCTGTGCGGGGAGGGGGGGGCAGGGTTCTTTCTCCAGAGCAAACTGGGAGGGCTGGATCTGTGTCGACTGACCTGTGCCTCTCCCCAACTTTAGACAGCTTCTCCCTGTGAAGATAGCTAACACCCCTAGCAGGCAAGAATCCCAGGACTCGTCGAAGCAGCCTTGCCTGGCTGGATTCTTGAAGAACATACGGAGGCCGCTGTGGCCCTCTACAGCCCCAACTCTCTGGCTCTCATTCTTATAGCCTATCTCCTGACTCCGCGGTGATCCCTGGGGTTCCCAGGCAAGATGCAGATTGTTTAGGCAAGCCTGACACCACTTGAAGAAAACCAATTCAAAACATACCGTGGGCAACACAACTTACAGTAAGGCCCTGGATCTATAAGAATTTCATAAACAAGGAGCATTTAAAAAAAAATGGTTCTCAATGAAGGAAAAAAGAACCTGAAGAAATCAGAGGATGTGAGGGAGGTTTAGGCAAGACTGGTCAGGTTCAGTGTGTTCTGGAATTTGATTTTGAATTGTAGAAATAAATTACCTATTAAAATGAAATTTTAATTTAAAATGGGCTCTCTACTGAAGAGGGTACCAGACTGTGATTTATTTATTTATTTTTACATTGGAAACACACCCCATGTAATTTGTAAAAGAAATGCATAATAAATAGGTCCTGTGAATATATAAACTTAAATGTTTATTTTGACTTATGTTTTAAAATGGCAGTTATTTAATTTACCATGACGGAGAGCTGGCAGACGCAAATACTGCGTTCAGACCTTGACCTAGGCTAGCCTTCCCAGGAAACCAGCTCTGTGGCCTTGGCCTCTTCACTCCTCCCATCAATACCACAGGTTTGACTCCACCTGTTTACAGGCATAAGAGTCATTAGGAGGCTCAGAGGTCTAAACACTTTGAAACCACCAAGTCTATCAACAGCCAGCACACTTTTCAATTGCACAGGCGCAGTGGGAGGTTATTGGCTAAGCCGTAGGCAGTTTCAAAACACACAGCCTAAGTCGTGGCAAGATCCAACCTTAAGAATGTTTTCATTTGATTCCAATGTCACTGTACCATGTACTCGGGCTGCTTTAAAGAAAGACATAGGTTCCCTTTCCCCAAACATTTTACTTTACTCGGAGAGGTTCGGGGGCCAGGAAGGCCGCTGTCTTCTTCCTCAGTCCTAGGACAGAAACTTTTGGGAAAGCTGGTGTGATGATCGCCAGCATCTTTTTTTAGAACACCGCCCCCTCCTTACCTTAAACCGCCCCCCCCCCCCCAAGAAGAAAGAGGCAAGGGAATTATATAACACTTTCAAGAAGGACTAAGCAAACACAACAACCAGCACTGTCCCGACTGGTTTATTTGTCTCCTTGGTCGCCCTCTGTTTTCCTGTGCCAAAGAGAACATCTAGGGGTTGGTCTCCTTTAAACAGACACTTGCAAGGAAAGTTTAACATAATCCACAGAGCTGTAAACGTTTTTTGGTGTGGCCCCCACGGTAGTGCTTTCTCACATTCCCAGAAGTAGCCAATCTACCACGTGGCAGGGCTGCTAGAGGAAGGGAGGGAGTCAGTCGGCCACGGAGCCGCCTGCGGCATCAGGGCAGGGCGGCTCCCAGGAGGGCGCAGGCGTGGCGGCCCCTCCCAGCCCTGCGCGAGCCCAGGCCCGCCCACTGCCACCGGCGAAAAGGAGGAGAGACCTACATTTAAAAAGGCAGGAACCTACTAGCCCCAGAGCTCCTACAATGCCGAATGAGAATTTCTATTTATGAGGTCAAACAGAGGTCAAGAATTACCCAATCATCTCTAAAACCCCCTCCTTAAAGGGTCAAGCCAGGCTGGCAGCCCATGTCAGCTAAATCTAACTTGATCTCCCCAAAGCCTAAAACTACTCCTTTATTTACTTTTTTCTTTCTTCCTTTCTTTCACTTTTTTACTGTTTTGCCTGAGATACGGGGTTTTTTTCTGTTACTTCCGGTTTGTGGCTGAGCTCTCTTTGTCTTGCTTCCTTTTGGGGTGTGGGAGGGTTAAGTTGCTTCGCTATATGACCACTTTAAAATGTATGAGAAAGGAAGGGAGAGAAAGAGGAGGTGGGATAGAAAGAAGAAGAAGAAAGGAGAAGGAGGCAGAAGGAGAGGGAGACGAGAGAGGTTAAGAGACAGCACACAGTAATTTTGTTTATGTTATAAAATATTTAATACATTTCTATTCATGGATATGTTCCACAATAATGCTGTGAGATACTCCACGTCACTGTATCCAAAGGACAGGAAAAGAAGCCCAGTCTCATCAAAGCCTGGACCTGTTGACTGACTCCAACCCTGAAGTAACTTTCCTTCATTTAACCCTTTAAGGAATTACAAAACATAAGCCTGATATGCAAAAAGTAAAAAATTAAAAATTAAAAAAAAAAAAAGCTTAATTCGGACCGTTTGGAAGAATCTTAAGACCATTGATTTCATCTTTGTCTTTGGCCACTCCTTTGGAAACTTATGACGCGGGTATCAACACAAACTAAGGTGGTGCTCCCAACCCCACCCACGGGGCGCACTTCCAGCATCCGGCAGCAGGGGGAGCATGTGTGCAAGAGGAGGAACGGGCAGGAAGTATCAGACCACATGTCGGTCCTTAGCAGGCCCACGCTAAGAATGCTTTAATTTTTCTTCTTGAACCTTTAGAACCAGTGGTTGCAGACTTCTCTACAGGGATTTCGTGCTTCCTCATTTGTAAAGTGGGGAAAACAGCCTTGGGACTTGTAGAAAAAAAGTCTCTGCTGGATCCAAGGGAGGAAAAAATCTCAGGAAGGAGCCAGACTTAGCCTCTGGCTTCTGTTGAGAAAGGAGAACTCAGCAAGCAGGACAAAGGGCCACCCTGAGTCCAAGCATCACAGGACTTCTCCCACTGACTTCCTGAGAAGACCTCAAGGCTTGGAAACTGCACATCAGGAGAAAAGCCTTTACCATAGTTCTGGCTTCTCCAATAGTACAGGTGGCTGGCTTGGGTCTCAGGGACCTTTAGGTGCTACTTGCATGACAGAGCCTGTGGATTTCTTGGAGATTCGCCAAGAATTCACCAAGATCCATCACCATCCTGGTCGTTCACCAGGCTGTATTACATAGTGAAACCCTCTGCTGGAGGTGGGGTGGGAAGGGCAAACAAATGCAAAGAAATAATGAGGGTAGCCAGATAGAAGTAGTCAAATGGCCAGGCGGTGGTAGAACTCACCTTTAATCTCAGAACTCCAAAGGCAGAGGCAGGTTGGATCTCTGTGAGTTGAAGTACAGTCTGGTCTCCAGAGCAAGTTCCAGGACAGTCAAGACTACATAGGAAAAACAAAAACAAAAAAACAAAACAAAACCTGTCTCAAAATACAAGAAAGGAGAAAAAGGATGATGATGAGGAAGATAGAAAAAGAAAAGAGAAAAGAAAAAGAAATGACAAATGGTGGCCCAGTTAAAATAGAGAGCAATGATATCTAGCACTCCATCCTGCAGGCTCATTGCCTTAAAACACAGTGGCACCTGGGCGGCACATAGATGCACACACTGTCACAGTCGTACCCGGTGTCCTGTTTGATGGTTAACCTGCCTATCGACTTGATTGGATTTCAAATCCCCTAAGTGGTGATGACATTCATCTTGGGATGTCTGCCAGGATATCTCTAAGGAGGATGGAGAGAAGACACGGCCTGAATGTGCTGGGCACCATCCCACAGGGCACAGGTTGAATGAAAGGGAGAAGGAGAGGGTGTAGAATGCTGGCCTTGCCCCCTTCTTGGCTTCTATGATGTAAGATATCCCTCCATGTTTTCCTCACCACAATGAATTGAGGCCTCTGAGACCATGGGCCCAGACAAATCCCTCCCCTTGTAAGCTGGCCTCTTAGGAATCTTGTCACGGAAACGATAAAAGAAACCGTGCACACCCAGTATCAAATGATACCTAGATCCCAGGTTAGCACATCATAAGGGACTTAAACATTTCGAATGTTTCTCATGTTCACAGTCAAGGCACCTTCACAAATTTTACCCAATGTTAGTAAACACTCTAGCCAAAGTAATTCATTTATTTAATTATCATTAGTTAAGTATCTCCTTGGATAACAGTCCAGGTGCTAAAGTCAGGAGAAATTTTGGCTCCTTCATGCAGTACCTGTGCACTCTCATCGAGGTTCTAAGCCCACCTGAGCCCCACGTCCATGCTGGGAAGATGGAGGATAATGTTACCTGCCATGCTCTAGGAAGACTCAGTGAAATAGCAAGCACCCAGTGTGTGCAGGAGACAAGAGACTTCACTCAGGAATTCAGCAAATAAAGAAGTCATGAAGAACATTCCAGAAGGGCCTAGCACCAGCCTTGCTCACAAACTTGCTGGGTGATTCTGACCCACAGTGGATTAAAAAATCAAAATTTAAGGGCTATGGGTCTTCAGCGAGACAAATTCACGCTTAATCTTGCACTTTGGAGAAGACGGATTTGAGGCTAGGTAGAAGATGAATGAAGGGAGAGACGGGAACCAGGACAATGAAGATGAAGACCTACTGAGTGCAAAAATGAGAGATGATGGAGGTTGAAGCATGGGCCAAGGTGGTGGGAATGAACAGAAGGTGATGCCCAGTGTGTCACAGAGAGGGGGATGGACCTACCTAGGCGACGTGTAAGAGGTGGAACTGACCAGATTTACCAACAAGGGAGAGGAAGAGGCCAGGGTGAGTCCAGAGTTTGAGACACAGGGCTTTTCAGACTCATGACTAAATAGTGCTGCATTTGTGGTCCTTAGGAGACGGTTTATTCAGCTCCTCCTTCCCTCTTGTTTTTGGGTCCCAGGAGCTGACAGCACACATTGGCATCTGTGCAGGAGGTCTGGTCCTCCCTGGAATGCACAGGTCCACATGGTGTGGTGCACTTCTGTTGGAGTCACACCATCACCTCCTGACACCCCCCACAGAGGTGTCTGCGATTCGATTCGTTTCACCACCCTTGGTTGCTGCCACAGGGGTGGTGAGTCACTCTCCCAGAACAGCTGGTAGCTAGCACACTTTTCTACAGTCTGGGAGTGCTTCCAGGATCTAATTTACCCCCTCCTCAAAAGGAAAAAAAAAAAAAATCCTGTTGATCCACCTTTTACAGCAAGCTCTCCTAGCCTCCTCTGTCTCTTGGATCAAAGGAGCCCTACCCACAAACTACTCTGCCTGCATTGGCATGCAGACTGTGAACTCACTGTCAGCTCACTACCCTGTGTTAAGACAGGATACAGTACAAAGGAGACATCATACCACATCCCTCATACCCCTTCCTGCATCAAGATTAATTGATCTATTGGTTAAAAAAAATACTGATTATTGGGTCTACTTCAGACGGACTGAGTTACAGGAGGGGGTAGGACTAAAAACAAGAGATGATTCTTCTTCTTCTTCTTCTTCTTCTTCTTCTTCTTCTTCTTCTTCTTCTTCTTCTTCTTCTTCTCTTCCTCTTCTCTTCTTCTTCTTTTCTTTTCCTCTTTTCTTCCTCTTCTCTTCTTCTTCTTCTCTTCCTCTCCTCCTCCTCCTCCTCCTCTTCCTCCTCCTCCTCCTCCTCCTCCTCCTCCTCCTCCTCCTCTTCTTCTTCTTCTTCTTCTTCTTCTTCTTCTTCTTCTTCTTCTTCTTCTTCTTCTTCTTCTTCTTCTTTTCCTCTTCTCCTCTTCCTCTTCTCTTCTTTTCTCTTCTTCCCCTCCTCCTTCCTCATCTTTCTCCTCCTCTTCTTTTTCTGGAGTCTAGATCTACAGGCTAGCCTCAAGCTAGTTATGTAGCTGAGGATGATCTCTGACTTGTGATTCTCTTGCCTCTACCTCCCACGTTCTGCATACAGCTAGCTATCTACTGTCATACCCAGTTTTATGTGGGACTAGAGATCAAACCCAGGACTTATCCATGTTAACCAACCACTCTACTGAGCCACATGCCCAGACCCTGTAGTCTATATTAATATAGTATTTCTATTAATTTGGGGGAACTTTTTTTATTATGTTCATCACCCTATGCAGGTTCTCCCACATTTACCCCCATGTCTTTACCCGCCCAACTTTGTATTTTTTTCTAAACTTCAAGTCCAATGAACACCCTCCAAATAGTCTTAAGTGGCTGCACTAGGGATTCTAGACAACACTAGAATTCGACTTTTGCGGTCATTCTTGACCTGCTATGTAGAAAAGGTAACATTATAGAGTGAACCCTCCAATTCTGTTTGAAAGAACAAAGTCCATCAGTTCTTAAGAAAGAATATTCTAGACTCTACCAGATCATCAATACTGCTTGCTGTCTACTACCTTGAAGCACTGGGGGTTGCTGGGGCAGCATTCAGATAAGGACACACAGATAAATCGAGTCACCATATCTGTCTAAATTGATGAAATGCAGTCCTACACTGAGACAACATATTGGATCATATTATTCTGATTCTTTCTTTCTTTCTTTCTTTCTTTCTTTCTTTCTTTCTTTCTTCTTTCTTTCTTTCTTTCTTTCTTTCTGTTTTTGTTTGTTTGTTTGTTTGTTTGTTTGTTTTCTTTGAGACAGGGTATCTCTGTGTAGCCCTGGGTGTCCTAGAACTCACTCTGTAGACCAAGATGGCCTCAAACTCAGAAATCTGCCTGCCTCTGCCTCCCAAGTGCTGGGATTAAAGGTGTGTGCCATCACCGCCCGGCTCTTTTTTTTTTTTTTTTTTTTTTTTTTTTTGAGGGCCAAGCTTGTAGCTAAGTTAATGGATGGCTTGGCTAGCATGAAGCCCAACAATGAATAACCCAGGCATAGTAGCACACATCTATAATCCCAGCCGTCGGCTTGAGTGGCTGAGCGACGGAGGCAGAAGGATCTGATTAAGACCAGCCTTTACTACAGAGTGAGTTCAAGGAAAGCCAGGGCTAGAAATCCTTTCCTTAAAAACAAAACAAAAGCCGGGCAATGGTGGCGCATGTCTGTAATCCCAGTACTCTGGGAGGCAGAGGCAGGCAGATTTCTGAGTTTGAGGCCAGCCTGGTCTACAGAGTGAGTTCCAGGACAGATAGGGCTATACAGAGAAATCCTGTCTCCAAAATCCAAAAAACAAACAAACAAACAAACAAACAAAAAAGACAAAACCAAAAAAAAAAAAAAGCAATACTTTTCTTTTAAAGGCAAGTTTAGAAGGCTCTAAAATTTAAAATGATGGTATTGACATCACCCAGAAAACAGTTTCTGATTGCTGTGCTTGGGTACAGTAAAGCATTTCTCCCAAGTTAGAGCCTTCCAGACCTTCCCTGTGATGTCCAGCGCTTGCCCAAGGTCAGGAGAGCAATCTGTGCTGGTGTAATCAAGGCCGGCCTACAAATGAGGGGACCACAGGCAGACTCTGCCCTCCAAGGGCTTGGAACTCAGCAACTTAGTGCAGGTCTAAGAAGGCGGGGTCAGAACAAGACTGGAAAACTAGTTTGCTAGTGCTTCCGGGTTATCAGGTTTGCTTTACTTGCTCCAAAAGTATTCACAGGGGCCTGAACATTTTGAGTCAAAACTAAAGGAATGAAAGATGGAAACGGGCATGTTCCACACACAGTGGAGCTTCTGCCTCGCAGGCTGATACATGCTTTGCAATTAAACCCAGTAAAGCATTAAACGTTAGTGAGAGGCTAGACTTGCGATGCTGCATCCATCAGAGGGACTGACCAGGGTTCAAAAGCAAGGCAAGTTTAGGCCTACTTCTCCCCTGAAACTTTCTGAAGAAGAGGAACAGCATGAGGAGAAGAAACAGCCAACCTGGGCACAGTTAGCAGATGGGCTACCTGGGACCTAAACTGGGATTGGGAATGGGAACAAATAATAGTCAGGCTCTCTCTCTCTCTCACTCTCTCTCTCTCTGTCCTCTTCTCTCTCTCCTCTCTCCTCTGTATCTGGGGGCGGGGAAGTCTGTCTGTCTCTTCCTCTCCTCTTTCTCTTTGTGCAACAAGGTCTTAGAAAGTAGTCCATGTTGGCCCTTGAGCTCTCTATGAAGCCAAGGACGACCTCGCACTCCTGTTCCTCTGACCTCCACTTTGAGAGTGCTGGTGGCACAGCTGGCACTGCCCCACCGCGCACAGTTCACATGATGGTGAGGACTAAGGATTCTGCATGCAAAGCAAGCCCTTTTACCAAGTAACCACATCCTCACACCATCCCATCTGCTAAATGCATCTATGCTGGGCGCTCTGTCCAGCACCCAGCCGTCAGATTGTCGTTTGAGTAGGCACTGAGGGGTCTGTCTCTTCTTATGTCCCATTTTACACAGTGCTGCTCAGAGAGGTGTTGGCTCTAAAGTCACACGGCTAGCAGACAGGGGACAAACCAGTGCCTGTGTTTTGCGTGGAGGGCTCTTTGTACCCTGCCTCTAGAGCATACTGCTTCTCAATTGAGGGCTCAGCAGAGGGAGTAAAGGGAACACGCGGCCTGCAGCCTCTTCCTGAAGACTTGCCCTGCTCTCAGGACCGGGAGTGTACCCAACCAGAAGGACAGCCAGGACAGCCAATGCTCCTCCTTGGGGTTCTGTTTTATGTTTGTATTTGTGATGTCTTTGGTATGAAGGGGTTGAGGCAGTGTTGGGGAGGAATACCTTGTCTGTAGTCTTATATAGGGATTAGTTTTTTTTTAAGTTAGAAGTTTGTTCCTGGGCTGGAGAGCTGGCTCAGAGGTTAAGAGTACTGACTGTTTTTCCAGAGGTCCTGAGTTCAATTCCCAGCAACCACACGGTGGCTCACAACCAACTGTAATGGGTTCTGATGCCCTCTTCTGGTGTGTCTGAAGAGAGTGACAGTGTACTCACATATATAAAATAAATAAAATTAAAAAAAAAAAAGGTTTGTTCCTTCTTGTAAGACATCAGGAGTCAGTTTAAGGACTGAGTGCCATTAATTTCACAGGCATCCAGAACTCACTCACTCTCTCTCTCCCATTTTTGCTTTCCTACCATCTTTATGGTGCTTCTGCTTGGAACAAGAGGGCCGCCTCAGTCCCAGCTACCCCTTCCACACTCCCAGCTCTCAAGGACACATTGCTTTCTCAAGTTGAGGGCTTCCCGTATGAGCTGATCACAGCATTACCGCATAGTTCATTGGCCAGAATGTAAATGGTACAACTGACCTGAAAATGTAGTCCTTGCTTCAGACCACCGTGTGTCTGATCAAGCTCCATCGCTAGAAAAGAGAGAAAGAGTGTTTCTAGACACTCAGAATGGTATCTACCTACCTCTGCCCGAGCACATTCAATCTTCCTACCATGGAATCCCATGAGTCGGACACAATGATACTCACTTTACAGGGGAGGAGAGTGCGCCTCTGAAAGGCTAACTCAGTTACTCAATTACCAAGAACTTACTTTGTCTACGATGGACAAACCCACCAGCCGAAGATGTGGGATCCTGCCTGGTACACCTGACCCCACAGGCTGTGTGATTCTACCTCTGCCCCTAGGCAGACCATGGAGAAACGAGGGTACTTTCATTCCTGCGTAGGCCCTGAGTGTGGCTTTTCAGTGTTTGTTTTTCCTGGCTAAGATGTCGGTGTGCCTTTTATACCTAAATTCAGTGAAGAAAGCTAATGCCTTGTGAAGGAAACGTGTCTAGAGCAACCATAAAGTAATGGAATGGCCAGCGCAGGCCGCAGACTCAGTGTCCTGAGATAACTGCGGCCTAGCTCAGGGCCAGCTGCCCTGATGCAGCTCATAGGACACGCTGCTTCTGCTGGGCGGACACACAGGCCTGGAAGCTTCTCCCAGCCACCGCCCAGGTATCCTTGAATTCGCCTAAGGCACATTCATCAGCTCAGCTTCTGTGATGTTTGGCTTTGATCTGAAGTAGTGCAGTGCGTGGGTCTCTTCTGACTCCTCCTTCTGCCTGGCTGGGCCTGGCCTCCGGCCCTGGCCTCACCCCGGTCACTGAACGTTCTGCCTCTAGAGACCTGTGTTTGGTGAACCTGAGGTCCGGGTGAAGCCCCGCCAGAACCAGAGGAAAGCTCTAGAAAGAAGCTAATTAGCTCTACAAAGGTGAAAAGGCTCAGTCCTGTCAGGGCACGGGCCTTTCCCACGTTTCTCCATAATTCATAGCTTTCTGCGGTCCATCAGGCATTAGCCTTCACGAGAGCCATGGCTGACCAGGAGGTAGCAGTCAGTCTTCACAAAACAAGTCTACTGGAAGCCAGCTGAGCGCATGCGCTTACACTCCCATTTCCTCCGGATTTTCTTTTTCCTCTCTTATGTTCCACTTCCCTCCTGCCATTCATTCTTCCTTTCCCCTTCCTCTCCTTCCCCCACCCCTTATTCTCCTCCTCTTTCCTCTTTTTATCTGGGGGCGGGGGGGGGGGGCACCAGGAAAGGTAAAGGTCTAACCACTGAGCCACGCCCCCATCCCCAGCATCTTTGCTTCTCAAGCTTGCTTTAAACAGCATGTGTGTGAGCCTTTCTGCAGGGTGCAGACATGGCTGCTCGTAGCCTGGCATGGAACTCAGCGTCCTGGCAGCTTTCTTCTTGTGTCTGAGAAGAGTATGCGCTCAGAAAAGCTTCCTGGTGACCAGGGTTTCGAGGCCGCCCAGCGCAGAGGTAGAGACGAGCTAGAGTGAAGACAACTGAAACTTCTGCCTGCCCCCAGGTCTCTTCCCCTGGCTAGGAGTCATCACCTTCTTTCAGCTCCTTCACTGTGGGTAAAGCCACCTCCTCAGCGGCATCCGGTCCTCTCCAGCCTGCCTCCCAGGTCGGCTACGGGCAGTGGTTTGTTTACCCGGAGACGTGAAAATTTCTCCTTGAAGAAACTTTAGACTTCTGTAACAAAGAATAGTCTTTCACACACACATCCCAGCCTATTAAAAAATTTATAATTATTATTACAATTTTGGATTTATGATGTTTCTCCTTTATACTATTTAATATGTTTTTATTGGAATAGAATTACATCGCTTTTCTCCATTCCTTTCCTAACTCCAGACCCTCCCAGCTGCACTCCCATATCCTCTCAAACTGAGAGCCTCTTTTTCTTTATCATTGTTATATATGTATGTATCTGTATGCACACACGTGCACATGCACACACACACACACACACACACACACACTATATGCAACTGGCAGAATCTGCTTTTGTCGTTGATCTTGGAATCTGCTACCAGCTTTTTTTAAGCCTTAGTTTGCTGGTAATAAGGATGGGCTTGTAGCAATTGTGAGTCCTTGCACAGCCATTATAATTATTCTAATGATAAGATTGCCAGCTAAGTCCAAACCCAGACAGGTCCTATGTATCTTACTCTTTGAAGAAGATATACATTCTTTGAAATATATCTATATCTATCTATATCTATATATATCTATATATATATATATCTATATGAAGAAGAATACAAAGCATGCACTTAATAAGGAGCTGTTGAATGGAATGAAGTACTGAAGAGAATTGTAGCTCACTAAAACAATTAGCTTTTGGTTATTTTACATCGACCCTACTGTCAGGTCAGGTTTTGTCTATAATATATATGGACCAAGACAATGCTTACTCCAATGGGCTTAATGAACCCAAAAGGGTGGATACCCATTTATTTCATTTTGTTTTACTTTAGTCAGTTCGGTGGAGTCTTGGTTCATAGCCCAGGTTGACCTTGAACTCATGATCCCCCTGCCTCAACCTTCCAAATGCTCTTATTACCGTTACTCTGTCGTTCATTCTCCTGGCATGCCGCTTTCAGAACCTCCACCATGACTAGGAATGCATGGCCTCGGCCATATCCATCCGGATTCAGTAGGTGCTGGGCACACATGTACTTGTGACTTTCCTCAGCTAGGAAAGCAGCACTAGCCTGGTTCTGTTTCTCTTGGCCCCCTCGAATACAGCAGAGGTTTCCCCACTAGACAACCACAGACACCCTTCCTGACTGCTGAGTCCAGGGTCAGGACTGCTAAACAGTTCCTGGGGTCTCCCAAGCTGAGGTTCGTCGAAGGGAGTCCCACACAGAAAGCCAGAGTTGCTGTCCCTGAGCTCAAAGGGTACTCGGGTTTGGACTCCCAAGATGCCTGGTGCAGGTGATATAATACAGCAGGTATAAGCTGGACTATCTCTAGTGTGGGAAGGAACTCCCAGGGCAGAGGTGAAGAAGCACTGTTAGAATGACAGCCATCGAAACAGGAAGACGGTAATGAGACGCTCTCTGCTCCTCCCCTCAGCTGTGTGGTTGGCAGATCCTGACACAGCGCTAGCTGGCACAGCAGAGGCATGGTACGCAGGGACCTGTCAGCATCATAAAACTGAACAGGGAAGAGTGGCATAAAGCTAGCTCAAAGAGACCACTGAGCAGGAAGTCTGGGAAACAAGATATACATGTAAGACAACAGACAGCATAGGTCCTGAGGTATCTAGTCCGCTGTGACCACTCAGACTATAGCACCTTGACTGAGAAATTAGCTCTCAATTACATATAAGCTGCTCACTACTGGATTTAGGAAGGTACTGTTGGGGAACAAGGCTACTTTGATATCCCCCCAAACTTTCTTGGGGGGGGAGAGGAGAGAGAGAGAGGGGGGGGGGGAGGGAGAGGGAGAGGAAGGGAGGGAGGGAGGGAGGGAGGGAGGGAGGGAGGGAGGGAGGGAGGGAGGGAGGGAGGGAGGGAAGGAGAGAAACAGAAATGGCACCTTGCTTTATGCTGATGAAGGCTCTTGCACTTTGCTGGTGGGGTTCTTGGAAACTCTTCGGCTTCCAAGTTCGACTGAGCCTCAGAGATGTGGAAGATCTAAGGAACCAACGTAACTCATGCAGTCAGGAACGGGAAACGGGCTAAGGGATGACAGTAGGGGTCAGGCCGGGAAGCTCTTCTAGCGATGTCTGTTATTGATGACAGCTGCTATACCATGCCACTTTCCGTAGAGCGTGATATTGGTTCTGCCTATGACACTACAACAGCCTTTTCCCTCTCTGGGTCCTGCCTCCCTTCTGTGCCTCATTTCTACTAACCCTTGGAAGCTGTGTGCGTGTGGAGTCACAGACTGGAGTTCTTTCACCGCTAGAACACAGGCTCAGAGCAGACCAGAGTCTGAGCTCTGACGTTAGCAGCAAACGTCAAGGATGATACCTGGGTTTTGAGGAACAATGCATCTCAGCTCTTCTGAGCCCTGGAAGGTAACTTAATGCCCTCCAGGTCTCAGTTTACAGACATAGAAATGGAGGCTTAGAGCTAGAAAGTAACCACCTGCCTCCAACTGAACAACTGCTTAGCTAGTGCACGAAATCTTGTACGCTCTCACTAGCTTCCTGCCTCTCCCTCCTGTATATCTCAGTCATGCACAAACATTTCAGGGGCATTGCTTGGCACAGGGCTTTTGTAAACTGCCAAGGACTCAGTTGAGTTATCTATTTGGTTATTGGGTATTTTTAATTAGTTTCATCTTTATTTAGAATAACATGCGTCGTCATCATCACAAAATCTAAAGTCTTTGAAAGCCACTTTCCCGGTTAATGTTTCCAACAATAAGCCGCTGTTAGAAAGTGACCCAGTAAGGGTTTTTTCTTTAGTATTCCGAGTAAATCAGCAGTGACTTGACACTCAGTGGTGCTAGCCATGGGCTGCCCCCATGTTTCACTTTCTTTAAATCAGTGAGTTAACAGTCCCATGACACCTGGCATTGAGGCAAGCAGACATGACTGACAGATCGGTGAAGTCATCACAGGTCTCCCAAGGCCTTGAGGACAGCTGGTGTGCATCACGCTGGCAGGAGCCTCCTCAGCGCTCTCCTGGCCTTGCCCAGCTGAGGATGAGAGCACAAGCACAGGCATCCTGTTCAGCAAACTCACAAGAGCTCCCGGGGAAGTGCTGCAGAAATCAGAAAAGCTCTTCTCATTGCAGAAACTTCCACGTTTGAGCTATCCCCTATGCGCATGCGTGCATGCACACATGCACACACACACACACACACACACACACACACACAATCACACATACACACTGAGCTCTAAATATGTAAGTCAATACACACACACACACAAATAATCCTTACATATGTATGGTTATATATGTATATGTGTGTACATATAGGGTTTTTTGTTTGTTTGTTTGCTTGCTTGCTTGCTTATTTGCTTGTTCTTGTTTTTGCAAGACAGGATCTCATAGCTAGGTAGCTGAGGATACCCTTCAATTTTCAATTCCCTTTCTTCTACCGCCTCAGTGCTAGGGGGCATTGTGTGCCACCACAACCAACTTACGGAGCACCTGAGATCAAACCCAGGACTTCATGCAAACACTCAACCGCTGGGCCACATCCCCAGCCAAGTAGGTAACATTTTAGTCTAAGAGTTTTAAATGATTAATAAATGATATGTAAGCCTAGCAAAATGCGAGAAGAGTAACTGTTCAAAGTCGGTGTAACTAAGATAAGGCGACGGCTGAGCAAAGTGAAGGGAGCTTCCCCCAGCTCTGCACTCTTGCCCCACCCCCACCCCCGCATCCTTCAGTGTTTTGTATCCATGAGAACAAATACTGTCTGTGGCTAACATGATTTGTGGGGTGGTGGAGGAGGGAGGCTAAAGTTTTCTTCTCATCACAAAAGTAATAAAGTCTGGCTGCCAACATCTCAAAACATACTGAAAACACCATAAAGAGAAGAAAAACAAACCACTTCTGATTTTGTTAGTTTGCTATTTTTTCTTTATGCAGCATAGAGAATGTGTCATTTCCCATAGGTTTTTCTCCACAGCAATACCTGCTGGAAAGCCTGGGTTTTATTCTGTGTAGGGACTATCTCGTAGTTTTCTTCATTATTTCCATTACCACCCATCTTTATTTTAAATATCTCCTTTCTTTTTATTTATGTGTTTCTGTGTATGTTACACACAAACACACACAAGCATAGGTGCCCCAGGAGGCCAGAAGAGGGCTCTGGACCCCTAAAGCTGGGGTTACGGCAGTCATGAGCAGATTCTATGCAGCTTCTGGAAACTGGCCTTGAACCCTTAGCAAGATCAGCAAGTGCTGTCACCAGCCAAGTGTCTCCAATACCCCTCCTTTTTTATTTTTAAGGGAAAAAAAAATAAAGAACTCTGACATGAACAGCTTTGTGGATCCAGCTCTTCCTTTATGAGGAAAGTTTCCAAAAAAAGTGAGACTTTTAAATGTAGGACCACTCCTAACTCTCCACAGGCTTGAGTGTCTTTCTCCCCAGAAGTGGCTCCTCCTGTGATGATCTTCAATCTCACTTCAGGCCTTGAGCTTGTCTTCTTTCTTTCTTTTCTTTCTTTTTCTTTTTTTTTTTTTTGGGGGGGGGGGTGATGGTGGTTGAGACAGAGTTTCTCTGTGTAGCCCTGGTTGTCCTGGAACTCACTCTATAGACCAGGCTGGCCTCACCTGCTACTGCCTCCCAAGTGCTGGGTTTAAAGGCGTGCACCACCCGGCCGGGGTGCTTGTCTTCTTTCTGTTGTAAAGAACTGCCTAGAAGGCTGGAGTATAGGCTCAGTGCCCGAGTCCCATCATCAGCTGTATACGCCAGGTCTGGTGGCACATGCTGCTTAAAATCCTTGCATTCTGGGGGGTGAAGAAGAGATATCTTTGGCTATGCAGCCCAGCCTGGGCTGTGAGACTCTTCTTAGAAAGGAAAAAACCGAAACCTTGATTGATAGTTTTTAAAGGACTGGATTCCGAGTTTCTTTTACAGGTCCTGCTTTCCTCGTGCACAGGAGGGCTGAGACAGAGAGGCAGCTGCTCAGTGACAGGGGCGCAATCAATGCTGGCTGGCTAAGTTACTTCCCAAGTTGTTTGGATTCTATGATTTGAAATGAACGCCCATGGGCTGGAAGAGAAAGTAAGGCCAGTAGCTAGGGGTGTAAGGAAAAGCCTCTCTCTGTGGCTCAAGTATTTAGTATGACATTAACTTACAAATAAAGTTTTCCTTCAGACTTTCTTCCCAAGGAAAAACTTCAACACCCCCCAATTCCAAGGAAAGGGGACAGTTGAGACCTCGGCATTGTCATGTAAAAGAAAAACAACCCCAATTTTGAAAGGAACAGACTGCATCAGCTGAGGAACCCCCAAATCAAGTTTACAGCACGAAGGAGACTTTGTTACCTCCAAAGGGACAGGGGGCTGGGATAAGAGACAAAGACAGAAGATAGAAGAGGAAGAAGGGTAGGGAACAAGGGAGGGGGAGGGGGATTTGTCTTGGAGGGGATTGGGACAAAGGGCTGCCTTCGAATAGAGAGGAGACAGAAGTCACCTAGAAAAATGGTGGTTTAAAAGCAGAAAATGGGGAACCCCACGTTAAGGTGAGGTGTTTAACTTTAATCCGGCAAGTTAATTAGGTGAGCCCAAGAGGGCTTTTGATGGCTGGACTTCAGTGTTTTGATAGCTGGGCCTTGGTAGTCAGCCTCAGGAGGAGGAAGTAGCCCAATAAAGAGTGGACCTTGGAGGCTAGCTTTAGGACTTTGTTAGCAAGGCAGAGAGAAAGGGGAGAAGGACAAGGTCTGTCAGAGCCATGACCACCACATTTGAGCTAGCCAGAGTCCCTTCAAAGTCTTAACCACAGAAAACTTGTTGCCACCCTGAGCTCACCTTAACACGGAGAACGCCACGAACACAGCCCAAGATGGCTGGCTAACTGACCGCCCATCCGCCATGTGGGACTGTAGGTAGAAAGTTACAGCAGGTGAGAAGCAGACACACAGCAGATGACACACACAGAAGCATGTGAACGGGAATTTTTAAAGATAGGAAAAGAATTCCTAGTGGGGGAAATGAGGAGATATGCGTACTCATCACCTTCTCATTCTCCTTAAATAAAACCCCCAGCTGGGCTCTCCTATAAAGTCAAAAAGTTCCCATGAGTTGGAAGCAGAGCACCAAGAGTTTTATCCTAACACAGGATGGTGTCAAAATGTGAGTGCTTACATAACCAGATCGAGAGTTTCTCCGCAGAAGATACATCTATGTCCAGGCTTGCTGTGGCTTGACTCTTCCCCTGACTAAATAATGATTAATAGGCTGTAGCAATAGTGTGCCAGATACCTCTATTTGGTTATGGATGGAGAAATTATTTATAGTTGCCTGGAGCCAGTGTGGCTGTCTGGTACTTCTATGGCTTTATCTTACAAAAAGAATATATAATAAAGAATATATATTACAAAAGATTCATTTTAAACACCATATGCGTGTATGTATATATACATATATGTATGTATATATATATATATGTATATGAAGGTATTTAATACAAATCTTGTGGGTGTTGCCATCGTCAGCCTCCATAGGTAAAAAAGAAAGAACAATGTCTTTTCAAGTAGTCACGAAGAAAGAGAGAAAACAAAGCACTTTGTAAGATGAATTTCTGAACCCTGTGAGAGGAATCTTCACAGAAACCACAAAATGTTGGCTTTTGACTAAGTTCCCAAAAGAAAAAGTCGGTTTCCTGTTTGCTTGGGGTTGTATTTTAATTTCTTTTTGGTTGTGGTTAGATAATTTTCAAGAACATATGGGAAAAGTCTTGGCAGTCCCTCTGGTCCCCACAGGATTGCAAAAGAAGTGTGCAAATGAAAACAGGACACAGCACTCCAGCCTGACATGACGCCCTGTGGTGCCAACAGCTTCTCGGGGGTAATTTACAGCTTACGACTGAGCACTGGAGAAACAATGCTCACAACAGTTTACAAAGCTGAGAACAGAAAGCAAAGACTCCCTAGACAGCACTAGACACACACACAGTCAGATGCACACACATATACATGCACACACACACACACATATATATATACATACACACACTCACACACAGATACACACAATCACATACATATATACATACATACTCACACAAGCATATACACATACATACACACAGACATACACACATAGTCACACACAGACACACATATATACACATACATACTCGCATACATACACACAGACACATACATTCACACACACAGACACACATACATACACATACATACACATACAGATACACATACACATATATATACATATAAACACATACATAGATGCACACATACATATACATGCAAACTCACACACATACACATACATACATGCACATACACAGATACACACAGAGATACATACACACACACACACACTCTCTCATCTGAGGTTAAGTCTGACCAGGCTGCTCACAGGGGTAAAAATAATAGCCCAGAGTTTTACAGGGCAGCTCAGCAGTTGCACGTAGTGCTATAAAGGCATCTTCAATTTAACCCTAATAACATCAGATGCCTAGAAAAGTAAGGCGGACTGTTTCAAATCCCCAGCTAGCAGGCACTCTAGCAGACTGTTGAGGTTGCACACAGCTGTGTCTGCAGCCTGAGCTTTTACCACTAGAACACGTTGTTGAACTGTGATGTTGTAACGGATGCTTGTGGTTCAATGGATTGCGCCTTTACCACGTCACATTTGTTTCCACTATGAATAGTAAATGAGCATACCATGAAATAATGAAATAGTTATGATTTTACACAAATACTTCCTTACAGATCCCTCTAGTAGACCCCTGCCACACTCGGTGCTCACGCAATTAAAGATACTGTAAATAGTGCATCGTTTATCTTCTCAGCCTTCTGTGATTGATAGAACGCTATGTAAACTGAGTAGGTATAAAAGACAGAGAACATGGGTCACAAACATCTAGAACTAAAGGTGAAATGGCAGTCGAGTTTGTGGCCTCAAAAACGTTTTAGAGGGTATTTTTTGCAATAAATTAACATTTTAGAATTTATGAACTTAGAGTACAAATTTCTTAAACTGACACAAGATAAAATGGAAGCTATGAATAGCTTCATGTCTATTGAAGGAATTTACTTTTGGGGTAATGATGTGTCTCAAAACGTAAAGGCATTGATGGCAAACTGGATGGCTTGGGGTCAATACCTGCATCCCACGTGGTAAAAGGTCAGAACTGACTCCCACAAGTTCCCCTTGGACCTCCACACAGGCACTGTGACAACACGGAAAATAAAAAGAAATCAAATATATATTTTAATTTTTTTCTACAAAGAAAACTCTAGGTCCAGATAATTTGCTGAGGAATTCTATCAAATACTTATTATAATTTAATCAAGGAGTGAACAATACTGACCTTAGATATATTTTTTCCAAACACTTATTTTTAGAGAGCAACGTATTTTGATTTAAACACACACACACACACACACACACACACAAAACAAAACACCAGAAACAGGCTGGGCATGGAGGCTTACACCTTTAATCCCAACACTTGGGAGGCAGAGGAAAGCAGAACTATAGGGAGTTCAAGGCCAGCCTGGTCTACATTGAGAGTTCCAAGCTCGCAGAAATGTATAGTGAAACCCTGTCTCAAACAAACAAAAATGGTGGGGGTGGGGGGTGGATAAAATTTCTAGTACATGCCATACACTTAGGGCTGGGGGGAATCTTAGGCAAGGTTTTGCTATAGAACTCACGCTGACATCAGACTTGTGGTGCTCCCTGGCCTCGGCCCAGAGCACTGGAATCATAGGCAACCATGACCAACCTTCAAATACATTCTGAAGAGAATACTGGCAAAGGTCAACTCGTCAATACATAAAACAGTATCAGTTGTGGCCAAATTGAGTTACTCTCAGGAACTCAAAATGGTTTTAACCTTAAATTTTCAATAGACAAGGCAAAGGGACTGCTTGGAGGTCATTGGTGCTTGCTGTCCGGTTCCCAGCAGCTGAGAGTTCAAGCCCCAGGGGAATATGATGATCTCTTCTAGCCTCTGATGGTGCCTGTATCCATGACATGGGGGTACCATGACACGCATATTAATAAAAATAAACCTTCAGAAATCCAATATAATTCACTATATTAAATAGAGCAAAATGAGAAAAATCACCAGTACTTGCAGACAAAAATATTTGGCAAATGTGTGGCACTCCTTCATGAACAGCAACAGAGAGGAATTCAGATGCTTCACTACCAGAAGGGAATGGAATCTGCCCAACCCGAGACACAAATGGAAGAACCTGCAGGTCAGTTCATACTCCAGACAGAATCCTCAGGCAGCCCTATGTCAGCCACAAGGCGAGAATACTTGATCTGAAAAACTATCCTATGTACTAGCGGAGATGAGACAGGGCGATAAGACAATGGAAAAAGAAAATACCTCAGGGTCAGAAGAGAAAAAAATAAAGTGATTATATCTGCAGATGGCTTGAAAGTTTATGATAAAGTTCCCAGAAAGGAGGATTCAGGATGAGCTTTGGTCACATAGCAAAGTCAACTGGACTACGGGAAATGGCATCTCAAAAAATCAAAATGAGGAAAACAAAACAAAAATAGTGTTAACATTGAATACCTTTCAACACTGTAAGTGTTGCATGTGTGTGCGTATGTGTGTGTATATGTATATGTGTCTCTCTGTGTGTGTGTGTGTGTGTGTGTGTGTGTGTGTGTGTGTGTGTGTGTGTGTGATATGCAGGTATGCACATGCATGCATGCTCTTGGTCATGAAGGAACACAGAGAGACCAGAAGTTGACAGTCTTGCTGTCTTCCTTAGTCACGTTTTCTGTTCATTTTCTGAGACATTTTCTCACTCAGTACAGGGCTCACTATTTCAGACAGGCTGTCAAGTCAGCAAGCACCAAGGCTCTGCCTGCCATAGACCCTGACGTTCTGGGGTTGCAGACATGTGCCATCAGTCCTGGCTCTTCCGTGGCTGCTGAGAATCCAAACTCAGGTCCTTTTACTTGCAGAGTGAGTACACACTTTGCCTAGTGAGCCACAGTGTCTTCAGTGTGCTGTGTTCGATGTTTTATGCATATGCTTATACATGTATGTATGCTTTATGTACATGTTTATACATATATGCTTTATGCGCATGTGTATACTTACAGGGCTGAATGCTCATGTTGCCAATATGCTTAGGTTGTTTGTTTTGCTTTTTTGTTTTTACCAAAACAAATATTGAGGCAAGTTCTGCAGATTAAGTTTTTAACGACATGATGAGTTAACTCTTTGCACCACCGCTGCGATTTTTAGTGTGGCACTCTTCTAGTACTGATTTGCCCCCATTTGATTAGAAACCATGTCTAATTCTCACCTCCCACAAATGGAGTGATTCTCTATACAAAGTGAAATGATTTAAAATAAAGTGTGATCACATTTGTCAAGCACTTTACCAGCTGGAAGACATAAGTGGTTATTAATTGGGAAAGTCACTGTTTGACACCGTCCTTATTCTTTTAGATCCTTAAATTATTGCTTTTCGATTATATAATTTATAGGAGGGTGTGCAATTCAGCTTTTTTTTTCCTAACTAAAACACCCAGTGTGGTCTGAAAGGCAGAAGAGACCTGATGGATTAATGGGCCACTTTGTCTTTTCGCAAGTACAAGATCAGATGAATACTGGGTGCAACTAATTGTGTTTGAAAGAACGCCCCATTGCAGAATGCAAATTAGTTTTTTTTCCTAACCTTTGTTCCCCTCTTCCTGATGGGCAAGACCATTAAAGAGACATCTAGCATGACGATGTCTTCAGACAGGCCTGGTCCTTGTAAACATACTCACGCTATCCATGCTGACACCGGCAGCCTTTCCTCAGAGTTCATCTGTCCTGTCCGTGTCATTTGCACTGATTCTAATGAGGACAACTGTCAGGTGACTGTCCATGGAAAGCGAGTGTAACGGAAGCAAACAAATCTAAGGAAATCGGTAAAGGGTTAAATAAGTCAGGGTTTCAGGGCATAGGTAAAGGGACGCTGGGGTTGTGTTTGCTTGTTCCATTGAGACTAAGATGCTTTTATGTATCCAGTGGGGTCCAACGGAGTCCTGTCTCTACTCTCAAAGCCGACAGGAAGCTATTGTACGGTTATGTGTATTAGTGATAGGACAAATGAAGTAGAAACGTACGGTTTCTTTGGAAAGTCAGTTGTGTTGGATGGTCTTTTGCTGGGGCAGACACATGAAGGAGCGTTTTCCTGAAGTGGACACAGGTGAGAGGAAAGGACACACGGTGTTCAGAAGGACCCGACAGATGGTGAATGAGGATGGATGGAATTGGCGTGCCTTACCATGCCTTAATGATCCACATTTGTCATGGCTTCAGAAAAGAAACGCACCAAAAGCCTTCTAGTGGCGCGCTGGTGGCTTCTTGCAGCTTTTACATACTCAGGACGAGTGACGCCAGCTGATACAGACTCACGCGGAGTTTTGCTAAGACAGACTCAGGGAGTGAGGCAAGACCCCTGGGAGGACCCCACAGACAGTGACAGGGGGCTTGCATAGCTAGCTTTGCAACGCTTCGTTGAGAGGCATGACTGAGAACGTCTCCTGGTATCCCTGCTGGTCCTGGTCACTCCTGCTGACTCCAGCTAATGCGTCGGAGGCCTGGCTATCTCTGCTAGGTTATACCAGGCTGCTGAATCGAGATTGTTACCCTGACACTACGGAAGTGGACTGGTGGTGTTTGTGAGTAGATCAAGCTGCTGCTGGTGATACCTGTGAACTGAACCTCTGAGATCCTGACAACGCAGGTTGTACTTGCTCCAAAGAACTGTTTCTGAATGGGTCCACTTCCCTCATATCCTAATAAGTTTTCTTTTCCACTATGTCTAGTGGGTGGTGGGCTAGAAGATCAGTTAAAGCATTTAAGAACCCTTATTAAAAGTAGGATTTGAAAAACTTTACGCCAATAGGCAAGAGAATGTAAATGTCTCAGTGTTAAAATTGATTTGTGCATCACATCGTCAATACTGTCTGAACAAGTGAGAAACTCACAACTCAACCATGAAGCAGGAGGAGGCACAAGATGGATGGTCTTCCTCCAGGAATTTGCACTCTGAGAGTCTGGACAGAGCCCTCCTGTGGCCTATGTCTGACAGTTTGGGTGCCTGGATATCTCATTGCCTCAGAATATGAGATAGAGAATGCAAATGACTCCTCACAGCCAACAGTGTTGGGACAAAGTGAAATTGAGCTGCTGTTATTCTTTGGGTTATGACATTTACCACTCAGAACAGCTCATCTTGTTAATAGTAAAACAAAGTATCAAACACAAATTGGTCCAAGGGAGGTCACTGAATAACAGATGGAGAACCAAGGAACCAGAACTAAAGTGTTGCCTTCTCTAGCAACATTTTAAAATGATGACCACAAATGAAAGTTGTCTATTTTAAAAAAAGGAATTCAGAAGGAGGAAGCTGGCTCAGGGGAGAAGGGGCACTTGCTGCATAAGTGTGAAGACCTGAGTTCAAATCCCCAGCATTATGTAAAAGGTTGAGCACACCCATTACCCCAGCCCCTTAGAGGGAGGAGGAAGATTCATGGGGCCTTGTGGGTGGCAGCCATGTTTGAGGTTCAGTAACTGACAGGCATTGTCTCAAGGGAACAGGGTGAAGAATGGTGGAGCAGGGCACCCACTCCCTCCTCTGACCTCTGCATATGTGTACTGGCACTCACACTAGCTTCACACACGCACACACACACACACACACACACACACACACACACACACACGAGGGGGAGGAAGAAAGCAAGGAAGAACCCTGACAAAACAGATACATTCCGTGTCTGTCCCCTCAGCCCAGATCTGACTGTAGCTGTGGAGGCAGGGGTGATTACTGGACAGCTAAGTCTTAGGTCATGCTAACACTGAATTGTAAGACTGTTCTGCTGAGTCAGCTTCCAAGTGGGCCCAGACTGGAGAGCGTGAGGAAGCTCACTTCCCTTCCCTCCATGTGAGGGGCGACTAGGAGATATGCAACCTCTGCCTGTTCAGTCGGGGGAGGTTTCCTGTATACTTCCCCAGGTTTACAGCATCAATGGCCCTGTTGCCTTCAGCAGTGACTGTGACCTTGGCTGTGCAGCCTCATTTTGGTTTTTCTTTCTTCCATCTCCTCTCATTCTCTACGAACTCCAACTTTCTGAGATCACTTCCCATTGAAAGCCCCTGGACCTGAGGGGCTTTGACCTTGTCCCAGCCTCCAGTGAAGAATCCATACTAAGAAAACTAGTATTCAAATTATTTTTGTTACAATCTTATGCAATTTAATAAGTGGACTTACATGCATTTGCCAAAAATTAAAAAACAAACTTATACTGGCTAATATTTATTTCTTAAAACGGTGTTATCTGGATAGACAGCGGTAGTGCAGGCTTCCCAGTGTGGCTCTGATGACAGCTTCATCTCATCAACAATGCAGGCATCCCAGAACACAGTGCCAAGAGCGTTCCTAAAATACTTTGTAAGTTGCTTGTTTGGAACTTGAAATATATTTTCTGAGAGAAAATATTGCATTACTCAATAGAAAATGTCCCAAATGGCAAAGTAGAGCCCCATGCAGAGAATTATTCACTAGCCTAGTGTTCTGATTTCCAACATGAAATAAAATAAAAATTCATGCAGCCATGAAGGCCTGGGCTCCCAAAGATTCATCTCTTGTGGGTGGATGGGCCTTCAGGCTCTCTGTTATCAGAGGGCAAAGCCGTACACAGCAATCATGCCCTGATACTACTGAGGGGAAAATAGACCTGTAAATAACTATATTGGGTTAGACAGGTTCAGAATTTATGTTCAGAACCTTAGACCATGAAAGAAGGATTTTATATATGTAGTGCCCTGAATTATGATGAAGTCATGATGGCTTAGGGGGACTCTAAATCCAATGAAGACGCACAGAAACACACACACACACACACACATACACACATACACACACAGAGAGCAGGACAAGAAACTTGAAGATGAAGACAGTGGTTAAAGTGGTGCAGCTACAAGCCATGGAGACAGAGAGATTGCTAGGATACACCAGCAGTGGCCAGAGACAAGAGGAGGATTTGTACCCACAACCCGAAGAGTGGGCAGGAAGCAGGAAACACTGAATTTTAGGTTCTAGCTCCTGGAATTACAAGAAGACAAAATTTCCTTTGTGTTATATCATTGGGTTTGTGGCAATTTCTTAAGGAAGCCCAGGAAGCTAATATAATAACTTCAAAATTCTGGAAGCTAGGCTGGGGCTTTGGATCAATCAAACAATAAATAAATCATGAATTCTTAAATATAAAGACCCTCCTGCCCATTTTCCAGTTTTCAGGGATACACAATCAATTCCTTTGTTGCAGAAGCTGTGAAGAGGTTGGGTCAGGATGGAATTCCTCATCTTACTTTAAAATATAAAATGTGTTAGATAGGATCTAATGTAAGCCATATCTAAAACCAGGACTCTGCTTCTAAATACTTCTAGAATGAGAATAACATTGACATACTGAATGTCTGGTGAGTGACTGGACCTGTGTAACTCACTGTGGTCCTTTGAATAGATTTAGTCCCCATAGACTCATATGTTAGAATGCTTGGCCCATAGAAAGTGGCAAAAACAGGATGTGTGGCCTTATTAGAGGAGGTGTGGCCTTGTTTGAGGAAGTTTGTCACTGTGGAGGCAGGGCTTTGAGGTCTTAAATGCTCAACGTACACCCAGTCTGAAACAAATCTAGTCTCCTACTGGCTGCTTTTAGATCAAAATGTAGAAGTCCTGAATCCCCCAATACTATTTCTGCCTGCAAGTTGCCATGTTTTCTGTCATGGTGATAAAGGACTAAACCTCTGAAACTGTAAGCTACCCTCAACTAAATGTTTTACCTTTATAATAGCTGCCTTGGTCATGGTGTCTCTTCACAGCAATTGAAACTTGAACTAAAACAGAATTTAGTACAAGGAGCGGGGTATTTATGTGATAAGCCCGATGTTTTTGTTTGGAGGAATGTAGATTTTGGAACTTTGGATTTGGAAAGCAGAGATTGCTTTAAGCAGGTCTTGATGGGCCATCTGAGTAGGAATATGGGAGATATTGGTGCAGAGATGATTGGACCTCTGAGGGCCTGCCTCAAGGTGTTTCAAAGGAGAATTTTAGTATGTTGCCTAGAGAATGTTCTAGTGATATTTTGGTGTAGAATGTGGCTGCCTTTTGTCCTTGTCCAAAGAGTCTGCCTGAGGCTAAGGTAAAGAGATTTAGATTAATTGCATTAACAAAGGATGTCGGGAGCCGCCCGAACGCTCCTATGATCTCCATTACAAGATGGCGCCTACTTCCTGTTCTTGCTGAGCCGTAAACAGGCCGAGTGCGCATGCCCAAGCGGAGTTTCCCGCCACTGAGTCTCTGCCTACCTCGTGGCGTCATATGGGGTAATGAGCCGCAGCCAACCAGGGTACGCCACGTCCAAGGCGGGAGGACTTGCCTATATAAGACTTGGGTTCGCGCTCCCTCGGGGTCTCCGCCATGTAAGCTTATGCTCTCCCTCTCAAGAGGCATAAAGCGTTCTACAGAAGGATCCTAAGTGTGCCGCGTCGTTCTTGCTGGCGAGACGGTAGCGCGGGACAACTGGTGCCGAAACCCGGGAAACAGGACCAGACCATCGTCAGCACCACCGGAGACCCCTCGAACTCGAGGTGGATTCAGAACTGTAGGTGAAGTCGCCCAGAGAGGTATGTCTTTTTTGGACTTCGGGTTGAATCTCTCTCCACCTTGGGAAGGCAGTCTTGAGGCCTTGGTCATTGTCCTGAGAGCGCTCCTACTTTCTCTGATAGTTTCCTTTTGCATTCATAAAGGTTGGTGTTAGGTGTGGTAAGGCGGCACCTGAGCCCACGCCTCAGTCTCTCGTAGATAAGGGAGCAGTGTGCGGTCCTTTTACCTTCGGTTTCTCGCGCTGGTAAGACGGACGTAGATAAGCCGCGAGTGCACCCTCATCATTGGGTTCGTCCCAATCGGTTGTCGCCGCCTTAGAGGCTGTGCTGAAACAACGAGATATCAAGGTTGCCAACTGAATGCTTAGGAACTTTGTACGAGAGGTAGATCGAGTGGCTCCCTGGTATGTCTGCTCCACGTCGCTGGCCTTGGTCTCATGGAACAAGTTAGGTAACACGACAGCAATATGGAAACTCATTAAAAACTGCTTGGAGGATAGGGACTGTCAGACTGCCGTTGCCGAGGGCCGAAGTGTTCTCGAAGAAGTCTAGGACAGCATATCAGAAACTGAGCGCAGTGAGAGGTTAGGTGCACTAAGAAGAAACGGGCCCAGAATAAGGAAAATGGACCTCCCGGAAAGTCTACGGACAAGGGAGAGTATTTTAAGGAACCTAGATATAAGGAAAATGGACCTCCTGGAAAGTCTACGGACAAGGGAGAGTATTTTAAGGAACCTAGATATAAGGAAAATGGACCTCCTGGAAAGTCTACGGACAAGGGAGAGTATTTTAAGGAACCTAGATATAAGGAAAATGGACCTCCTGGAAAGTCTACGGACAAGGGAGTGTATAAAAGAGAAGTTAAAAACTCCTCCAACCTTGGAAAGACGGACAGAGGGTAATCTATACCGTGAGCTGCAAGCTCTGCAGATAAGCATATGTCCACAGCCTCTAAGAGCTGTTTAAAGAGGAACAAGCGTGCTTATCTTTCTGTGTATCTTTCTGTGTTTGTCCCAGTGCACTGACTGCTTGTCTATGTGTACGTTTATGTCCTCTCTGTGTTTTTGTGTGAATGACTGTTTGTTTCATGTTAAAAAGAAAAATTGGTAAGGATTTCATCTGCTGGCAACCTCTTGAGCCAGCCGCAGTTTGTGTGAGGACTGATTTAAAGCTGCGCCACAGCAGTGCAGCTCACTCACCCAAGAGGCAAACATGGCTGGGGAAAAGCCACTTTTAAAAGCCCAGAAGCCTCAAGATTTGGGAAAACTTTGGTTTGGCTTGTGAAATTCATGTAGTCGCTTTATACTTGTTTCTAATTGGTCTTAACGGTATAAGGTTTTACATAACATCTTGACTAAAGAGTTATAAATTAATTGGGTATGATTTAAAAGATACAGTGTTAGTAAGAAAAGGTTAGTTTAAAACTGGTGGTTCAGTGTTGGAGCCATCTTAACTAGCTACACGTGGCCTAACGCAACTCATGCTTTGTTCTTGTTTATAATTGGATTTAAAGGTATATTTTGCATGTCTTGGCTATAGAGTATTGGCTTAAGTCACTGGACATGATTTAAAGGGTTTATGTTATTAACAAAAAGTTAGGTTAAAGCTGGTAGTTTAGGGTAGTCGCCATTTTTAAACAACACGTGGCATGACGGTTAAAGCTGGTAGTTTAGGGTAGTCGCCATTTTTAAACAACACGTGGCATGATGCAATCCAGGAAATACAGGCCTTTAAGACGCTCCTAAATTGGCATGGTGTTTTGTGTGAATCTTGGCCTGGAGATTGGACTTATAAGATTAAGATTTAAAATAATGTCTCTTTAATAAGTTACACTGGCAGACAAACCTTGTGCTGTAAAAATGTGTTTGCCATTGATTTTAAAGAAAATAGATTGTTTAAAATTGGGATTTGCTTCCAAAATTGCAATTGTGCTCTAATATTGCAAGAAAACATTGAGTTACAATAAAAATCAGTGTGTCATTGGCTGTAGTTTTCAGTTTGCAGGCTCATAATTCTTAACATCTTGTAATTAAGATAATTTTGAGAGTGATACAGCTATGGGTTTTAGAGGCCCATTGCCACTTTTCCACAAGTTTATAGGCTACAATGGTAGGAGCAAAATTTAACCCTCCAAGATTAAAAAGGAGATCTCAGTGGAAATGTATTTGATATCAAGTAGGTTCCTTTGACCATGGAATTACTGGTTTCTTTGTTTAATCCTCAAAACGTCCTTGTAGGTTTGGGACTGGTCTTAGATAAAAGGCTCAGATTAGAGGATATTTACTTTTGAGGAATCTCATACAATGTCCTTGCCAAGGACTCAAGGTGGATCCTAGGGCTGATAAAAAAATTTACATTTGAGTTAATGCAAAGCTTAGAGCTGCCTCAGGGGAAGCTAGTGAGGAAGCTTTGAGAAGTTGTGTCTGCCTTACAGGCCCCACCTAGGGAGTGTTTGGCTTAAAAAATTTTTTTGACTTATCCAGGTGTGGGTTAAAATGCAGTTCAAATCTATGAAAGGTCAAGGAGGCTATAAAGGCATTAACATTTGGCCTGTCTACTCCCTACAAAATTATTGTAAATTTAAAGGGTTGGTTTTTTACTTTACATTCTGATAATTATAAAAGCATTTGCTTCTCATTTTAAAGAGACAACAAAACAATTTCATTAGAAAGTTTTTGCCTCAAGGAATGGCTAACAGCCTTATGTCCTGTGAGAAAAAATGTTTGTCTCTGTTTCAATACAAGAGTTAGGATCTTACATTTTTCAGTGTATAATGTTCATAGAATGTTTGTTACAGGCCTTTGCTCTAACTATGGACTTTTAAAATTTTTTAGGTAAATGGTTTTCAAAGGTTGTTAGGATATATTAATTGGCTTTATCTTATATTTACCTTATTTTAAGCTTGCCACAGGAGGTCTTAAACCTCTGTTTTCAAGATCTATTACATGGCAAGCCTTTTTAGGCAAAATTAATAATTGTTATCCAAAAGAATTTGTACTCTCAGATCACATGTTTATTCCTTTAAGTTTCTCCCTGCTTCATCACATACTATAGCAGCTATTTTTGAGATGTTAATAATCAAGCTTTTAATAATAGTAAATATGTATGGGCGGAGTCGGAACCCTCACCTTGCCATGACCATTGCTAAGACACCCTCGGCACCCCCTCCTTATGAGGCGCGCCATGGAACCTTCTCTTTCCTACCAGAGAGGGTGAGGAGAAAGCTCTGGATGTCCTTTCCTGTCTTTGAAAGCCTGGAGAACACTGATCGGGCGTATGCCCCGGTGGAATATGGTAGGATTAAAGAACTGGCTGAGGCCATTAGAAAATATGGGGTCTCGGCCAATTTCACATTGGGCCAGTTAGACCGGCTGGCAGGGGACGCCATGACACCCACCGATTGGCAGACGGTGGCCAAGGCCACGCTTCTCAGCATGGGGCAGTACCTAGAATGGAAGGCCTTGTGGCACAAGGCAGCCCAAGATCAGGTTAGGGCCAATGCTGCCTCCCTAACACCCGAACAGCAGCAATGGACTTTTGATATGCTAACGGGGCAAGGGCACTATGCCGCCAATCAAACTAACTATCCATGGGGGGTATATCAACAGATATCAAGTACAGCAATCAGGGCATGGAAAGCTCTTTCAAAAAGAGGGGAGGGGAGTAGTCAGCTTACCAAGATCATACAGGGGACCCAGGAACCTTTCTCTGATTTTGTGGCTAGAATGACTGAAGCAGCAGGGCGAATCTTTGGGGACTCTGAGGCCACCATGCCCTTTATAGAGCAACTCACCTTTGAGCAGGCCACGCAGGAATGCTGCACAGCAATAGCTTCCCGAAAGAACAAAGGCTTGCAAGATTGGCTCAGAGTGTGCCGGGAGCTAGGTGGCCCACTAACTAATGCAGGACTAGCTGCCGCCATCTTACAGTCTCAGAAACGCCCTCCTCGGGGCCCTGACAGGCGCGTCTGCTTTAATTGCGGAAAGCCTGGGCACATGAAGAGGGATTGCAAGAGTCAGAAAAATTCCCCGATGCTTTGTACCAGAAAAGAAGCCCAAGACATTGTTACTCAATGTCAGAACTGCTGTCAGTTCCTTCCCGCCCCCTCATACGGGCGTGAATCCTAGGGGAATTTCTCCACTACAGGTCTGGCAGATGGATGTCACCCACCTGCCCTCATTTGGGAGACTCCAATATGTTCATGTGTCTGTAGACACATGTTCTGGCATTCTCCATGCCACACCTCTGAAGGGAGAACAAACCTCCCAAGTCATTCAACATTGCCTCAAGGCATGGAGCGCCTGGGGGAAACCTAAATGTTTGAAAACTGATAATGGACCTGCTTACACCTCTCAAAAATTTAAACAATTCTGCTTACAAATACAGGTTATCCATATCACAGGTCTGCCTTATAACCCTCAGGGACAAGACATTATCGAGCGAGCCCACTGTACGCTTAAATCCTATTTAATAAAACAAAAAGGGGGAATAGCGGAGGACTTACCCCCTATACCAAGGGTTGCTATAGCGGTAGCACTCTTTACTATGAATTTTTTGAATTTGGACGACCACGGTCAGACTGCTGCTGACCGGCACTGTCGAACCACAAAGACCTAAAAGAACTAGTAAAGTGGAAGGATGTGCTAACCAATGAATGGAAAGGCCCGGATCCTATTCTAATAAGATCCAGGGGAGCTGTTTGTGTTTTTCCACAGAATGAAGAGAATCCTTTTTGGGTCCCTGAAAGGCTTACTCGAATCATATTGGACCAAGGAAAAAATACAACCCGGCCAGTCGATAAAGATGAACAAGCCCCTTCTGCTGATGATCCTGACGATCGGAGTCGGGTTTGCTCAAGGAGAACCACGCTAGGGGATCATGTCAACCTTTCCCCTACCTATGCCGAATTGGACCTCCGAGTTCGAGCAGACACTTCTCGAGCTTCAAACTGCAGTGCTCCAGATTAACTCCACATGACTTGATCTATCCTTCACCAGAGGATTGTCCTCCTGGGTCTCATCGGCTGTTTCCTACTTCAAGGAATGGGTCGGGGTGGGAATGTTTGGCATGGCTGTCTGCTGCGGGCTGGTGTTACTGCTATGGTTGGTCTGTAGGCTCAGAACCCAAAGTAAACGAGACAAAGTGGTCATTGCGCAGGCACTTGCGGCTCTGGAGAATGGAACCTCCACAGAAGTATGGCTGTCAATCCTGAGGCAATAGAAAGCCGGCCCAAACAGCTCTTGCACGCCTGGAGTTAAGCTCATTGTACATGGCAGAGTGTTGGACTGGCGCCTGGGGAAGGTTGTTGAACGAGGTATCGCATGGAGGCTAAATCACCTCCAGGAGGCATATCGCCCAGCATAGGGGTTACCTGCCCAAGTCTCCCCTCTCCCAAAAAACGGCAGAGGACAGGTCGAGGATACCCCGGACTTAGCAAGGAGTCTAGGGGATATCCCCGTACATGGTCTGATTTTTCACAGGGAGGGACGATCTCTGTCTCCACCTTCTAACCAGGTTATCTGTTAGCCCTCATAGTAAATCAAAAAGGGTAAGATGTCGGGAGCCGCCTGAACGCTCCTATGATCTCCATTACAAGATGGCGCCTACTTCCTGTTCTTGCTGAGCCGTAAACAGGCCGAGTGCGCATGCCCAAGCGGAGTTTCCCGCCACTGAGTCTCTGCCTACCTCGTGGCGTCATATGGGGTAATGAGCCGCAGCCAACCAGGGTACGCCACGTCCAAGGCGGGAGGACTTGCCTATATAAGACTTGGGTTCGCGCTCCCTCGGGGTCTCCGCCATGTAAGCTTATGCTCTCCCTCTCAAGAGGCATAAAGCTTTCTACAGAAGGATCCTATGTGTGCCGCGTCGTTCTTACTGGCGAGACGGTAGCGCGGGACAAAAGGAGGTCTCAAAAAAGCCTAATTTAGACTTTGCCCTGTGGATCACTAGCATTTTGCTCAAACATAGCAACCTAAGGGAAAAAATTACAGGGGCACCAGGAAGTAGAATAGAGGTAAACCCTCTGTTCAAAGAGATGGACAGATTAAGGGAGTGGTGACCTTGGGGACAAGATAGATCCCACCCAGCTAAGTTTATTGTTTATGCATTTGCAGTTGAATGATTGAGAGTTATGTCATATTGTTATTATGACTTGGTTATTGTTTTCATTTGGACATAAGATGATATGGTTGTGTGTCAAATTGACAAGAGATGGATTTTGATGGCTGTCTTCAGTTGTCAATTTGGCTATATCTGGAATAAACTGTAACCCGGAATTTATAAAGATCTTGTGAAAAGGTATGAAGGGGTCATGCAGAGCAGCTGAGGCTTGGCACTATGAGAGGCCAGGAAAGGTCATAGTTGAAGTTGCAGCCTCAGTTGCAGTTGATGGCCCAGAATTGAAGGAATCATGCAAATAAGTTGAGGATTGGCACCATGAAGAGAGCCTATGAGAGACATTTGTGAAGCCTAGTTCAGTGGAAGACTTCAGCATACTGGAGATACTAGTACCATGATGTCTACCAAGAAAAGCAGGAGCAATGGAATAGCATCAACCAGACTTTAATAGAGTCTATAATACTACAGAGGGCAGAGCTGACGTCCATTGGCAGAGCCAAAAAGATCATGTGTGGATTCCAGACATTAGGTCAAGAAGCTGTGAAGTTGAAGTTGCTTGTATACCTCAAGATGTTAGAGAGCCATGGGAACTGGCCTAGGAGAAGAACCAGCCAAAGAAAAATAATTGTGTTGCACTCAATAAAGATGAAAAGAGTTGGAGATTTGAAGAGAGCTTTAACATCAGACATGGAGATACTGAGTTTGCCCAGCTGGGTTTTGATCTTATATAGTATTTTCTCACCATGATGTTTTGGAATGGTAATGTATATCCTGCATGATATAGGGGGTATATGATCTGGTTTTTTGATATTGATTTATTAGGGGATTATGTTAAGAGATTGCATGAATCTCAGAAGAGACTTTTGGACTTTTAACATTGTTGAGACTGTTATAAACTGTGGGACTTTTGAAGTTGGACTAAGTGTATATTTGCATTATGCTATGGTTGATTATGGTAGCCATAGACTCATGTGTTTGAACAAACCTATGGGGGCCAGGGAGTGGAATGTGTTGGTTTGGATGTGCGGTTCAGGGAGTAGCACTATTCAGAAGTGTGGCTTGTGGGAGGAAGTGTGTCACTGTGGGGATGGGCTTTGGGAGACCCTCCTCCTAGCTGCCTGAAGATAGCTCCTGGCTTCCTTTCGATGAAGATGTAGAACTCTCAGACTGGCTGCGACCATGTTTCCTGCTATGATGATAATAGGCTGAACCTCTGAACCTGTAAGCCAGCGCCAATTAATTGTTTGCCTTTATAAGAGTTGCCTCGGTCATGGTATCTCTTCACAGCAATAGAATTCCAAACTAAGACAGGTGGGAAGTTGTTTGGGTTGATAAAGTGCTTGCTGTGTAAGCCTGAAGACCAGCATTTTGGTTCTCATGTAAAATTGGTCAGGTATGACAGACACTTGTCATCAACCCTGAATCTCAGGAGGCAGGGACCAGGGATTCCTAGGTAAGCTACTTATCCATAGAGCTTTAGGTTCTTCTAGAGATCCTGCCGTAATAAGTAAAGCAGAAGAGTCAAGGAAGACATTTGACATCAACTTTGGGCACACATGCATGCACACAGACACACCCACAAACATGGGAAGGGACACATACAAGCAGCAGAATTAAGTAATAATAACATAGCTCTCCTTTTCATCTGCTGAAAGATGGTAAGATAGCAAGACCCGCAGAAATGCCCATGAGTAGATCATCATATTTATCAAAAATTGCCCATAAGGAGCTTTATCAGCATAGAAACATAATTTCCTAATTAATTTTTTCTTCAAAATTCTGCTGAAACCATTGAACACCCAAAGCCAACACCAAAATTTAACTAACAGATGCAATCATGACCTAAACTTTACAACTTAAACAAAACTGGATCCAGGATCTGTAGATTTAAAATATAAACTGTAAGCCAAAACCATATTTATAAGGAAATGGAATGCAGGAAGAGAATTTACTACCTATGATTCATTTTAACAGACAAATAAATTATATAAAAATTTCTTTTAGTCATATAAAAAATTCTCCAGCCTCATTCTTCATTCCTATGAACCACTAGGGACATCTCCCCCATTGTGCTATTTATCAATTAACCTATCATTAACTGTAACTATGATCACTGATTATGAACTATGCTACTTTTAAGGAAAAGCTTGCTGAATATCTCTGGTCAGCCCTCCATCTTCCATGTCAGGGCACACTAATCATGCCAGGTTTGGTGTGCGTGTTTCCCTGTGTGCATTTTCTTTGACCAAAGTAAAGGCTAATGTCACTATTGGAAACTGCAGTAGGCAGATTCTCTCCTTCCTCACGGTCTACAACCTTATTTCTGTTTCCTCTAGATTTGGTAGTTTGCTTACATTTTGTGGGTTTTGTAGGCATTTCATAAACCTCGCTTCTGAGTATAACAAGGCAGGGTTTAGTCGTTCATTCGTTTGTTCATAGGTAAGTCAATATTTGCTCACATTTTGTATTTCCATTATGGAAATGTTCCACTGTAAAATATAGAACCTCATAATATACTTAGTGCACTTATGACAACATTATTTCATGAAAAATTGTGAGAAAATGAATAACTATAATGGCCAGAAGGAAACTGCAGACTGTGGGTTTGGTTGTTGTTGTTGTTGTTTTTTTTTTTTTTTTTCTTCTTCTTCTTCTATCAGGCTTTCTACTATTGGGGATTTAATTTGTGCTTACATGGTGTATTAATCAGGGTTCTCTAGACTTACAGGACATATGGATAGTCTCTATATAGTAAGGGAATTTGTTGTGATGACTTACAATCTGTAGACCAGCTCCCAGCAATGGTCAGCTATGAATGGGGAGTCTAAGGATCTAGTAGTTGCTCAGTCCCACAAGACTAGATCATTTAGCTGGTCTTCTGTAGAAATAAATTCCAACAGATGTGCTGGCAAGTAAATGCAAGCAGGTGAAGAAGAGTGAGTCTTCCCTCTTCCAATGTCCTTGTGTAGGTCTCCAGCAGCAGGTGTGGCCCAGATTACAGGTGTGTGCCACCATGCCCGATCAGAGACTTGTTTTGTCCCAGGCTGACCTTGAACTCCGAGATCTCTTTGCCTTAGTTTCCTGGGATTAAAGGCATGTTATTATCTTGCTTGGGCCTAAGCTTTTCATGGCCACTATGCCTCAAGATCTCCATGCCAAGATCCAGGTCAGAAACTTGTATCTTCCAGCCTCAAGATCTGGATCACAAGTGAGTCCTCCAATTCTGGATTGCAGTTCATTCCAGATATAGTCAAGTTGACAACCAGAAATAGCCATCACATTGGGAATTCGCATGTTGGCTGCAGGACCTTGGCAACAGTTGGTTTTTTGACTGGTCAATAAAGAGCTAGCAGCCAATGGCTGTGCAGAGTGATAGAGGTGGGACTTCTAGGATTTCCAAGCAAGAAAACACAACACCCAGGGAAGAGGGGAGTCCGCCATGAGAGGGGCTTAGGATGGACCACGATATGAAGGAGCAGGAGGGTGAGACAGCTAAAATGTAGGTGCAAGGTGAAAGCAGCCCCATGGGAGGGCTGCCCAGAAGGAAACAGGACAGCAAAGATAAAATAGAGATTTAGAAAGTATTAATTTAGGAATACCAGAGGGGAGTATGTGCTAGCCACAGGGAGGTTTGGAAGTGGCCCAGTCATTGAGCTAGCTAAGGAAAGTTAAAATATAAAGGTTACATGTGCAAGTCTTTCATTTATGAGCTCTTAGGAGGGTGCAGAGACACTCCGGCACCTGCCAGGGACATAGAGCGGACTTTTAAATATTTACCACTACATTCTACCAAAGGGAATGGAGAAAGAGCAGAACCTAGGATGAGCAGCAAGAACTCTGGTGCATGATGGACTTGCTTATAAAATGAGCAATGGATACGGCTGCAGGCCAGAGTCAGCTGACTCACGCGGAGCTGTGCAAGATCACTCCCATGTGAAATACAATCTCCATTAAAGTATAAGTAAGAACAGACACTTATTTGAAGTGTAGTTATTAGTACTCAGCACAGCCATGGTGTAGAACTTCAGTTGCTATAAGATTGTTTCTTGGAAAGAAGGTTGAGACAGTATCTTACTCTATAGCCCAGGATAGCCAGAAATTTACTAACTATGTAGCCCAAGCTGGCCCTGAAATTGTGCCAATCTCTGTGCCTCTGCCTCCCAAGTTCTGAGATTACAGGCTTGTGCCACAATATATATAAAATGTATATATGAAAGATCTTTCATCTCTGACATGCTTGAAGATTATGCAGAACTTGGTAATAATAAGGTATTGCCTTAATATTATTATGATTATGCAGAATAATCATAATAATAAGATTATGCAGATTTTGGTAATAATAAGGTATTGTGGTTGACTTTATAACTGTTTCAAGTTTATATTAGTTAGTCTTTGTCAATGTGACACAGACTGTAGTCACTTATGAAGAAGGCGCCTCTCAGTTGAGAGTTCGCCTCCAACAGGCTGGCTTATGGGCAAGTATAAGGGCATTTTATTGATTAATAATTGACATGGGAGAGCCCAGCCTACTGTGAGTAGTCCAAGCCCAGGCCAAGTGTAAAAGAATGCAAGCTAAGCAAGCCACAGAAGCAAGCTAGCAAGCAGCATTCCCCCACGGACTCTACTTCATTTTTGCTTCCGGGTTCCTGCCTTGAGTTCCTGCCTTCACTTCCTGCGTTGATGGACTGTGATATGCAACTATAATCTAAATCAACCCTTTCCTTCCCAAATTGCTTCCATTCTGTCTTTTATCCCACCAAGAGAGAAGGAAACTAGAATAAACTTCCTTAAGAAACATGCACCCTCTCCGTGGTGACAAGACACCCACGTAAGCGCAAGTGCGCATGCCTGCTCCCCTCCCCATATATGGAAATGACATTGCCAGAACCTGAAGCTTGTGGATTCAGAAAGCTCAGGTTAAAAGTCCAGCACGGGAGATCCACACTGCTTGCTGGGATCCTCTAGGCTTTACCAAATAAATTCCTCTCCACACCACTCAGCCAAGCCTCTCCCGGTATTAGATCTCCAGCCCTCAGCAGTGCCGACACGCCTACAATGTCTGTCCTGGGCTGACAGTTCTTTGGCTGTCTTGGACTCACAGCCTCTGCTCAGGTTAGACGAGCAGGAAGATGCTTGGGCCGGAACGAGCCAGCCTGCGTTGGTTACTGCTGAAATGAGTCGTGAAGCTTAGGGACTAGAGTGCCATTCCTAAGCTTGAAGGGAACATTCACACCCAGCCATAGATGACATGGGAGCCACCATGGCCTATCTGCTTCTCAATTATAAAAATAGTTTTCTTCTGTTTTATATAGATGACATGGGAGCCACCAGGGCCTATCTGCTTCTCAATTATAAAAATAGTTTTCTTCTGTTTTATTTATTGTTATGTGTGCATACCTGTGTGCATGACTATATGTGGCCACTTGCCACACCATGTATGGAGAGGTCAAATGAAAACTTGGTGTCAGTTATCTTCTAACATGTGGGGCCAGGGGATGGATCTCACATCCGGCTTGGAGGCAAGCACTCTTACCCATCTTGTTGGCCCTGACACTTGTAGAGTGCTCTAATTGAGGGGGAGCGTCCAGACTCAATTCACAATAATTCAGCTGTTCCCATGAATCTACTATGATTAGATTAGCCATGCCAGTGGGACTCACCCCCAGGGTGTATCTTGTCTATTCTGCATCTATTGACTTTTTTCCCATTAAGAAAATCTGGGTCATCACTTTCCTGCTTACCACTGATTTCTTTCTTTCTCCTGCAAGTGAGAAGCAGCCATCCCATGACTGCCCGGGTATGCTTGACACCACAGTTTTGCAACTGGCGAAACCACATTGAAACCCATAGGTACAAACCTCTGTGTCGCTCTGTATGCCATCCAACCCAGCCTCTGCGAGGGTCTCACACTTCCAAGCTCGAAATGAGTTCAGACAGTTCATAGCTCCAGAGGCTATTGAACATCAGACGACAGAGACATCTTTTGTTAGTATTGGGGTGCCCTCCCGCCGACCCCATGAACCCTGTCTGGCCCCCAAAGCCCTGTTCTCTCCTCTTTGGCAGATAACAAGATGTGGCATGTACAGCCCGGGCTTTCCTCCTCTCAGATCCTGAACGAAGCAAAGGAGAGGAGTTACAAAACACAAGAGTGACGGTGATAAATGGTCTTCAGGGCTACATCTGATAGGATTAACAATTTATTTTGGCAACACCCAGGAGGGATTTCATATGGTTTTCCTGAATTCAGTCGGACTCCTGCCAGCAGAACCAGGAACACTAAGAAGTAATGGGGGGAGGGGGGAGCCATCTTACTACATTTCATAGCTTTGCCTCTGATCTGGAGATCAGCTGTCAGCTGTTGCCCAACCCTTCCATTTCCAACTGCTCTTCCAATGTTGTCTTGTGAGGCTGGGGTTGATGGATAGGTTTATAACGAGCGCTGTAGATAGCCCCGAGGACAACGCTTTGTAAGAAGGGAAAGGAAGCATATGGCTGCCAAATATTTTGCAATCTACAAGTATTCTTAAAATATGGGTATTCCCTCCCAGTTGTCAGCTTTAAGAAGCACAGACACTATGGAGCTGTGGGCTTCCAGAGATAACTGTTCAAGCGAAAACCACTTTCGGAAAGAAAGAAAGGTTGGTCTTATTCCTTCTTCACTGGAGCCGATGGTCCCTTCTGGGAGGGACATTCATGACATCTTTTTGTGTTGGTGCTTTCAGCCTGCTGGATTTCTCCTCAGGGAGAATTTAAAAGGAGGCCCTGGACACACACCCCTGAGTTCGAATCCCCACAAGTTGGTCTCTTCTCTCTCTCTCTCTTTCTGGGGACTTGTTCACCTGCAGAGAACAGAGAACAAAGGTCCCCACGCATCTAAAACACAAGTGAGAAACCAGCAGGACAGTCTGGCTGAACGTGGCTCTATCTACTAGCTTGGACACTTAAGGCACAAGAGGAAGCCACCATGGCTGTGAGTTGCCTCTTCTCCTTCCTCCTCTCTTCCTTTATCTCCTCCCTCTTCCTTCTCCTCCTCTTGAGGTAGGGGTGGGGAAGCCCCCACTATGTTGCCTAGGCTGTTTTGAACTTCGGCCGGGGGTGGGGTGGGGGTGGGGGCCTCAAGTAATCCTTTGTCCTCAGCTTTCCAAGTCAGAGACTACAGGCATACATAATGCGCCCAGAAGCCATATTCCAGACATACTTAATAGTAACATTATCAATAATAAAGGTGGTGTCTTGACTCTGCCTCAGTCTATTCTTTAACCTCTCAACCAGTTCTCAGTGAAAACATGGGTGAGGAAAAGTGTGATGATGGTGGCTGATTTCTTCCCAAATAATATAGGTTTTCCCAAGGTTTTCCCTTTTGAGTTGAACATTTCCTCCCCCTTGAGTTGCATTAAAGGAAACCCTTGCAATGCAGCATTGACTGAGCCTGGCCAACTGCCTTCTGAGTGGGGAAGAGCGATGTGGAAAAGCCCTTGGCTTTCACACCTAATTAGTCCTTGCCCACTCTCTTCGGTCACGCAGAAGCGCAAAACCAGACCAGACTTCACTTCACCCTTCCTGTGGTGTGGATTCTCAAGGTCATACTAGGGTGTATAAAAGCTTCAATGTCCAGACAGCAGTTAGATGGAGTTAAAATTGGCACATGACTCTATTTTGATCTTTAATTGAGAGGTCAGCCAATAAGGGTATGACTACTATTAAACTAAATGTTAAATAGCGAGGAGGGGAAGAAAGCCAGAAAAACAATGTCTCCCAACCCCCGTTGATCTACACTGAGACATTTGTCAGTCAGTGTGTGAGCTAAGAGTACAGTCAAGGTGTTCTGGTGTCAATGAGATGGCAATAAAGAAGGGCATGTGTCCACGTCTGTAAGACAAAATCAATAGAGTAAGGCCCTGCCGTTAATCTCTCTAAGGCTTTCTCCTCCAGCATTATCTTTCATCTTTGATGTTTGCCTTGGGAAGTAGATGTTATCACCATTTTAAGACCTTGGCAAACTGAGGCCCCAGCAGATAGAGTAAAACTTGTTCAAACTTACCGGGTGACTATGTATCACTGGTAACACATGTGACAGTCTGGTTCAAACCTACATTTTCTGACTCTTTGCCCTACAGCTATGACCTCCAAGCCTTTAAAATGCAGTAAAATTTTGGGCTAATTGTCATAATTTGTTTTTTTGTACATGAGCTGGAATCCAGAGCCTCACACGTATTATGCATGTAGCCTACTATATTCACTCCATGATCTTAAATAGTATTATTTTGGGGTGTGTATGTATACAGTGTACGGGTTTGGGAACTTAGGAAATAGCTGTCCCTCTCTAACCATTATTTCCTCTGTACAGGTATATGTTCGAGTGTGAGTATCTACATGTATGTGGGGTTACATAGCACACAAGTGGAGGTCAGAAGATGTTTTTTCTTAGCCTGTTTCCCCTTTACACCATATGGGGTGCATATGATTGAATTCAGGTTGCCTGGTTGGGTGGCAAGCACCCTTATGTAAGCTGAGTCATTTTGCCAGCTCAAGAGGACAACTTTTGGGAATTGTTTCTGACCTTGTACCTTGTGTGAG
This sequence comes from Apodemus sylvaticus, assembly GCF_947179515.1. Lineage (NCBI taxonomy): Eukaryota > Metazoa > Chordata > Mammalia > Rodentia > Muridae > Apodemus > Apodemus sylvaticus. Next base: position 45,766,745 of record NC_067482.1, on the reverse strand, counting down.
GAAGGGTTTCTCTTCTTGTTTATGTCATTTTGTCATATTCTAGGCCATGAGCTTCGTGGAAAATCTCCTGTCTCCATCTCCCATGTAGCTATAGGAACACTGGGATTATAGATGCATGCTACCATATCAGCTCTTTGGACATGTCAGGGATCGAAAGTCAGATCTTTCGGGTTGCTATAGTAAGCTCTTTGTCCCACTGAGCTATCTCCCATGCCCATGACTAATATTCTTATAGTGCTATGATACACCATGATAAAGAAGACTGATAACAGCTATGTGTTGGGATAATGATGGTATGGCATTATTCAGAAGGTACTGTGACCTACTTACATTAATCTTTGTCTTCAGATTTACAAAAGACACTGATGGCACATATGTAACTGTGCTGTGAGCAGGCAGGAGAAAGCTGGTGTCAGTCAAGGTCCAGTGTACCCATGCCCAAAGGGTTATTCATGTACTTGGCCCCAATAAAGGAAATCCTAACACTCCAGAGCAAAGATGATATTCCCTAACCCTGGTGTGCCAAAAGGGAAGAATTGTTTGTTTGGGTCCTAATGTGAGTAACATGAGGTTTTAGATGAGACTGAGCCGGCAGATAATGAGAGGAGGTACAGATGTGATTGGGATGTCAGCACCATAGCACAGGTCTAATTAACCCCATCATTGCCCTCTGCTGCTCCTGGTCATCCTTTCTCACTCCCTAACCCAGGGGCTCTCATCTCTGCATATGCCCCGCCTGTTCTGCAAAGCCTTCTGAACTATCTTGTCCTTCATCCTCCACACATCCCCCAAAGCCAGTCTATCCCCCTGTCTCTAAAATTTACAGACCAACACTATTCCCAGATAGGTAAGAGGACTGGGGCTTCTACCTGAAGGGAAAAACCCAGAAGCACACAGTTTTAGGTGCTGTGTGTGTGTGTGTGTGTGTGTGTGTAGGATGTTTTACTTGGTCTTCACAATAGCTTTGAGGCAAGAAAGATCCTGGTATCATCTCACAGATAAGGAAATCGAGGCCCTCAGAATCAGACTATACTAATGAGGCAAGACGACAACCATCTACCACATGTGTAAGGTCTTACCTTCTTAATAGCATTTTCTAGACTTCTGCACCAACAGCTATTAAGTATCCATGAGAATAACTCCATAATAATGATAAAATAAATTCCCTTCATTGTACAGCAATTTTTTTTTAAAAACCCATAAAATTATATTAAGTCTATTGAGGCTAATGTTGAATTCAAATGCAATAAAGTAACTGTGTAAATGCTTTGCTAAAAGGACAGCACCCTCATTAAGAAGATTGTTAAAAAGATGGAGCACATGAATGCATCTATTACAAAGGATTTACTAGAACTCATTGTACCCACAACCATAAAGTAGGACCAGCTGTTGCCTGGAACATGGAAACAGACTCACAAAATAGAAGGTAGGCATTGTAGTGAAATCTTGGTAAAGTGAAGGTGTCCTCATGTCCCCTTAATCGTTTCTTCCTTTGTGTATCATTTAACTGAAGGCTTCATAGCATCTTCTGGTTAACAGATTCTGTGGTTTGTGGTTAGGTTTTTCAGTTTGAGCCTTCCCTAAAAATGACGCCTTTGTTTGAAATGAGTCTGGGGGTGGGGGGGGGGTGAGTATTCAGCTTATGATTGCAGGTTATAGTCAATCATTATGGGGAACTAAATGTAAGAGCTTAAAACAGGCACACCACATCCATAGTCAAGAGCAAAGAGAGCAAATGCGGCCTCTTTGTTGCTTCTTGGCTACCATTCTGCTTTCTTAGACTGCTCAAAAGTCCCTGCCTAGGGAATGGTGTTGCCCTCAATGGACTGAGTTATCCCAGGTTAAATAACAATCAAGACAATCTCAAAAGAAACACGTCGAAAACCTAGCCTGATCTAGACAAATTTCTCATGAAGACTTTCTTCCCAGGCAAATGTTAAGTTGTGTCAAGTTTACATTTAAGCTAACTAGCATAATCTATTCCTTGCCAGCTTAAAACACAAACACATCATTTTGAGCCATAAATTTTTATCCCATCTCCTGAAAGTCTCATGTTAATATAATATTATAAAATTCAATACAACTCTAAAATGAAAGAAAAAATACAAAGATCTTTTTAAAAGAATTCCAACACTTTAGAAGGTCAATGTCTTCTTTTTTTTTTTTTTTTTGGCTACAAACTCAAGTGACTTGATTTACAAAAGTCCACTGCTTTTCTAGCATTCCTTGGGAACAGGAATGTTAGTCTGTAATGTGTTCATCTGTTTACAATGCTTTTGGTACCCCCAACTTTGTCTGGCACTCAGTCAATGGTTCATGGCTGTGACCTGCCATGAATCTCCATCACCAGAAAAACATTTATATTATCAATATAGTGGGAAAGGATAATCCAAAGAGATTTCATGTGTATCTCTCTATGATACTACAGTGTTGGCTAAAGGAAGCACAGAATGTGACCACACTGGAACCAAGCATCGTGGTTGTACAGGGTGGCCATTACAACCCATACACCAAGATGAGGCTTCAAGCTCACCTGCTTAAAGCAAGTGATGCTTGCTTTCCTAGGGATCAATCTCAGCCACCAGGGATGTGGTTTGTTTTGTGTTTATTACCATACCGTGCTCTGGGAGGAAAACATTTTCTCCCCAGTGATTTCGTGTGTGCGGATAGAAAATAGAGCAAGCCCTGACTAGCCTTGCACACACAGTAAAAATAAAGCCGTTCCAAGTGTTCCCAACAGAAAGACAAATCCAGGGAATAAAGAACTTACTGCACATTTGGAAGAGCTGGAGGAGTGGAAATCTGTTGGTTTCAAGGCCAGTCAGGACAGCTGTCAGCTGGAGGTCAGAGCACCTGCTGCTAGTGCTGCCGACTGATGCTGCTGACAGGGAATTAGGGTGTGCACTGCAGCTGCTGCTAGCTTTGTTGGCCCTCGCTTGTCCACTGCACAGCTGTAGGAAATGTCCCACCTCTCTTTTATGTCTCGAACGTCACTGAAATGCATTTTACTGATGGATCCCTGGCTGCCTTCCGGATCCTCAATGGGAGCACAAATGGGGGCAACCTTCTGAAAGCAGTTGCTGTGGTTCTTATTGGCTGTCAACTTTACAGCATCCAGAATCACCTAGGAGACTGATTTCTGGGCATGTCTGTGAGAGAGTGTTCAGATTCTGTTACTGAAGACAGAAGACCCACGTTAAATGTGGGTGGTTTACACCATGGATCTGAGATCCAGATTGAATAATAACAATGATACAAACGGGGCTGATAGCCATTATTCATCTCTCTCTGCTTCCTGACTGCAGAGGCAATGTGACCAGTTACTTTAAGCTCCTGCAGCCACCATGCCTTCCCTGCCACGATGGGCTGGACTCTCACTGTGAACCAAAGTCACCCTTTCCTCCCTTAAGCTCCTCTTTTGGGTGCTTTGTCATAGCAACAAGAAAAGTGACTGACACAAGCTATGCCTGGCACCAGGCTTCACACACCACTTAGTACATAAAGCACCCCACCCACTCTTCACAAGTGGCTTCTCCAGATGAATTTCACAGTCCCAGATTCTAGCTTCATCTGATGAGCTGATGTGACTCAAAGTTTTAAACCTGGCAGACCCAAGGCTGGGAAGATGGCTCAGTTGGTGAAGTGCTTATACTGTGCAAGCATTCAGTCTCTAGATCAGTCCTCAAAACCCATGAAAGATGTCCAGGGAGCAGTACCCATCTGTAAGCCCAAAACCAGAGATATTTGCCCAGGGCTTCTTGCCAGGCAATGGCAACAAGCTGTCAAGCTTTAGGTGGGAAGGAAGGAATAGAGGTAGACACCTATTGTTGACCTCTGACATGTAAACACGTGAATGTGAACATGTGCACACAATCATACATATCAACACATACCCATGTAAAAGAAGAAAGTAGGGGAAGAAATAAAAGAAAACAGATACAATTGGCAGGCACTATCTAGGCTCTTGGTTAGCTTGCTTATGCAAATGTGTTTTCTCTCTTCTGCAGTGATCTAATATGGTAAAAGTAATGAGATCTGGAGTGGTAGACTAGGGCTCGAGTTTCATCTCTACTCCTTTTATGCTAGTTTGTTTAATGTTTCTGAGCCCCAGTCTCTTACTCAAACTGTGTACTGGATCATACTGTTATTAAAACCCAGTGAATGCATAGACTACAACCTGCAATGCTTTTTTTTCTAGACCAGGAATGCCAATGGCTGACTACTTTTAATTGCATCCCTGACCAGGAATTGCTCTCTGCTAAGGAAGTTACCTTACCCAAAGATATGTGTCTTCTTTGAGTCAATCTGTGTTTAAGAACTAAGAGAAGTGCTGGTAAATATTGATTAGCAGTTTGATGGGCTCACCCAGAGACAGGCTTCCAGGGTTGTATAGATTAGGTTAGATACTGAGCAAACCTGTGAGGGATTTATCTGCTTATCAAGGTGGGCAGCATCATTCCATGTACTCGGGTCTTAGACTGAATAAAGAAGAGAAAGTAAATTGAAGACTCATTATTCTTTGTTCGGGGATGACAGATACAATGTAACCAGCTACCTTGAAGACTCATTATTCTTTGTTCAGGGATGAGAGATACAATGTAACCAGCTACCTTGAAGACTCATTATTCTTTGTTCAGGGATGAGAGATACAATGTAACCAGCTACCTTGAGCCCCCAGGTCATCTCTCTGGGGAAGGAGTGTATGCTCAAACTGTGAGCCAAAACAAATGTTTTCTCTCTTAAGTTGCTACTGTCATAGAAACAGGTAAAGTAACTAAGACAAGAACTAAATGTTCTGAACCCTTATTGGTGCATTCAGGGAAACTCTGAAGGGCCCCCAAGCTTGAGAGCTCCTGTCTGATCAGGGGAGGGGTCTCCTGGACCATACCACAATTCAACTCCTCCCTTTGCCCTGCCCTGCTTTCTTCACTTTCACATCCTAAGGGAGCCCCTCCAAAAAAAACCTCTTACACTCAGATCTCTGTCTGGGGGCGTTTCCTGGGAAACACATGTGTCAACACTGGATGAACACCAAAAGAACTAGCTAAAGGATAAGTGCCTATAAACCCTCCCAGGAAGGCTGTCAAGTCAAGTGTGGACAATAGATTCTGAGAAAGAAGAGTCCAGGTTATCCTATAGGATGACTTCCTGAAAATATACAAAGGAAGATGTGACTCACAAATTGGGGGAAATGTTCAAATATAAGGAGGAGATTAAAGGAGTCTGGGCTCACCAAAAAAGAAGCACGTTCGGGGTAACGGTGATAAACTGCTTGGTAATGAACTCTTCTTGCAGACAAGTTTGGGTCATCATCTCAACCACTGACAATTTCCAAGGTCTGTAGAGCAGCTGCTTGGGACTGGAGGACTTTGTCCTGCCATTGGAAACACACACCAACCTGAAGGTTCAGGCTAAAACAGGTGCACAATAAATCCTCAGTGGTCAGTCCCGAACACTCAATTCCCCTAGGACTCACACCTCATCTTTTCTGTTCTTACAATCACTGGTCTTAATCTCCAGCACTCTAATAAAAAGCCATTTGTTTCCATGGCAATGATACAACATGGCAAGGGAGGCATCTATATCCACTAATATAGATGATTGACATGTGCAGCACAAGCCTTACCCCTACCACAGACTCCTGTAGCCAAGCATCTTCCGTTTTGATACTCAAAAAACAGAGCCCAGGTCCTGACTTTGCCCCTGTGGTGGTTTGGGTACTCTTGGCCAATGGGAAGTGCTACTATTAGGAGGTATGGCCTTGTAGGAGTAGGTGTGGCCTTGGCGGAGGAAGTGTGTCACTATGGGGGTAGGCTTTGAGGTCCTATTCTCAAGTGCCACTCAGTGTGGAAGAGGCCCTCCTCCTGGCTATCTGTGGAAGACAGTCTCTCCTGTTTGCCTTCAGCTCAAGCTATAGAACTCTGGCCTCCTGTATGACTGGATGCTGCCATGCTTCCTGCCATGATGATAATGGACTGAATCTCTGAACCTGTAAGTCAGCCCCAATTAAACATTCTTTATAAGAGTTGTCTTTCGTCATGGTCTCTCCACAGCGATAGAACCCTAACTAACCCAGCCCCCAAACCCACCTCCCCCGTCATTCTCTCAACTAAGTAAGTGACTTTTCCTCGTGTCATCCTGAGATCCCATGCATCCGATTTGTGACTTGTCAGTCACGTTAGGAAAATCATCCTAAGTCACTGGCTTTTCTCTATCCGCTGAGTCCCGGCCACCTTTACTACAACCATAGCTGCCTGCACGAAGCTTCCTACTCCCCCTTTCCCTACATAATCTATTCTTACAGGATCACAGCCTTCCCTTTATACAGGTGAACTTCAGATAAAAGATGAATTAATTCCCTGCTTTTCTGAAAAACAGCTCTCAAATTCAGGGCTACAGCTGACTTGGGTGTGCCCGCCTCTCTGTCCTCCACCTTCTTCTGTGTCCTTCCTGTGACTCTGCTGCCTTGTCACACCCCACCCCTTGTGACTTTGGCACCTTTAGCTGTGGGCAACCCTCACACCCTGTGTGACTGGCTCCTTTTTTCAAGCTCACCTCAACTCAAAGGTCGCTTCTGTTAGACCTTGCTACTTGCTCGCTTTGCCTCTGAGCCCCTCCCCATCAGCTCTCTGCTGTTTTCTCCACAGCATTCGCAGCAGTCTGGGGCTCTCAGCTACCTCACCCAATGCCTTGCTCTTCCACTGAAGCATACGTGCTTGTGGGATGCTCCAACCTCGCCTCCCTTATTCAAAACTGTTGCCTAGTGTCTAGGCTAATATCTGGCATGGAGTGGGAATTCCACAAATATTTCTTGTGTGAATTAACCTTGTCAACCTGTCTTCTTCACATAAGTCTAGAGCACAGATTTTTTTTTTAAACATATAGCCTCAAAAGGTCTGTAAAAGAAATTTGAAAGTACATGAATTCAAGGAAAACAATTAGATATTTATTTTCACTGAATTCTAACTTAACCCAAACCATACTAACATTAAGTAATATGAACAACTTTATCATAAAAAAAAAAAGTGAGATAGTGGCATACCATATTACATCCTATCAGATACCCTGAACATTATTTTTTCACCATTATTTCATTATGATATCATCTTGATGCCAAATTGACATATAATGTATTAATTAAATAGTATAGGGCTGGGTGAAAGCTCAGTGGTCAGAGCACTTGCCTAGTATATACGAAGCCCTGGGTTCAATCCTAACCACCAAAAAATGAATAAACAAACAAACAAAACACAGAGTATTACTCCATAAAAGTGAACCGAATAGTTAATATCAAATTAATATATTTATATTGTGACCCCATATATTTTATACTTAAAAAAAAAATCATCCTGAAAAGGAGCCCACAAATCAGATGATCAGAAGTTCCCCATAAAAGAGAAAGAGTTGTACTGCCCAGCATCATAGCTACCATACGAGCACCAGGTGGTCCCAAGTGTCATTTAAATTTCACTGTAAATGACTAAAATTAAACTCAAACTTCAGCTCTGTAGAGGCACCAGTCACGTTTCAAGTTCTTGAGAGACGCCTGTGGTTAATGGCTGCCGTGCTGGATGAGCCCATTCAGAGGATGCTCTCAATATTTAGAAAGCTCACTGAGTAGGACTGTTTTGGCATGTAAGGCTTCACGTGTGATCTGGTTCTTCTCCACCATGTTCCATCCACACCCCACCCTCAACATCACGGTCCGCACAGTCAATCAGTAACACAGGGGTGAAAGGGAAACAAAGAAACTTTCTCCTGGGAGGTTTCCATATGAACCCATATGAACCCTAACCCTAACCCTAACCCTAACCCTAACCCTAACCCCTAACCCTAACTGCTGAAGCATCATTCTCACCCCGTTGACCAGAGAACTGGGTATGCCAGTGCAGTGCGGCAATGCAGATACTCCTTGACTTATCATGGGGTGACACTGCAATGAATTCTTCATAGGTTGGAAACGGCAGAGGTAGACAACCCATGTAAGTCAACAGTGCTCTGATCACACCTAGCTTAGCAGCAGACTTCTCTTCCTTCACTGGTCTCCCCTTGGATTGCTTGGTGACCGGGATGCAGCTGGCTGACACCGGCCACCATCACTAGATTATCATTTAACATGCTGCCATCCCAGCACAAGAACAAAAGTCAAACCTGGTGATAGGGTTTCTAAATGTGCTTTGCTCTTGCACTGTCTTATTGTTGGAAAGTGTAATCCGAGTCACCCCGAGTTGGAGACCATCACTCTCACCTTTCCATCATCCGTGGCTCCTTGTCCTGGCCCAGAGGACAAAACTAAGGCCTGGGTGGAGAATTCAGAATAGAACAACTAAAGTCCCAGGCCAATAGACTGAGAGATCTGCTAGTACCCATTTCTTGAACTCGTGTGGAAAAATATGGCTATGCGGGGTACGTTATAGGTTCCTTGCCAGCTGAGCCTGGAAAAATGTTCTGCTAGTTTCTAGAAAGTCCAGAGTCCCAGGATGGCCTTGAGGAGGACAGTCTGTCCTATCCAAGTCAGGGGAGAACAGACCATAGTATTCCAAAGATACCTCAGCAGTGAGCTTCCTCCACACAGCCTGGGCTAACCGCAGGCCAGCTGTTCTACACATGCCAGCATGTTCATAGCTATGGACCAGTACAATGCAAGGTACCCCTCTCTCCCCTAGTGACCAAAGTTCTGGAATCTCCCCATAGACAGACTCCATCTTGGAGAGGGAAAGGAAAATGTAGTATCACCTGGAAAAAAATGAATCACCCGCAAAGACAGAGCTTACTGGAATAACCCACGTCCACTAGCTGGACTGAACTTCAGTCCACTGGCACCTCTGTTAGTCATCAGTGTGGGCGTGGTGGGACATTAAAAGACTCTGGGTCAGTTATAGAAAGTTCTGCAGTCACTTTTTTTTTTTTTTTACACTCGAGCCTGAGCCTGCTTTTATTTGAAATCGCACAGCCTCTTAACTGATCAAACCATGACCTAGCTAGATACAGTGTCATATGCCTTTAGTCCAAGCACCTAGGAGGCAGAGGCCAGCAGATGTATATAGTGAGTTCAAGGCCAGCTTTGTCTATATGACAAGTAACAAGTTCTAGGCTAGCCAGGGATGCAATGGTGAGACAGTTTCCAAAACAGAGCACAACAGGGCTCATGGGATTTTCTGAGACATGATGCAGGCAGTTCTTATGAGTCCTTCTCAGTGAAAGGGAACAGGGATATATCAATGACTGGACCAGAGTCCCAGGTCCTTCCCTATATGCCTTCTTTCATTCTGATGCCAAGGAAGCCCAGGGTTTTCCAGTCTAACTCATTAGAGCATGGCGACTGCATTTAATCAATTAATGACATTTGTATTCCCCCATGATCTGCCTGTTCTGGGTTAAAACCCATCATTCGATTCCCAGTCACCAGGGACCTCAGATGACAATCTTAATCTGAGGATGGTCTGTCCCTTCTGAAGCTGATGCTGAACTCTGATTGACACTGTGGTGATGCTGCAATGTTGGACCCTTAGGAGGTGATTGGAAGGTAAAGCGGGACGCACACTTTTCCCCAGCCAGTATTCTCATGTGACGGGATTAGTTACCTAATCCTGGTGGTAGCAGTTTGTTACAAACTGTTTTGTCTCTTCCATATGTGCTCACCCATTTCACTCCTACCACGCTACAAGCCCCTTGCCAGAGTGACCATCCTGCTTTGAAACTTCCAGCCACCGCAACTGTGAACCATACTTTTTTTTTCTTTAAAGAATTACCTAGTCTTGGCTAGCTTCATTATTGCAGCAACAAAATCAACAACAAGCAAAAGACTAATACAAGGGGTTTTTCAAATTTAATTAGTTTAAGAGGTAGTGATATGAGCTAACAGTCCCTAAATATTATTAACATCCTTATGATAGCACACCTACAAAACTCAAACCTAAGAATGCCAACATCTGGTAGAGGCAGATGAAGAATGAATGGAGAAGAAGGACTCAGGAGATAATGAGCAGGACCGTGCTTGCCTAGCACATGTGGTACCCTAGTTAACCCTCAGCACCACTGGTGGGAGTGAGAAGGTGAGTGGGACTTTACTAGTAGCATCTTTGAACGCCACAAGATGACCCTTCCCAGTTTCCTAGCTCCTTTGCCCAATTCCCGGACCAAGGAACTTTTCATCTAAAAGTCTGCTTCATCTTTCCAGACAAAGAAAGGCACATGACCCAATCCAGAGACCTACAGGCCACTTCTGACTTAGTCACCTCCTGTATCTGCCTGGAGAATCAGTCCTCTTCAGGGTCAAGTCAAGCTTCCCTTCCTTAGGGACCCCAGACACTGGAAGCCAGTGGATGGAGAGTCTAGGAGAGGCTCTCAACACTACCAGGAAACACCTCAATTTACCATCATGTACTTCCCTTACACACACACACACACACACACAGAGAGAGAGAGAGAGAGAGAGAGAGAGGGCACAAAGGAAACAAATATATTAAAAAAAAAAACCCTACATATTTTTCTGGGAAAGAAGATGATTTAATTAGTTACATAGAACCCAAGACTTCCAGGACATCGCCAGTGTTCACTGAGTGACTATGGCTCCCATCTACCATTTACCGATCCCCACAACTTTCATGGTTTGTTTGGTTCTAACTATAGATGTAACTTTAATTTTTTTTCAAAGCCAATTTTTAATGATGGTTCTTAAACACTTTAACCTCCCTTCCAGCCCACCACCCACCAGAAATAGTACAAAAGAAAGGATACGGGGGAAGTGGATCTGTTTAGAAAAGTTCTTTGGAGCAACTCCTGTGTGTGTTGTCTGAAAATCAGCAGTTGAGGTCACAGGTCAGCAGTGGCAGCTCCAGCCGCTCACAAACACTTCATGGACACAGCAGCAGTTCAAGTCGGTAGAGTCAGGATAGCAAACAGGAATCAGCAGCGGTGGCACTACCTAGCAGAGACAGCCAGGCCTTAGCCTTGGCATGAGTCGGCAGGAGGGACCCTGAGGGAACACCAGGAGAAGTTCTCAGCTGTGCCTCTCTCCGTGAAGCAAAGATCAGCAAAGACACAAGACCCACAAGAGCTGCACAGCTAGCTCTATAAGTAAGCCTGGCCCGGGCTCCGTCACTGGCTGGCCATTGGGCCTATTTATGCCCTCCAAACATCTCACGTCCTCCACGGGTCCTGCCTCACCACCTGTCTCGCCTCAGCACACGAGTCTGTCTCAGCTGACATTACTCTGCCAATCAGCCTGAGTCCACAGAAGCGGCAAGAAACTGCAGCAGATCACCAGAAGTTTGTTGGTACATTTCTCTTTATAAAGTACCAACAAATGGAGCTCAACTACACAGTGTGAGGCAGAACAATACATGTATATCCTTAGCAAAGAATTCTTCATCCTATGTCCTTTCACATGCTTGGTTTTGCAGACCATTCTTTCTCCTGTGTCTGCTTCAGCAAAATGTTCTTTCGTGGGTCTGCCTTAGTCTTTCACCTGGACCTGCTTCAATTAAACCTTCTTTCACATGCTTGCCTTAGCAAACCACCATCCAACACAACTGACTTCCCAAAGAACCCTTTAGTTCTAATATAGGTCCTTTAAAATATTCTCTTAGGGAAAAAAAAAAAACTGTATAAGAATCTTGTTCCTTTCCAATTCTCCTGTCAAAGGGTCTGGATGGAGTCTAATGTTTTCCTAAGGAAATGGTGAATTATAGCTGCTTACCAGAAGGCAAGAGTTGAGTATAGAACATAAACATGGTTATGGGCTTAAACAAGTTGGTTTGGACATTGACAGGGGATTCCTTTAATAACATGACTCACACAGTACAATTTTATTACTCTTATTTATTTAGACACAGAGTATGTGCCACAGTGTATGAATAGAGGTTAAAAGTCAACTTTCAGGGCTCAGTTCTCTCCTTCTACCATGTGGGGTCTGGACTTAAACTCGGGTCATCAGGCTTGGAGGCAGTGGACCATCTTACCAGCCCAATAATAGTTTTTGAAACTAAGTGTCGTGTATCCCAGGCTAGTTTAGGACTTTCTGTGTAACCAAGAAGGATGGCCTTGACATCCTGATCCTGCTGTCTCTGCCTCAAGTGCCCAGGGTTCCCTATGTGCACACAGCACTGGCTTTTGTGCAGAACTGGGGAGGGAACCCAGAGCTTCTCGAACACTAGGCAAACAGTCTACAAACTGAGCCACATCGTCAATTCCATTCATAGAACTTTACAGAACAGTTCTGACTGCCCGCTGCCGTTTGCATGTTTTAAAATTTTAAGAAGCTGTGGCGACTCAAGGCTTGGTCTTGGGGAGACATAGTAATTAAAGCATAAGAATAGTTCACAGAATTTCACATGGAAAACCGTCTCCGCCGCGGTCATTATGACATGGGTTTGGATATGCCACCTCATTCCATGAGACAGAGTTGGGAGGAAATGACTTAGTCATTGGGGAGGCAGAACCGAATTCCAAGAAAACATAAAACACATGCTTGGGGGAACACCTTTGAAGATGCCACATTTATCTTGGGCCAAACATTGTTTCCACAATAGGGGGTTATTCACCTCCACTTGAGAGGAGACAGGCGAAATGACTACTTTCAGTCAATGAGTTTCAGATTTTACATTTTCCTAAGCTTTTGGCTTTCCTGACAATCCAGGCCAAAAACAAAACAAAACAAAACAAACACTTTAAGGAGAGAGGCTTCTGAGGCTTCTGATTGTTTATTATGATGAAGCAGACATTAAGGTGCCTCGTGATCCTTGCCCCCTGGAATGCACACCCCTGCAGAATCCCCTCCCTTTGCGTGTACTGAGAGGCCCTGTGAGTTGCTTTAGAACATGGGAAACATCTGGAATTTCACTCCGTTATGATTCCATGACGTTATGCAAGACATCGTCTAGAGTCTCTGACTCTCTAATCACTTTGGGATCTCAGACTTCTACCCATCCGACGTTGAAATGAGACAAAAAACAACAACACACTGAGTCTGGAAGCACACCTCTCTGTCACCAAGTGCCAGATGAGACTCAGCGTGGGTGATAACTTCATAGCAACCTCAGAGGACCTGGCCAGCCTGTCCTGGGATGCTCTGTAACATATAGCATGGAACATTGAATACACTTACCTCAGCCAGCCTGTCGTTTTGACCCCATATTCTTACACTGGGTTTATGTCTCTGAAAGTCTGAAAACCATTGGCCTCGGTTGTTTTTACCATCCATGCCTATTATGGCGCAAACTCAAGGACACTCTTTCCTTCAGATAGAACTGCCAGGCCACACCATCAGAGAAAAGCCACACACGGCCAACTGTGGTTTTTCCTTCACCACAAATGGAGACAGCCTAAGAAACTTAGCAGCAGATGATTCTCAAACCCTTCCTCAGAATGGAATGTGGACTAAAAACTTGGCTCAAAATGTCCATCTGATTGCCGATGGTCCTACATATGGAGGCTTTGGGGGCAGGACATTGTCGTAATAGGATGTAAGCTCTAAATACATACATACTAGTTGACTTAAAATTCCTTTTCTAGAGGCTAATTCAAGAATAGAGCTAGACAAGAGTCCCAAAATGTAGAGCCTGGGCATGTGTTCCAGCAATGTCCGTACGAACAAGAAAGCAGAAAACAGGTTGATTTGAATCAAAGTTACCAGAGGTTAAATAATGTACAACCACCTAAACTGTCTGTGGATTTATAATTTTTGGTCACAGTACAGTGTACGAAAAAAGTAAAAAGATAACATACATGTTGTGTGTTTACCTTCTAGCTATATCCTCTATATTTCTATATGGTCTTCATGTAACTTTTGAAATTTTGTGGGTTTATGTTGTTGTTATTTCTAAGCGGTGTTGCCTGTTTCTAACTTCTGATCTCCAGGTAGGCTGGGTGCTGCAAGTGGTCGGTGGGGGTGGGGGATGAGGGGGTTAGGAGGGTGGGGGGTAGGGGGTGGGGGTGGGGGATGGGGGGTGGGGGATGGGGGGTGGGGGTGGGGGTGGGGGGTGGGAGGAGTGGGGGGGTGGGGGTGCCCCTGGCTGGTGCTGAGTACACCATCCTGGAGAAGAAACTCTGCCTCCTCCCACTCTGTCCCTCAGAGTTTGCCACACGACTGGGGCACCAGCTGCCACCCTCTTCTGCCCAAGCTCACTCCACTGACTTATACCTCAACAACCACGCCAATTTCAAAAGATACATTTTTACCACAGCAGTGTGTTCATATCAGTCCCCAAACGCTATACAGAAGGTCCAACCTGCGTCACCCAATCATAGCTCTGTGCTGGATGCTAATGACACAGATACCTTTGTATGTTTAGGCACCAAGGAGTAAGAAGGCTGGGAAAATACAAACACAGATCATGACTATCACCTATTTTCTTTCTTTCTTTCTTTCTTTCTTTCTTTCTTTCTTTCTTTCTTTCTTTCTTTCTTTCTCTTTCTTTCTTTCTTAAAAAATAAAAGTCAAAATATCATTTGTTGTGCGTTTTAAATATTCATTTGGGAAATAAAATTGAGCCGTTTAGTTTGCCTTTCTCCTTCTTCCTTTAGATTTTCCCTAGAAGTCCTTTAAGAGGAAAAGATGTAGACAGTTTGGGAGAGAAGAGTTGGTACCCACCAAGGCTCCAGCTTTCGATGCTTTTCCGGCTAGTCACACTGTCTGGGAAAGCTGGGGCAGCTTGGGAAGTTGCCCATGGCAGGTAGACGCAGTAGAGGTGGACTTTGGAAGGTTGTGGCTGGCCCTTGGTTCTAGTCACTCTCTGCTTCCTGTCTACCATGATGTGAACGGCAGTCACATCTGCCACTGCCCTGAACTGAGCTCTTCTGGAATCATGAGCCAAAAGAAATCATTTCTCCCTTTGGTGGTTTCTGCCTGGTGTTCTGTCATGGTGATGCAGACGCAACCAGTACAGTTAGGATGAGAAATAGTTGCTCAGCAGAAAACTGAGAATTTTCATAGATCAAAGGCATTCCTCCAGCCAGCCTCTCACCCATGCGGTGGGAATGCAGGGCAAGAGAGTACTTCTTCCCCCTAAATAACCTGAGGAAGATAGATGATGTAAGAGTCCTGGCTCAGAGATTCAAGACAGCTCATTCCTTACAGCAACAGCAGTGACCATAGCAGGAGCACCTGTCGCTCCCTGTCTTGGCTGCTTTACTCATCACCATGACAACACGCCTGAAAGAATAATTTAAATGAGGAAAGAGCACTTTCTGGCTCACAGTTTCAGAAGAGTCATTCTGTCATGGCAGGGAGGGCATGGTGGGACAGAGCTGTCTGCACTGTGGTGGCTCAGAAGCAACGAGAGAAGAATGGACCAGAACATGGTATAGACCCCAAGGATCCACACCTGGTGTCACAATTCCCCTCACTGAGACTCATCTCCAACATTGCACCACCTTTGTGTGTGTGTGTGCATGTGTGTGTGTGTGTGTGTGTGTGTGTGAGAGAGAGAGAGAGAGAGAGAGAGAGAGAGAGAGAGAGAGAAACCCATGTCTGGAAAGTCAGAAGAGGGTGTTAGCTCCCCTGGAACTAGAGTTACAGGTAGCTGTAAGCCTCCTGACCTGGGTGCTGGGAACTGAACTCAGGTTCTCTAGAAGAGCAGCAACCATGTTTACCTGTAGAGCCATCTCTCCCGTCCAGTCTTGCATCATCTTTAAATACTGCCTTCACATTATAGATCAAGATCATTAGATCAGGAAACACCCCACTTCACAATCTAATCATGTCTGGAAGCGCTGTGACAGGCACAGATGTGTCTTGACAATCCCCTAGGTGTGTCTCAGTCTAATCAAGAGAACAATTAAGATTAACCATCTCTTTCTCTCTCTTCCTCTGCTTCCCATATATACAAGGTAAGAATAAGAATAACCCTTTACCCACTGGGAACTGTGACAGAAGCAGAACCTGACCCTAGAAGCTGGAATATTTCACAGGAACAGGAACATTCTGACCTTTGTTCTGCAGTGAAAGTCTGTTTGGCTTCCAAGCTGCTCACAAAGATTCTAGAGCAATAGTCCTCTACCTGTCTAATATTGCAACCCTTTAATATAGTTCCTCCTTTTGTGTAACTCCAACCATGAATTTATTTTCATTGCTACTTCATAACTGTAATTTTGCTACTGTTATGAGTCATAATATAAATACCCATGTTTTCTGGTAGGCTTATGCAACCCCTGTGTTGGAGGAAGTTTGTCAGTGTGGGGGCGGGCTTTGAGGTCTCCTATGCTCAAGCTATGCCCAGTGTGGCACACAGTCTCCTTTTTCTGCCTTAGGATCAAGATGTAGAACCCTCTTTCTCCAGCACCACACTTACCTGGACACTGCCATGCTTCCTACTATAATGATAAATGGACTGAACCTCTGAAGCTGTAAGCCAGCTCCAATTAAATGTTTTAGTTTAGAAGAGTTGCCTTGGTCATGGTATCTCTTCACAGCAATAAAAACCTAATGCATCAAGTGACCCTTCCCCTTTGGCTCCCCCACAGCTTCTCCAGGGACCCTTACCTGGTTTGCTCCCTCAGCCAGGCCTCAGCCATCTGCCTTTCCTCCCTCAATAGCCCTCAAAGCTCACCTGCTCTGAAGTTTATTTTCTTCTGACTCCATCCTAACATCTTCACATCCTTATTTATGTTTATCACACTTATGGTGTGCTCAGAGACCATTGGTATTAACTCATTTGGTGTTTGTTGACAATCCTAGAGGCAGTACTGTTGTTACTCTGCTCCTCGGAGGAAGATTTGTGTAAATGACCCTTACTATACACCTTTAAAGGTTGCTACTATTATTACTGTGAGCAGACATGATGTGTGGGAGGGGTTGTCTATATGATGACATACATGGGAAGGTCAGAGGACAGTGTTAGAGGGTCAGTTCCTTCTACTTCTGGGTGGGTTCAGGGAAGGAGCTCAGGTTGCTAGGTTATGCAGCAAGGGCATTACTTGGTAAGCCTTCTTGTCAGCCTATGACACTTATTTCAATAAAACACATCTACTTTCATGGGAATGTAGCTAAAACTTGGAATGATTCTAGAAGTGTTTTGAGGCTGCATAGGAGATTGGAGACTGGGTCCAGCTACTGCTGTGGTACCCTGATGGCCAGCATCTCTAGACAATGAGGAGCATATTCATCCCCTCCGGGTACTTCCCAGAATTCCCACATGCAGTCAGGGTACAGGGACTTTCAAGACCTCAGCTCATAGTCACTGAGTGACTGTCTGGTTCTTGTCCTAAAATAGGACCCTATGTACTCACTCACTAATGTTCTTACAGTCCCAGGTCAGGTTCTCTGGAGGGAGGGAGTGTCAAGTGTGTGTTGCAGACTAGGTGCAGAGGGATAGATGGATGGATGGATGGATGGATGGATGGATGGATGGATGGATGGATGATTGGATGGATGGATGGATGGATGGAATATCAAGGACCTAGAAATGTTAAGGGTCACTTTAAATAGTTGAGTGTACCTGTGACACAAACAGCAAATTTATTTGGATCTTAAGTCCACGGACAAATCTAAGTTTCAGCATGCCAAAGGAAGTTAACCTAGGCATGCAACCTAACAGAAGAAAATAGAATTGAATGGATTTTGGAAAAGAGGAATAGACCTCGAATGGAAAACTACAGCAGGGGAATCTTGGAGGAAAAAGAGGATGGAGTCTTTAGGATATCTCACTAGAAGCTCCCGAGGTCTCTGGGGGCAAATTGAACACACAGTCAAAGGTGATTAAGCAGCTGGAAAAGCCAGATGCTCAGTTCCAGGAGGTGACAGGAGGTAGAAGTGGGCAGCAGAGGTGATAGCAGTGACTGGCGACCCCATGCATAGCTGTGTTCCCACTGCTTGCTGCTTTTTGTATTTTTTTCTTTATTGATTCATTATAATTCAATTCTGTGAATTAGGTTTCATATAATTACATCACCGGTTCAAAGATGATAAAGCCAGGTAATGGAGGTTTTTCAGTAACTCCTCTAAGGTCACACATTTTGAAGGGGAAAAAGCTGAGGTGTGAACCTAGTCAGCGTGTCCTGTTTGTACCATCCACAGCTCCTCATGTGCCGCCTTTCCTACAGTTTTGATTGCTTTGGGGTGGCCACCCTGACAAATAATTTGATCTAGGTTTATTCTGTTTTTGTCGTGAGAAAACACCTCCTCCCACTCCTCACAGGCTTCATTCCCTCTGAAGTTGCCCAGAGTAAAAATGTCAGAGCCGTGCCTCTCCATCTTGCTAAGAGCCGGCTGAGAATGGATGGAACCGGAAGAGACCCTTAGAGACGGAGAACAGTTCAGGTGTCCGAAAACTAAACAATGGGGGGAAATGAAGGTAATGTTCTAGGTTAAAAAGTGATTAAAAAGCATTACTACAAATACGACATGTGAAGCTTGCTCACGTTAAAAAGCAAGAAAACAAGCAAAATGAGAGAATATCTACAGACCAAAGACCAGTTACAAAATGACTGTTGGGTAAAGTTCTTGCCACTCAAGTGTAAGTTCCCAAGCTTGGATTCCCAGGACCCATGTAAGACTAGACATAGCTTACCTCTAATCCCAGGCCTCCTAAGGCAAAATGAGAGACAGAAATAGCAATATCTCTGGATCTTGTGGGCCAGCTAGACTGCATATGTATCAGAGAACAGGGGACTTGTGTCTCAAACGAAGTAGAAGCTGAAGACTGATTTGTGAGTCCCCATACTCACACTCACATACACAATACACACACACACACACACACACACACACACACACACATATGGAGAGGGTACTGAAATCAAGAAATGGTAGCTAGTTTGCTCAGGTCTGTGATGGTACCATGATTGTGTGGAAATGTGTCCCCTGTTCTTGGGAGATGCGTGGCTACACTGCGGAAGCATTCTGGGCTGCGGTGTCTCTGGAACAAACTTTCAAGTGGGCTAGGGGAAAGTGGGTTGATAAATTGGAACTTTGAATGTAGAAAAGTGTTAACGATCATTGAGTTTGGGTAGAGGCTAACAGATGTGCACCAGAACATCTTTCAGGTGTTCTGGTGTAGCTTTTACGACTTTTGGGAGAGGGATCGAGGGATCGAGAGTGAAGAGACAATGATTGGTTTCAGACCTTCCAGAGAAGGGTGGGAACCTGTCCAACACAAAGGCCTGTGGGGGATGACTTAAGAAGCTTAGTCGTGACCACACGGGGTTGGTTGCAGATGCTTTCTCAATAAAACAGAAATACAGACTACAGAACTGGAGGGAAGAAAGGCTGGGAGACTTGGCAGGCATTCCGATAAAGTCAGCCCTGACAGCTGTAGGGGTAATAAATGCCTGGACTCCTCTGAAGAGTCTAGGAGAGCAGACTTGAGAAGCTGGAACAAGTGTGGTCCTGTGATTTCTCTGGGAACAGCTGGGACCAATCTGTCACATTTGAAACCCTCACTCCACCGCTCACAAGTCATGGGACCTCGGGCAAGTTTCCTCACCTTTCTGGCAGTTTCCCTTACTAACGACTCATGGAATTGCACGTGGACATTAAAGAGGACAGTGTATGTGTGATGTCCAATGCAGGGGACGGTCTACAGTGAGCATCCAGCCAAGGCTGGTCTTGCTTTCATCTCTCAGGGAGAAGGGAGGATAGAGGGAAAGGGGAACTCATTTGCCACCCACTGCAACAGTGAAAACATCTCAAGCCACATCTCCGGTAACTTTGTTTACAATTACATGTAAGTTCGGGGTTACTTAATTTCTCTCTTTTAAGTAAAATTGTGTGGCCCGGGGTTACCCAAGATGTTAATGAAGTTAAATGGTGAAGGCGATTATGCGGCAACATGGAAAATAAACAATTCGGTCTCTGCCTCCGCTTTAAGGTCCCAGGATGCTTCCATCTCTGCCTGGGTAATTATCTCTCGACAGCAGACTCTTACCCAGCAGCAAGGGATAATTCCATTAACATTCCCACCTAAACACAGTCTTCCCGGCTTTGCAGGGTCCCCAGGCTGATGGCTACATCACGGGGGCCTCTTATCGTTCTGGAATTAAAACAAGAAAGTAAAAATTATTCACTCGCATTAATTCTTTTCCCCTGAGCGAACCTCTGCACAGTCTTGACTCATTGCTCCGACTCGTATTGCTGCCAAGAATACTATCTGTAGTAATCCGGTGTGCTCCGTTCACTGTGGGTCGGAGGGCCAGAGCGTGGAGAGTCAGCCATCCTCAAGCTGGGTTGCAACTGTCTGAGAGCGAGGAACAGGGCCAGGGTGTGATGCGGCCTTTGGAAGGAGGAAGGAAGAGATGTGGGTTTTGGAAAATGTGGAATGCCAAGGTTGTATTCTAGCCATGAAATCCAGGCTTGCATGCACCCAAGAGAGCAGAGAGGAGGCTTGCTAAAGGCGCTGAACAGAGGGAGGGATGTCAGAAGACTTCACAAACCTTGACTCTTGAATGGGCACTGTCTGCCTCAGGCTTAGTTTCCAGGCCGACCTGTCCCTGCTCTGAGGCTGCTGAGTCCTGACAGAAACTGAGAGTTGCTAGTTGTAAAAGCACGGGTATGAGGGAGGAGCCTACAGTCTCCAGCACCTTCCAGACAGGGCTCAGTTAGTGCTGACAGTACACTCCCGTCCCCAAACACACACCCCACTCCACATCACAGAGGAGATGCCTTTTTAAACCCACAGAGAGAGAAAACACACCTGATGTCCTACATCAAATATGGTGGAGAGAGAACTTGAACAAGTCTTCGGGATTTGGAGGCTGACTTTTTTTTGAAAGGAAGGAAGGCGTTTCTTATCTGTTTTCTCAAACAGAACAAGCTTCGGGCTTTCCAACAGTGTGAGTGAGAACTTATCTCCCAGCAGTGACTGGAGGTTAGTATGTCTGAAGAACTCTTTTAATCCAGGATTAACACCAAGATGACCTTTACCTTCCTTCCCACTCTCTGTTAGTTAACTCATCTGGATTTGGAGTGTGGACTGACTGAGTGAGCAAGTGAGTGAGTGAGTGAGTGGGTGAGTTAACAAATGAGTGAAAGAAAGAAAGAAAGAATGAATGAATGAATGAATGAATGAAGCTAGCTCCATTTCTCACAAAGCTAATGCACAATAGACCCTCAAAGGAGGTTTCTTCAAATTTAAAAACAATAGTTGCTTACCAGCTCTGTCAGCAGATTGATCCGGGAAAGAGGTCTAAGAGTTGGCTTGAATTAGGTGTGAAGGTTGGATGGAATTCAATTACCCATGACCCTCTGGTCTTTTCTGCCAGCTGTGATTTATGAAGGCTGGCTAACGAAGGTTGGGTATCATAACACCGCAATCAGCCTTTCTTTGGAAGATGAAGGCCCAGGAATTGTCTAAGGAGCAGTCTCAGACCTGATGACATTTCCTAGGTTGGAATTATCTTTGTGACTTAGCCTAATAGCATCGGGGCTTGAACCCAAACAGCAAGCACAATGAAGCCTCAGGAGTCCTCGATCCTCTTTTTCTTCACAGTCACTCTGACCTAGTAGCCCTGCCTGACACAGATAAATGGTCTATGGGCTGTGGGTGCTTGGGGTCTTCTTCATGGAGATTTGGAAACATATACTCGCTGAAAAGGCTACTAGAAGACCAGAGATCAGTTAAAGTAGGAAAGGGATTCAACTCATCACCACACTCTCCTTTTTTTCTCCAATTTAGATTTTCCTTCTCAGTCTCACCTTGAGGCTTATCTAATCTTGTTACAGTTTAATGGCTTTAAGAGTCTAGGACCCAGCTACATTTTTTTCCCCTTACATAACATTCTTGGGAGGCAGAGGAGGCTGAGGAGATGATTAATCATGTAAAGTCCTTGCTGTGCAAGCATTTGGATTTGAGTTTAGGTTCCCAGCACCCGTGCAAAAGCTAGGTGTGGCTGCACACATTTGGAATCCCAGCTCTGTTGAAGTAGAGCCACGCAGAGATGGGGGCCTCCTAGGGCTCGCTGGCTAGCCAGCCTAGGTGAACCAGGGAACTCCAGAATCAGTGTGAGACCCTGTCTCAAAAAATAAGATAGAGGGCAATTAAGGAAAGCTCCTGACATCAACACACTCCAGAATGAGTACACATACACACCCCTACAAGTACATGCGCACACACACACACACACAATTTTTTTGGAGTTAATATCCCAGAAGGCATCTTGAAACCATGATGGTAGCAACAGTTGCACAACCATAATCCCAGCATTTGGGAGGCTGAGACAAAAGGGCCTCAAGTTCAAAGCCAGCTGCTTCCAGAGGGGAAACTGTCTGCAAACAAAACAGCAACCCACGCCCCAGAGTTATTTGTTCATTTGATTGCTGTAACTGTTGCATACACCACATACTCTGTTTGCATACACCAACTGTCCTGTGAGCGAGGTGAATCTGGACCCTGACCTCCGCCACCCTTTCAGAGCTCTGAACATGTCTGCAGCAGATCCTAATTTGCAAGGCTGCCAAAAGAACAGAGGGTAAGAAGTGATTCCTGTGTCTGCCCTTTGCCCACTTCTAGGTCACGTTGCTTAATGAATTTTGCTGAAAAAACAGTCCAGTGTCGGAGTGTGGTAGCGTCCATGTTGTCTTCATATAGTACCTGTCTCTGTCCAACAGGCCACTTCCTTCTAATAAAAAAATAATAGACATGCAACTTGACGTGTGAATCTCCAAGCTTACAGAAAGAGCTCGAACTTGAAAGCGATCCAGCCCATAACGACATTTATTATTTTTAGAGCATTACCTAGTCATTTTGATTAATTCTCTTAGAGTACTTTTCCCTGAAGCTCCCCAGGGAGAGGAGGGTGTGTTGGGGGGGGGGGGGGAGTCTAACGAGACTGTAAAAATACAAATTTAACCTCGGTGAGGAGTTGACATGTTTAGAACTGTAACATGGCAAATCATTGTGAAATCTTCTAATGGGTACCCATCCCCGGCCAAACAACCCCAGCACCCAAAGCACACAAAGAAATCATTGAAAGACACTGGACCGTGTCCAAAAGGCAGAGGCTAATGTTCACCTAATCTCTCTGCTGGTCTCTCCTGCCTACTGCCGGCCCCACCCACAGGATCCGCACCGGAGAGCTCCCTAGCAGCTGCTCCGGGGCATTTACACCCTCTCACCCCCTGGCAGCAGGAGGAAAACCATTAGGAAGCCAGCAGTATAAAAGGGGAAAGACAGTGACTGGAGGCAGTGTGTGTGTGTGTGTGTGTGGGGGGGGGGGGGGTTGGGGGGTGGGGGGAGGGAAGTAGGAGCAGACAGAGCTGAGTCTTCTCACCGGGTTGCTCTGCTTGGGGTGGGGCCAGAGATGACCCTGGTTCACATTTCCCTGGGACCTTGCAACCTTGTGTAGAAGCGCCTAGGAGCTGGAAACAAAGGGTTTGTTTTGTTTTGTTAAGTTCAATTTGTTTCCAAATCTTTTTATCTTGGCTCTATCTCTGGCATCTCAGACGCCAGGGAATTTGCAGGCACTGGGTGGGGTAGGGTGGGGCTGAGTGATTCTTTCTTTTTTCTTAAAGGGATAGAACTAGGGACGCCTCTTTGAGTGCCTGTGGCCTGCTCAGAGGTGATGGCAGTCATTAGTAAAAGACAGCCAAGCAGACAAGGGTTCTTTCTCTTTGGAAGTGACTTTCACAGAGGTGGCAACCAACAAATTCTAAGGGCAGAAAGGAAGTTGGCTGGGAGGAATTTGGACCTGTCAGATAGCCCTGATGTTAATTATTATTTCAGCTGGCCAGAGCTGGCCTTGAACTTCTGGACTTGCTAAGCTGAATATGAAGAAATCAATCCAGTAGGGTTGGTTGTAATGGATGTTTTTAAACCCAGCACTCAGGGACCGAGGCGAGCTGATCTCTGCAAGTTTCAGGACAGCCTTTGTCTACAGTGTGAGTTCCAGGACAGTTGGAGCTACACAATGAAACCCTGTCTGGAAAAACCAAAAAGAAATAAAATAATAATATAAAATATAAAATAGATCTCTTTGAAAAATGAGCATTGATGTATATGTGAACCTCTTAGGATCTATCAAAATTTGTCTGGAAAAATATTATGTTTAATATAGGGGCTGCCCAGGTTTGGAAGCACACACGCCCAGCTGGAGTTACAGGCTTGTGACTGTGGTCCACATCTGCACCGCCCTGAGCCTCTGTTTCCTATCTATAGTGAGGGCAGTCATAGCCTCTGTCTCCCCAAGAGTTCTGTCAGCTGCTCTAGCATCGCAGCAGATGCAATGGCGCGTGCACCCCCTTCCTACAACAGAGGACACTTCAGCCAGCAGGGAAACAAAGGGGAAAAGTTCAGCCCTTCCTTGCAGATTCATGTGGAGGGAGAGGTAGCTTCAAACACACAGGGCCCAGACAACTTAAGGCCCTTTCTCATCTTTATTTATTTTTTTAAACAAATCTTTCCACAGCCTTCCCTGTGTGATAAGCACCTCCTGCGCCCTTGATAAACGCTGACTCACTCCGTCTTTCACCAGGTGCCTATGAAATGCAGTCTTGAGATCCTTGGTTTGCTGGGGAGGAAACAAACACAGCTTATGGTCCGGGGACCCAGAACAAGGATCTCACCAGTCAAGACGAGAACCCAGGCAACCTAAGTCCTTGTCTTTGTGGAGATTGTGGCCAAGTGTGCCCAGGCTAGCTCTGTACAGCCTAGAAAGTATTACTAGAATCAAGTTGTCCAAGTCTTCACCGATAAACTTTCATAGCAAGAACCTCAGCCCAGAGAGACCAGATGAAGTCAACGGAACAGAGAAGCTGGCTCCTAGCCCGGTGGCCTAGGAGGAGGCCGCAGCCTCTTCTCTGGTTTCCCCCTCAGCCCCTTGGCTCCGTTGAGTATGAATTTGCTGATGGTTGCAGCCTGAGTAGGTGGAGGTTGGTGGGAAGGAGAAAACATCGAGGGGGTCAAGGATAAAGGAAACAACTGGTTTTTAAATCCCAGTGATTATAATATCAGTAGCCGGCCACGGCGGACACTGCAAAAGTGGTTGACTCTATCCTGTTCCCCAGCCTCTGTCTCCCACCCACTTTCCAGCTAGGTATGGTCCGACACGGGACCCAAATCAAGCCCTTTGTCCTTCCCACCCCACCCCTTGGCAGTCCTTGTTGTCCGCTTCTCTTTCTGAATGTTTGTGCAGTACTTGGTCATGCAGGGGTTAAAGACATATATGACAACTGGGTGCAGGGATTAAAATGAAAATATGGCTAAGATCAAATGCAACGTGGTAACTGGGTGCAGGGATTTGATACAGATGTGATAACTGGGACGCATGAAGGAAGAGCCAGGGACATCTCAGTTATCGGTTCTGCAGCGCTGCGCTCTTGTGCCGCGGGTGTTCAGAGTTTTGCTATTTTCAGCCAAGGATGATTCTATTTACAATATTCACTATAGAAGAGTCACAAGATCCAGGAAAGACAAGCCGGAGGAATATCACCTGTGATCCGATTACCCAGATGTTATTTCAAAATATATTCTTTCCATTTTCCCTCTTCTATTGTTTTTCAAAACTACAGAATAGAAGGTTCTTTTGCAACTGACTCTTTTTAGTGTGCTGTGGTCACCTTTCTGTATTGGTCATATCCATTATCAAGGTTTCTAAGAATCCTTTAACTCCAAGTTGAAAAATAGCTGTTGCTTCCAGTTTTTGACTATTAATAATAATCATTCAGTCATGTTTATAAATTCTTGTCTTTGTCTGATTATTTTCTTTGGATTACTAAAACTGCTGTCACAGGTTGGATTGTGTGTGTGTGTGTGTGTGTGTGTGCCCTCCTGTGTGCATATACTTAGCAGCAAGAACAGAGCTGCTATCACTCTTCAACTTACAGCTCTCAGACAGGGTTTCTCCCTGGACCAGAAGCTCACCATTTTAGCTAGATATGGCTGGCCGAGCTCTGGGGAGTCTGCCTGCTTCTGCCCTCCAGCGCTGAAGTTACAGGCATGCAGAGCTATGCACAGCTTCTTATGTGAGCACTGGGGATTTGAACTCAGGTCCTCATGCTTGCAGAGCAAGCCCATCAATCCATCTCCCCAGCTCTAACAACGCACGTCTTTTAGGCTTTACATATTTAAGATAAGACATCCTCCAGAAAGATCTCGTCAGACTTTTTCACACCACTGTCCACACTTTCAATCGTCTTTGAGGAGATAGATACCGAAAATTCCAGAGTAGCTGACTTCATAATTGAATTCCAAAGTCTGCCATTTTTCTATGACATGTGCCCATACCAACTTGACCAACCTCTCTCACCACGTACTCACACAAGCTAGGCACTTAGCTTGTGTTAGCTCTTTCCATACTCACAAACTGTTATCTTTTTTGTTTTATATGTAAAGTACATCTCTTCGAGGAGGGAATGAGGTAAGTAAGTTGCTTCAGGTCACACAACTAGTCAATGGTCAGACTAGACTCTTTAACTAGATCTGCAGACTCTAGAGCAGAGATGAAAGAGAAGAGGGGAGAGAACGAGGAGAGGGAAGAAGGGAGGGACAGAAGGAGGGAAAGAGAGTCCTCAGCTGGAAGTGCTATGGAGTTCTCTAGCAATCATTCTCACAAGGTAACTGAAGGACCCAGCTACGGAGTTGTTAGGAAGGGAGCATCTATGTCCACTCTGCTGTGCATTGCCAACAGATAATCAGGGAAAAATTGTTTTCCTAGGCCTGGAGGGGTAGACTGAAGTTTACCCTTGAGAACCCGGTGAGATCTGTAGCCATGGGAAAGTGGTGGCGACAGACAGTCACAGCCCTTGCCAAACCTGAGTCACAGGCGAACCTGTGACTATCACTTCCAACTCTACCTGCTGTTGGCCACTACCAACCAGAAGCCAGAAGAAAGAAAAGGCTGGGACCATCACCCATGGAAGTCTGGGACACACAGAAGAGGGAGAAGGCTACTGAGTAAACCTATCACTAAAAGGCCATCAGGAGTGTGGAACAGAACCACCCTGCATGAACTTCTGACCCACTTTAAACCTGGATGCAGCGTGTTCAAAGCTGCTATCGCGCTAAACACAGTCATAGGTAAAGGACCCAGTAGAGTTCAGCATACACACACATACACACAATATGTTTATAATTGCTTATAGTGCCTAATGCTGTGAAATTACTTGTTGCATATTTTAGGGAATGACGACAAGAACATGCATGTTTATAAAAAGAATTACTTTAAATCTGTGGTTGGTTGGAGGGCCAGATGTCCAGGACAGAGCCTGGAAACTGAACTCTGGGCCAGACTACCTGCCTTCTTCTCAAACACCCAAGACAATTCCCAGCCTATGCTGTTGCCAGAACTGTTGGTTCTTGTTAGTATTATTCCTTCTATGCCTGTCAGCACAGAAAGACATTCTGGAAGAAGTCACTGTCTTCCCTCCACAGTGGAAGCCAACACTGGTGTCTCCTGCAGAGACATCTGGCCTTGGCCCCTGTTCCATCGTTTGCTCTATTTGATCGGATGACACTAGTTCAGAGATAGAAAGGAAGAAGAAAAGAAAGGCAGAGAGAGAGAGAGAGAGAGAGAGAGAGAGAACAGTGTGTGATATGTGAATCTCATAAATAGACTGTAAGAGAAATACATCTCAGAATTAGTGGGGCACAGCCCCCTGCTACAGTCTATGACAGTGGTAGGTAGAGAGGTGGGTGGGTCTTCTGGTTATACAAGGTTTCAACTGCAGAGCTGGACCATGTTACCAATTACAACTTTCCTGTCAGCTAAATGCAGAATCTCCCATTCATCACATAACAGAGAGAGACAGAGCCAGAATCAGACAGATGGGGAAGAGAGACACAATAACTACAGAACATAAAAACATATGAATTGCATCCAGTTAGTGGACCATATATTCAACAATATACTCCATCAATTTATGTCCCCTAAAACTTAATACCCCCATACAATACAATTCTGACCTAACACAGTTAACATACACAAAAGATGCTACAATTACTTAACCTGCTAGAATGAACACAGAGGTCCCTGTACTAAAGTCTTAATTTCTCATCAGAACACTGCCAGAAAAAATAATCTAAAAAAAAAAAAAATGGTATTGAAACATAGTCTTTCCAGCCTACCACCTCTGAATACGGCATCACCATATTCAATCCTCGCTAAGTTTACATTTTGCCAACAGCTTGCAAGAAGCCATTCTCTGTTCTTGTATTGCATGTGCCTAGGGACTTAGAGTTGCCCCAGCATCCAGCTGGACTGTGTGGTTTCTAGTCATGTGGCATCAGAACCGATACATAGCCTCTCCTGGTCAATAAGGACTAAATGGCTTAGAGCGTAGACTCCTGGTGGGGGAGGAACGGGGCCTAGAATCACGGCTTCTTTGTTCCTTCTCTCATTGGTTATTAGAATCGCTCAAGGAGTTTTAAATCAGCCTTTCCTCTAGAGATTTTGATTTAATTGGTCCAGGGTGTAGCCTGGCCACAGACACAGGGTTTTTAAAAGCTCCCTTGGTGAATCTGAAGTGCAGGTTAAAAACCACTTGTCCTAATTGAATCAGCCTGTGTCACACAGGGAGCCAGTGAGAGTCAGCATGACTGCTGCCGGGCACACTGAGCAGTTATCTGGGAGTGCCATCGCCATCTGCTGCGGTTAAGGGAAAGGGGCATCCAGACGTTGGAGCATCTCAGCCCACCAAATGTCTATCAAGTTCCAAAGCATGAGGTTGGAGAGAGGAGGGAAGGTCAGACCTGTGGGTTTTGCTCAAAAAGGGAACCATGTTGAAGAATCCAGGTTGGGAGATTAGAGAGATGGCTCAGTGATTATGAGCACTATTATCCTTGCAAAGGACCCAGGTTCGGTTCCCAGTACCCATATGGTGTTTGACAACCATCTGTAATTCCAGTTCCAGGGAGCCCAATGCCCTTTTCTGACTTTCTTCTACATTCACGCAAGCTCTGATGGTGAAGGCATGGGTCATCCAGCCCTGAGGGTGTGAGTGTGGGAAAGCTGGCTCAGCAGTCACCTGTCCAGCACTTGGGAGGGTGGCACCACACCTTGACTGGGCAGCACAATGGAGCTGGCTCTGGAGGTGCTGGTGCTGGTGAGACTCCCTCCCCCTCCCTCCCCCAGCAGGAGAGCAGGAGAGCTGACTGCCAATTTAGCATCAGTGGCCCTGCTGGTGCAGTAGAGCTCACCCTGGTGGTGTGGATTAGGGAGAGTCAGAGGGCTGACCAGTTCAGCTACCATCCAGGCCCAGATTGAGGGCTTTGAGTTTGCCTACCCTCAAATGTACAAAGCTGCAGGATCTGCATAACACAGGGCAACAGCAAGATAATCTGTTGATGGTGTCACAGAAAC
Organism: Apodemus sylvaticus; assembly: GCF_947179515.1. Classification (NCBI taxonomy): domain Eukaryota; kingdom Metazoa; phylum Chordata; class Mammalia; order Rodentia; family Muridae; genus Apodemus; species Apodemus sylvaticus. The sequence continues at coordinate 45,737,516 of NC_067482.1, read as the reverse complement.
AGGAGACATCACACCAGACCAATGACTCATTGCAATGAACATTCACAAGTGGAGATGTGTAGACAGAAGGATCTACTGTGGGACACACTGTGATACACTACAGCTTCCTCGACGAGATTTTCCTATGCTTTATTTGGGTTTGTTTTTAGGTTTAGGGTATTATAGTTTATTTTTAGGAGGAGGTTGCAAGAGCAGAAGGTAGATCAGAGGGAATGGGGAGATGAATGGGATTGGGGGACTTGATGAGAAATTCGCAAAGAATCAATAAAAAGTTAAAAGAAAAAAAAAAGGAAAAAGTCATGAACATTGGCAGCCACAATATTTACAAGTAGCTTCCTGTCTGCTTTGCTAGCTAAGGTTTCTATTGCTAATAGTCAACTGTGGCCTAAAAACAAAAATCCAGAAATAAGCAATGTGTTGAATTTTAAATCATGGATGGTTCCGAATAGTGGGATGGAATGGTGTTCCGTCTTACTCCATCTCACTTGAAACATACATCTCCCTTTTATATCCAGTGTTTCCACACCATGTGCATTGTCTGCCTGTTTAGTATCTATTCTTATGTTCAGATAGACTGTCTTATGGCATCATGTTTGTTCAAGGGCATGCCTTGTACTGTCAGAGACCAGAAGAGGGCATCAAATCTCCAGGAATTGGAGTTACATCTGGTTGTAAGCTGCTTTGTGGGTGCTAGGAATTAAACCCAGGTCCTCTGAAAGAGCAGGATTGCTCTTAACCATTGAGCAATCTCTCCAGCCCTCAAATGACCTTTGTTGAGAAACAGAGAGACTGCATTTTTTTGACTGTGTGATTTGTCTGTCATTCATTCATTCATTCATTTATTTACTCACTCACTCATTTATTTTCTGTTTTTGAATTAGGGTCTCATGTGTTCCAGGCTAGCCTTGAACTTAGACTAATCTTGAACTTCTGATCTTTCTGCCTTCATCTTCCTGTGCTAGAATTGCAGGCTTATGACATCATGGTAACCTTCTACAGTGCTGCAGAGAGCAAAGAGTTTGGCGCATGCTAAGCAAAGTCTTTAACAGCTAAGCTGCATGCCCTGCCCATTCTTGTTTTTATTAAGTAAACTTTATCCTGGGCATATATGTACTAAGGAAAACAACATATATGAGAGTTGGGTATATGCATACAATTTGGGAAATTCATGGAGCACGCTAAAATTTTCTTAATTGGACCTAAGTCCCTCCTAATAAGTATTTTTCTGCAAATCCAGTCCTGTAGGTTTGCTACGTGGGTGGGCTTCTCAGCAAGGTTGCTAGGGAGGAGTAGGACTTGGGAGGTCGGCATCTGAACAGGAAATAAAGGCCAAAGTCTCCTGAGAGAGCAGGTCAGTTCAAGGACCAAGCAATCAGGCAGAAGAACTGCAATCCTGACTTGAATTTTCCCCTCTGGAAGCAGAAGCATCAGAACATTTTCAAAGTGTTCTGCAGAAAATGCCAAGTTCATCACTGCACATCCAGCCACAGCCCCTTGGACCAGCCCTGTGGGCAGGGAGTGGAACCTTCGTGCTGACATCCCGCTCTTCAGCCAGCTGCCCTTGCACCACGCCCACAAGCCTTCACCTCTCCCCGCCCGCCCTGGCCTGTAAAGTGCAGATAACAGGCTAACCTCACAGGGCTGGTATGAGGCACGGCTAATAAAAAGCGATAGTGACACACCCAATTTAAATGCAAACGGCTGTAAAACAGCCAAACACATATTTAAACCTTTCCACTGCTGCTTGGGGGTTGGGGGGCATGGGGGCAACAACAGGGCTTTAAGAACAGAGCATTTCTTCTCCGCTATGATGTCCACACCAGTTAATCAACAAATGTTTATTATTCTGTGCATCAACACTGTGGTAGGCTCTGGGAAGAACAGGGAGAAATCTTGGTTCTCCTAAAATTTGCCAGCAGTCATTCCAAAATGTATAAACACCATTGGGAAAGACTTTAAATCAGGATCTCTTTCCCTCTCTTTGTATAGTAAGTGCAGGACTCCGTCTGCACTGGACACTGCTGGGGCTTCAGGAACTCAGAGACTCATCCCTACCCTCGAAGGCCTGTAGATCTCCTCTCACAGCTGGCGCTGCTCAGCTGTCTCTCCTGTGTGCTTCTTTTCTCTTTCCTTTTCACACTCTTTTTTCTAGGTTCATCCATATTGTCTAAATGGAAAGGTCTGAAAGGAGATTTCCTCCTTTTCAAATGTTAAATGGTATTCTATCACACACATACAAACACACACATACATGCACACATACAAACATACACATATGCACAGATACAAACACACACACGCACATATATACACATACAAACACATATGTACACATACATGTACATATACATGCACACATACAAACACACAGACACATAAACATACACATACAAACATATACATATGCACAGATACAAACACGCACACGCACACGCACACGCACATATATACACATACAAACACACACATGTACACAGACATGTACATATACATGCACACATACAAACACACAGACACATAAACATACATATGCACACATAAACACACATACACACAGATACAAGCATGCACACACACATAAAAATGCACACATGAACATATGCATGTACATGTACAAACACACAAATTTTCTTTAACCATTCTTCATGAAACAGACATTTAAGTTGTTTATATATCTTGGCAACTATAAAAATGCCTCAAAGGACAAAGGAATACAGATGTTTCTTTAAAATACCAATGTCCTGTCCTTTAGACGCATGTCTAGAAGTGAGATTGCTGGACCTTCTCATAGGTCTGTTTGTAATTTTTTGAGGAAGCTTTATGCTGTTATCCACACTGGCTATAGCAACCTACATTCCCACCAACTCCCATTCAAATGTCCCTTGGACGTGCTTGCCAGCATTAGTTACATTAAAAAACTAGCCATCCTAAGAGGAGTGAAGTGGCATTTACTGTCTGTGCCTTTCAGTAGCCAGGCTCCTTGATATGATACTATCCTTTCCCATCTGTTTTGCTGCATATGTGAAACATGCCTATCTTTTTGTGGCTGAGTAGTATCTTTTCGTGTGTGTATAGTGCAATTTGTTTATCCATTCATTATACGTGCACATTCAGTTTGTTTCTGGGTTCTGGCTCTTATACAATTATATAGTATGATAATGTAATTAATATAATGTTGCATGTAATAATAGTTAATGTAATGTTCTTATACAAGGCCTTCAGGGGAAATGTGTTCTCCATCCTTTGGGTAAGTATTTAAGAGAGGGATGGTGGATCAGATTGAGGTGCGTTTTTACTTTTATATGGAACAGACAGAATCATTTCACAGCACCCGTGTATCATGGGCTCCCCCCTTCCAGTAATGTACAGCTCCACCTACTAGCCCAGTCTCCGATGAAGCCCTGGCTCTCCTCTGGAAACTCTCGACTCAGGTGTTCCCTGCTGTACTTCTCTGTCTGCTTTCCTGGCTTACCAGCTCCTGCTTGAACCATTCCTTACACTCGTCTGCTGCATTCAAGAGCTTTCCTGGCCCAAGATCTCAAATTCCTTCACATCTTGCTACAAACCAATTCGAATGGCTTATCTGCAGTCAAGAGGAGAGGGGACACAGATGCTCAGACCACTTTTCCTTTTTCTGCAGACTGGAAACCTATCCGTGGAATGGGGCTGCCCATATTCAAGGTGGGCCTTCCCCCTCAGTTAGTCTCACTTAGGTGATCTGTCACGGGCACAGTCAGTGGCCTTTTCCAAGGTGATCAAGTTAAGACAAAATTAATCGCCAAAGTGCCTTTAGTGTCCCATGTGGGAAAGCCTTATCTATTTCAAGATGTTCTCTATGTGTTACCTGCAGTTTCTTCCATGCCCAGTGTGGTAGAGGGTCTTCTGAGTCATGTTTTGGAAGACTATCTGTTTCTCATTAAATTATATTAGTATCTTTGTCAGAACTTATTGAATGTATGTGTGAAGTCAATTTCTGGACTTAGATGTCTTCTATGATCTGTTTGCCAGTTATTACATCAATACTACATTGGTACAATTGTTATCACATTGGTACAATTGTTATAAAATAATGTAAGTCTTTATAGTTATTATCTATTGCTGTATTACAAGTTACTGAAAGGCTGACATGGACTTATCTGCTCACAGCAGTTTGGGGCTTTGGGGATCTCAGAACAGTTGAGTTAGGTGCTGTATCTAAGAGTCTCAGAGGAAATGGCAGCCGTCTGAAGGTTTGCTTCCAAGCTCAGCAGTGTGGCTGCAGGGAAGAGCATTCATTCTTTCCTGGCTATCATCAGAGTTTCACATCCCTTATCCGATCCTCATAGAGCTATTCATAATAGATTTTGGCTTTCCTCTGGACAAATAAAGGAGAGAGAGAGAGAGAGAGAGAGAGAGAGAGAGAGAGAACATAAAGTCATACAACTTAACCTTTGAAGACACATACTACCACCTCTGCCATATCATATTTCACTGGTAATGCAGAAGAAACCCATCCGTGGTGTGGAACTACACAAGTTTACAAATATCAAGCAGTGGGAACGCTTGCCTCCAGGTCTTTGGGCTAAGAGCAAGAGAAGACGTTGGGCCACACTGGGACCCTTTTGTCAACTGTTTAGCAAGGACTTTAAGTCCTGTGATGGGAGTCAACTGATTTGATTTTTCTTCATTTGGGCTATCTAGGTCCTTTATAATTTCATATACATTTTAAAATCATCACATCGATTTGCTTTTTCCAAAAATCCCCCTAGACATCGCCCTGGGATGGTGGATCAGATTAAGAAATGCCTAGATTAATGAAGCATCTGGGAAGATGTCTGGAGAGGGTTAGATCATGAGGGCCCTGGACTAATGGATGCTTTAAGCTACTGACAGAGTCAATATTTGATTAAACTTTTTGGAGGTGGTGGAGGTGAGAGGTGGGGCTGAAACATTTGGGTAAAGCCCACCTTTCCACCCCAGACCTTGCTTAAGGAGTCTTTGCAGGTTTCTGACTCTATCCCTCTGTGCTATGAACCTTCTATTGCTTTTTACTCTGTTGGAGGAAATAGGTCATAGTGTCTGGTTCAACTTTTAACCCCCAGGATTCTCCAAACCCTCTACTGTCTGCTCTATGTGATCTGTATCCCTTCATCTATCCTCCTCTTCCTCTCTCCTGTGTCCTTTCCAGCTTCCCGACGGCTACATACACACCCCATCAAACACACAGATCTAAAGTTTGCAGGATGCAGTCGTCTCTAACCTGTGTTGTTGTTATCTAGGAGCACATCCCCCTATATAGAAAAATTACAATTAAACATTGAAGGTGATGAAGGCTTGTGTTAGCGGCTCGCTTTAAACCACTTAGGAAGAATGTTCTTTATGTTAGTCCTACGAAATGCAGTTGTTTTGTTTTACTAAGCCATACAGGGTAAAAAGCAATGGAAGGTTCATAGCGTAGAGGGATAGAGTCAGAAACCTGCGAAGGCACTTAGAGACCTACCTTAAGGTGGGTTCCGGTTGAAAGATGGGCTTTGCCTAAATGTCTTAAAATATACTTTTTAAAAACTTATCTATATTTTGTATGTTGTGTGTCTCTCTCTTTCTGTGTGTCAGAGAGGAGCGGGAGTCAGATAAGAATTTGTGAACATTTGCTCTCACCTTTCACCTTGTGGGTCCCCAGAGGTATCTTAGGTCATCAGGTTTGATGGGAAGTGATTTTACCCCCTAAGACGTCATTTCCCTGGCTAACATACTTTATATGTATTTTATATGTATTTCACTCAGTAAGATCAGTGTCCGTGTTATGTATTATTAGATATCCAGAGTATTCAGGGCAAATCCCAGAACTGATATACAGTGTTCTGAAGTGGTTATAGGTACTCTCAACTATATGATTGTATCCCCAGCACACTGAGAAGATAAAGCCTGTGCCTGCTTTTAGGAATAAGAAGCTGGGGGGTTAGTAAAGGCATCCCAGGCTCTTTTAACCACAATAGACCTAATTCTGGCCCCGCCTCTGTGGCTCCATATAGTTACCTAAAACTGTAGAATAGCTAAGAGTCAGAAAGCGCCTTAGAAACTGTAAGCCATTTCCAATCAGAGAGAGCCAGGACCTGCCCCTTGGATGCAACCCAGTGCACAATGCACCTTCTAGCAGACCAGGTCCTCACCCGGTGTTACTAGGCTGCTGAGAGGAGATGAATCAACGCAAAGGAAAGACATCACCTGTACATCCCAACCCAAGTAACCCACTGTTCCGTACACGGGCAGAGCACTTCTCCTTAACTTATAAAGACAAGTCTCAGCTTCCTTCTAATCACTGTTCTATGCCCTTGATAATCCCCTTGTTGAATCTTCATTTTGATTTTCATTGTAGTGAAATATAACACGGAATGTAGTGCCTCATCGCCCTTAATGTGCTGTTTCAATGCATGAATACGCGCATATTGTATAACCTGCACCATCCATGTCTAGAATCCTGCCATCTTCTCCAGGGGAAACTACGCAGTAAACACTAATCCCCTGCTTCTTCATTCTCCCAACCTCTGGCAACGACTTCCTGTTTCTGTGCATTCGACTACCTTGTAGTAGCATAATCAGGACTGTGTGTCCTTTTGTGGTCACGATGATGCTACCATGTCAGAATTCTCGTTCTCTCCCTGTCCCTTCTCCCTCTTTCCTCCCAGCTCCCTCTCCTTTTTCTCCCTGTCCCTCCCACAGACAGGGGCCATGGTTTCAATATGTAGTCCAGATAACTGGAACTTGCCTTGTAGCTCAAGGTGACCCTGAATTCAAGTTTCTCTTGCCTCAGTCTCCTAAGCACTGCCATTGTAGGGCTGGATCATGATGGCCTGCAATTTTTCTATTTCTTCAAGTGTGAATAATAATACTCTATTTTCCCTTTATTCCATTTGATAGGCACCTGGGTCGCCTCTGCCTTTGGGCTATTGTAACAATGCTGCTCTAAAACTTAGGTATGCAAAGATGTGACAGAGTCCTTGCTTAAGGATGTATAGATGATACATGGATAGATAGATGATAGATGGATAAATAAATAGATGATGGATAGGTGGATAGATGGATAGATGAATAGATAGATTTAAAAGAAAGGTTATAGAGAAAAATAGATATGGAGATACACAATAGATGATAGATTAATAGATAAAGTTAGATGATAAGTAGATGATAGAGATAAATGATAGATATAGATAGATATAGACACAGACAGATGATAGAAAGATATATACAGAGGTAGACACATGACATATATATATATAAAGATATTAACATGTTACATGTTATCTCTATTACATATAGAGATAGATACCTGATAGATAGATAATAGAGATAGATATTGACATAAAGATAGATACATACTAGATAGATAAATGATATGATATGATATGATATGATATGATATGATATGATATGATACAGCAGAAGTGGAAGTACTGGGTCCAGTGACAATTCTACACTTCATTTTTGAGGACCATTTTACATTCTCCTCAGCAAAGCATAAGAGTTCCAAATTCTTTGCATCCTCACCAACACTTATTCTTTTTGAACAAAAACAACAACAATAAAAAAGATTTCAGTGGATTTTTAAATGCCACTGTTACAAGTTGAACTATTTTACTGCCCAAAAGATATGTTGAGGTCCTAACTCCTTGGTACCTTAATACAGAACCTTAATTGAAAATAGGGTTGTTGTAGATGTAACTAGTTAGGTGTCAGTCATACTGGAGTAGAGAGGGCCCCTCATCCAGTAGGAGTGGCACCCCTACAAGAAGATGGCATCCGAAAACGGAGGCACACAGGAAGAATGCCACGTGACAGTAAAGGCAGAAAGAGGAGCTGAGACACTCAAGTCCGCGACAAAGAGCAGGTCCAGCTGTGCGGGGACCGCCTGGGTGTCCAGCCAAGCCTTGGATGTCTGGAAGTATCCCCTCCAGACATGAGGCACTGGTTCTCAATGCCAATCTCTCAAAGCATTTTCAACAAGCTGATTCTTTCGCCCACTGCAATCTGAAAGACCCTGATGTGTAGGGTTTTCTGTTATTCTAACCCCTACCGCATGCACAGATGTGAAGGTTTTCTGTTGTACCCATCAAAGCAAAATGTTCATATTGAGCTTAATTCCATTGCTGTCTGAAGATAAAGATTAATTTACAGTTGCCATGATGCAGATCCAATAAGGAAGACAGAAGGCATTTATACTTAGCAGAAGGACAGGTTGGACACCTGAGTAAACAGAAATTCCTAGATTCTGACTGATTTGCCTAGGGTCACACATCTGGGGCAAGAAATCAGGGCCCTGACCCCTGTACCGGCCTCTTTCACCCAAAGATTCTCTTCGGTGGAACCTGTTGGACACAGAGTATAGGTAAGACCGAGGGAAGTCATCCAGAGAGATGTTTCCCTGAGAGTGTCTCCCCAGCTCTCTGGGACACACTCTTCCCTTCTGTCTCAGATGAGACATATTCCTTATTTCCAGGTCTCAAGCACAAGTTCTAAGGGGTCACCCACCAGGAAAACACTTACTCCCAGGCCAGAGTTTCTGCCCGGCTGTCTTTGAGGCTAGTCTGACCTTGTCAAGGGTGTTGGATCCTTTGAAGCCAAGCTAACGATTAAAACTGACTTCCTGAACTGAGAGATAATTGTTTTCATATGTGACCATGTGGGGGAAATGTAGGTAGTGACTGCGATGGACCAATGCCCGCAGAAATCTAGATGTGCTCTCTGCCAAAGGATTCTTTCAGGGTCCTCTCATGTTTTCCGTGCATTTCTGCAGCAAAAGAGCTCAAGGCGAGTTCATTGAAACAGAAGAAATAACACTTAAAATGTTTGCTAAAATATAACTTGGATCCCGATTTTGTTCATATGCAGCATATCCAGGGATACGACGCTTCTGTCTTTGGTCTCCTGGAATCTGCATCACACACTTACAAGTTATGAGTGTGTGTGTGTGTGTGTGTGTGTGTGTGTGTGTGTGTGTGTGTGTGTGCACTGTGTGATAAGGTGTCAGTCACACAGAGAAAACTGTCTGGGGGAGGGGGAAGAGGTCAAGGTTACAATGAAAATTTAATGTGTGCATGCCTATGCAAATCATATAGTCATTAATGCTTACCTGATGTAGAGTCAACGCTAGTGGCTGCCTTAAATCATTGGCAAATCAGGATTTGCCTTCTCCATCCTGACAGAATACTAGCTTTGACCTGGAAAGTTATTTACTGCTTGTAAAAGTTGTTACTGACACATGGCCCTTATGGTCTGTCCCATCCAACACCCTGTGTATTCATAATAGTTGTCTAGTGGGTAATCAGGTCATTTTTTTTGAGTTTCTCACTTCTACTCCAATAACTTCATAAGGTTCTTGTAGCCTCAGTTTCTATAACTCGGGTACATTGCTGCTTGCTTTCAAAAACAAAACACTAAGCAACAACAAAAACCAGTCATATACAGTTGTGTATTCAAGGAATGTCAGTTAAGTTTCAATTCCAAGTTTAGTCTTAGAGCCGTGCAACCTGTGAGGTTACCAGATGCAGAGGATTTGCAAGCCAGGGTGACTAATGAGGACATGGGTCTAAAAAGTCTCCGTCCAGTAGAAACCTCTGTGACAATGGTGTTTGCTGCAGGCATTGGTGATACCCAGCTGTGAGATGATTGGTAGATGGCTGCTGTGGAGGGAGAGCCTGAATTTCCAATGGAATATTAACTGCAAAAGCTCACGGTGTTAGTGACTGCCGAATGGGACAGTAGCTGGCTGATTGTGGCTGACCGCCATTATAGGCTCACAGGTCTCACTCAGGTCTTCTGATTTTCTAGAGAAATTTGATTTTTTTTAAAAACATGACAACGTCATAATTTTAAAATACCAAACAAGTCTAAGCAAGAGCACCAGTGGTTTCATCTGGACCAGTTGTCATCTAGTGCTTCAACTTTGGCCTCATGTACTCTCTCCCTTCTGTAGCCTGTTTTCCTCTCCAGCGTCAGCCATTTGCAACACTGGAATCAGTCTCTTCCCCCAGCGCACAAAGCCAGAACATCCACTGCTCCATTGTTCTAGACTCTGACCTCTGCCTTCAAAATTCTGCCTTGACCTCACCTCAAGAATCTACCCTCACCAATGAGACAACTCCAGTCACCTGCTCTCTTCTCCAGTATCCCCCAAGAAGAACTCTCTGCCAATCCCCAGCTCATAGAGATAAAATCCCTCCACATTTGATAGAGTCTTCATTTCCTTTACGGTTTAAATTCTCAGAAGGAAGAGAGCATGCCCATGGCTGACTTTATTCATAGAGTAACACTGTACGAACTCTGTAGAACGGTGGTTCTTAACCTCTGGGTTGTGATCCCTTTGGGGATCAAATGACCCTTTTACAGAGGTCACCTAAGACCATCAGAAAACATAGCTTTATATGTTATGATTTATAACAGTAGCAAAATTACAGTTACAAAGTAGCTAATGAAAGTGGTTATGGAAATACTTTGATGGTTGTGTCTCACCACTACATGTGTTTTATTTATTTATCTTTATTTTATTTATTTATTAAAGGGTCTTAGCCTTAGAAAAGTTGGAAGCCACTGCTTTAGAACATGAGACATGGCAAGAAATAAATTTTACGTCTCAGCTCAGCCCACACATTATTTATACATACTCCTTTCAAGAAGAATTTCACAAAGCCATACAGCTTTAACTCTCTGTCTAGATTAGAGGTATTTGGTATTCTATTTTTTATTTTTCTACTTCATTCTACAGTGATATCAAGGTCCACTAAGGGAACCCAGTCTGCACTTGGGGACCTTGCTACCAGGAGTCCAGTCCATGCTGACATCTGATCAGTGCTGACCCACTACCCAGAGCACCCTTGGCCATTTCCTCTAGGTATTCTCAACCTCTACCTGCCTCTTCACCCTGCAAACTTCCTTCAGAGTAAATCAGAGCCCAGGACAAATGTGATTCTCTAATCTTTCTGGAATCTTCCTAGTCCCCACTTAAAGAACTTCCTTAGAGCCAGGGTGTACTTCATAGGAAATGATTTACATTAGAAAAAAAATAGATGTGTCTTTTCCTTAGTATAGTTAACTTCCTCTGATTCAAAATCCTTTTCTTGGGTAAAGGTCACTTTCTAACTTACTCCGCATCTGAGTATGTTTGGTTGAAGAGGGTGTGACTCTCAAAACATTGATGGAGTTTACAGACCGATGAAAATCAAAACAAAACAAAAAGCCACCAAGTTTAGGACGTGCTTAAAAGGGGAATGACAAGAATCACGCAGTGCAAAGTGACACAAACACTGCCAGCGTCCCTGAACCACGAAGCCAACCCACCTGATCCTGCCTGAGAGAGGGAATGACTCCCATGGGACATCTGGTCAGCGGCACAGCATGTGACCTTGTGGATTCCTGTGAATTAAAAAAAAAAATCAAATATGTTGTGAACAAAGACAAAATAAAAATGATGTTTGTCCTGGAGACACTGACTGCCCGTTAGAGAAATAAAAGATTGGTAGCCATTTTCCCTCCCTAGTGCAGTGGATAGAAGCCAGGGTATAGATTCTGACCAACACAAGCCCTTCTCCCCAATTGCAATCCTATCAGATGTGTGACTCTGTGTGAGTCCTGAATCACTTCGCTATGGGTCAGTGTTTGCCCATCTGTAAAATACAGAGATTGGCACCATTCTCGAAAGGTAACTGTCAGATGTGGAATTAATGTGAGGAGAACGCAGAGCAGCCACATCTCATGCATATGTTAAGATCTATGTGAGTACTTATTAAATGAACCATCTAAGTCACGATGAAAACAGCAGTCTTCTCCGCTCCTGCTCAAGGCAGGGGAAATAGACATCAACCTTCAAAAAGACTGGGTTTCTCTCCTCGCAATCTTTCCCTTCCCTGCAAACCAGCCCTTGGCTTTCAGTTGAGTGACACAGTACTAATAGATACGGGGTCTATTCTGGACAAGGACCCCACTCAGAACTTGGTAGGGAGTTTTTTCAGTTTCTTTTGGAAAAATGAAAGTCTTCCTTCCTTTCCAAGAGGAACCCTCAGGAGAAACAGGACTGTTCTCTACAGAAGAAACACGAAAGGGGACAGCTGCAAGAAATGCTAAAGCAAAGAGCCCCACATGCAGTAGATTCCAAGGGTGCGTTACTTGCTGATAATGGACAAGAGAATCAGAAACCGGAAGTAGAAAAGATGAGTGAAAACAAACCATCAGGACTGGGCTACCGAGAGTGCAGAGACGGCTAAACAAATGTCTAAGAACCTCAATGGCGGTCGCTCGGGCTCCATGAGCAAGCCATGAAGCAGAAGATTGTGAAGACTGTGAAGGGTTCTGCTCCCCCAAGTTAGTGGGGGGAGAGGGGGGAATGCTAAGCTAACAGATCAGATTCTTAAAGATCCATGCAAAAATCTAAAATAATAACAAATAAAAAATTGTTTGCCCATCTGGACATAGATTTGATGTCCAGGGAGATAACGCATGGAAGCCATCTCTGTGAAAAATAAGCAGCCACTTAAAAGGAAACCAAGGATGGGATCTCACTTCCTGGACTGGGGTAATAGAGAAGGGGAATGTGTGAAATACGCAAACCAGAGCTGCTGGTGATACCCCAAGGCCAGACGCGGCCGGAGGACCACCGGGTATCAGCTCAGAAAAAGGGGGTCAAAGAAGCTAACCCCAGCCCCCTGGGAATATCAGCATACCAGACAAAGTTTAGGGAAGAACAGTTAAAAGCCATACGGTCAAAAATGTCTTTCTTAAAAACTGGCTGGATAAAGCCTGCTCAAATGAATAATTATAAGTGTGCAAAAGCCAATTGAAAAGGTTAAAAATAAAAACAGAGGCCTGTGAGGATGGTCTCAGCTAATGAGCTAAGAACTAAGTAATGCATCTCATATTCTCCCTCTCTCTCACTTCCTTCCTCTCCCTCTCTCTTCCTCCTTCCCTCCCTGTCTCCCTCCCTCCTCTCTCTCTCCTCTCTCTCTCTCTCTCTCTCTCTCTCTCTCTCTCTCTCTCTCTCTCTCTCTCTCTCTCTCTCTGCTTCTGTCTCTCTGTCTCTCTCTTTCTCTCCTTTATTCTCCCTGTGTAACCTGGACTGTCCTTGAACTCATAGTCCTGCTCCCAAGTGCTGGTAACATGCTTAGCTATGCGGGTTTCCTCTGAAATAAAAAGAGAGGTTCTAGAGAGACGGCTCAGCAGTTAGGAGCTGCTGCCTGCTCTTCCAAAGACTGGATTCAGTTCCCAGGACCTACCCGGACACTAGCAACCATCTAACTCCAGTCCTAGGGGATCTCACGACTTTTGGCCTCCATGGGCACTCTGTACATGTACAGACATACATGCAGGCATACATACACACATAAAATAGAGATAAATACATCTCTGGAAAAAAAAGAAGTTAAAATTGGAATCTGAGGTTAAATGAAGAGCACATTTACTCTTAGTTTCCTAGAACTCTGAATATAAACATATTATATGGGTGTATATGTATTCTTGTGTATATGCACATATTACACACTCATGTTTAACACATATGGTTCCTATCAATGTGTATTTTAGAACTTTCTCTTTTACTTTTTAAATTTTTTTAAATTTATTTCTCAGTGTTGGAGATTGAATCCAGAGGCTCCCACACAAGCTAGGCCTGCACGCCTATCACTTAGTTACACACACACACACACACACACATACACACCCTTAAGCTCTTAACAAGCACCATCCAGCAGTGAAAATGTCAACGGCACCAACGACTCTACACCGTAATCTAGACAATAAGCCACACTCTAAACAACAGAGATTATCTACAAATTTAAGCCTCTATTTGTTCCTCAGGATAACGGGCTCAATCACAATAGCAGGCCTGAGACTGCACAGGGGCCTCTGAGTGTCGGCTGTTGACATCATGGGTTGGAGGAGCAGTCATGTCAGCCACCACCTTGTGTGGAGGTGTGGGGGAGGTGGGAGGGAGGGGAGGGGGAGAGATGTGGCTCCGACCAGATGGCCAAACTGTTCTCCTGCATGTCTCATAAGTGCAGCCCCCTCTGGTATGCAGCAGTGTGGGGTGCAGACAGATGGCCACAGGTGACCTCTGCCCTTTCAAAGTCAACCCTGTCCTGCAGCAGCTTTGCAGCGAGAGGAAGTTTGCTCTCACTTCTGGCTTGCCTTTGGGTTGTTTTCCCCCTTTTCCTCCAGGGTCTGCACACATCTCACCGACCCGCCCCTTCCAGCTTCTTTTGCATGTCTGTTTTCATTTCCCAGTCTCACCCATCCTCCTGCCTCAGCATCTTCAGGATCACTTCTGCCCTTGCTCCTTCCCAGTTCCCCCTTGTCTCCGTCTGTTTTTCTTCTTCTTCTTCGGGGCCCTTCCCAGACACTTCTCCTCCCAAATGCAGCTTGTATAGTTTCAGAATCACTCAGGTTAGCGAGGGCAGACAGGGACAACGGTGAGGGATAGTGTTTTTGGTGCTGGGGTGGTGTGTGTGTGTGTGTGTATGTGTGTGTGTGTGTGTGTGTGTGTGAGAGAGAGAGAGAGAGAGAGAGAAAGCTTCTAGATATTGATGGGTGACTACTACTAAGAGGAAGTGTTCTAGTCTATTCTCTGCTCTTATGACTGAGTGCCCCAGAGTAGGTCATGTGTGTACATGCATATATACAAGGTATGTAGAGGCCAGAGGTCAACCTCTGGTGTTGGTCCTCAGGGGCAATCTTTTTTTCTCCTTATTTCCGTGTGTGTGTGTGTGTGTGTGTGTGTGTGTGTGTGATATGTATGTGTGGGTATCAGTCTGGGCTTGATCTCAGGAACCTTCCTCGTTCCCTCTTCAGCTGATTGGCACATGTTTCTCAACTGAAGCCAGTGCTTACCCATAGGACGAGTCTCACTAGCTAGCTAGCTTTAGGACTCTCCTGTCTGCATATTCCAAAACTGGAATTACAATGGAGCCACTCCCCCTCACACCCTCAGCATTTGTGTGTTCAAGGGGATCTGAACTCTGGTCGTTCTGCTTGAGTGACAAACTGTTTAATTAATGAGCCATCTCCACCCCAACCCCAAGTCCCCTTTTTAGGCAGCCTCTCATTAGCCTAGAGCTCAACAATTAGACTAGGCTGTCTGGCCAGTGGGCCCCAGGGGTCTACCCCCTCTCCCTCCCCAGCACTGTGGTTACTAGCATAGCCACCAAGCCTGGCTTTTTCACCTGGGGTTTGAGGTCTTCATATTTGCAAAGCAAGCATGTTCCCCACTGCACCAGCTCTCCGGCTCCCAGGATTGGTAGTTTAGGATGAGCAAAGCTTTATTTAGCTCAAGATACTGGGAGCTGAGAGCTGCGTGCGAGGCAAAAGCCATCCTGTTAATGAGGATGCTACAGGGATCCACACCGTGCAAGGAGAGCACGAAAGACAGGGACCTGATAGAGCTGAGCTAGAGATGGGTCATTAGCCCATCACTGCACAAATGCTTAATCCAATCATCGGGCAAAGTCCCCATGACCTAGCCACCCTCTAAAGGGTTACAGGTTCTGGAAATTAAGATGTAGCCATCTTTTTCTGAGAGCAGGAGGCCATGTTTTCACCCTACTGCATGGAAATCTTTCTAGATTTTTTTAAAAGCCACAAGGGAAAAGAAATAAAGCTTTAGGTAGAAGAAAAGAATCTAAGCTGGAATATCTGTATTTCTTTTAAGGATTTATTTGTTGTTTTTATGTCTTTGTGCTTTTGCATATCTATGGTATATTTATACATGCATACAGGTGCCTATGGAGGCCAGAAGAGTTAGATCCCTCAGGGTTGGACTTATGGGTGGTTGTGAGTCCCACTGAACTCTCTCCAATTCCAATGTATTTGTATCAGCAGAGAAAAATATAATTTTTAGTAATATGGAAGAAAGGGTCCCTAATCATATTCCTGCAATGGAACATGTGTGGCTGAAACAGTACTATGGCATGTTGGAGCACAGACAGCACACACTTCAGCATCACAGGACCCAGGCCCTGGCCCTAACCTGCTCTTGAGTATATGACAAGGCCCTATTCAGGAAACAATGGGTCCATGGAAACCAAACTGGTTGGCATTCTCTAGAGACCATAGTGGCTACGGAATGACTGGGTTTCCATCAGACAGAACTGAGTTCACACTGCACTTCATGCTTCCATTACCAAATGACTATGGAGCTTAACCTCTAGAAGCATCGGCCCTTAGGATAATGTCGATGAGCAAAGTGCTAATCAAGGTGGCAATTGGGGCCAGTAGTGAGCAGCCTCTGTCCACGCAGCCGCTTCCGTCACTTTCATCGGTACTCTGAGAGTTACTAGTGTGATTCCTGGATAATCCTCATCAGAACTTTAATGCATGTCATACACACCTCCAAAGTTACCTGAATAACTTTCAATTTGAAATATCAAAAGGCAGAAAGACATGCCATCGTGCTGTGCTAGTTCCTGTTAACAGTAACCTTGACAAAAAGAAAACACGAGTGAAGACACTGTAGGGGACTGAATGCTAGCCACGAGCTTTGGTGGCTCTGGCCTCATCACTAGATTTCCATCAGACCAACTGACACTCATGAAAAAAAAGAGCCACTCTTCTTTCCAGTTATTCTTCTAGAGCGATGCCGTTTAGAATCGTAGATATTTCCAAGTCTGGTTACTTAACTTTACATTTAAATTCAAGTCCTTGGCAATACTAACTGCATTTCAGGTACAAAAGAGCAGCAATGTGACAAGTGGTTTCCATGTTGTATGTGGCATGTGGCTAGTGGTTTCCATGTTGTATGTGACATGTGGCTAGTGGTTGCCATATTGGATGTGTGGATTCAGAACATCTCCATCATCGCAGAATGTTCTATCAGTTACTACACACATATACAGCCCATGTAAATAAATTACTAAATATAATATAATTTGCCATAAAGGAACTATAGAACTAGACACTTTGGTGGACAGAGTTTGAGAAGCATCTGGAAGTTTTACATCTCCTTTCATTTCAATTAGATATTTTTATTCATTCTTATGAGTTTGTTAGTAGTATTCACGGTTTTGTGTGTACTTGAATTCTATACATTGGCATATATAACAAGCACCTACCCCTCTCGGATAATTTAGGGGTGATGCTAACAAATCCAGGAAGCAGATATGAGTAATGAAATGCTTTTCTAATTAATCTTGATTTTAAAGATTCTTATTGCCACCCACTGGTAAAATATATTTTATATTGCAACCCAACATAAGCACACACAAACACAGCTGAGAAAAATCATACAATAACCCTGGCTCCTAGTATGTGCATTGTAGTCTGATTGTTTTCTATAAGAATTTTCTATTTTCTCTTGCTTCCTTTTCTCTTCTTTCTTTTTTCCTCCTTCTCCTTCTTTTTCTTCTTCTAGTGCTAGTTTTCCAAAACCCTAGCGGTTTGCATTTTGAGGTTGCTTATTTTGTTTGTTTGTTTGTCTGGGGGGATTGTTATTGTTTTATTTTGTCTCGCAGAGGGGATTAGCCATAGTTTGTCTAACACTTAGCAGCAGCCCAGGGTAGTGTGATAGGTAATCTCAACTGTCAACTTGATGAGACGTGGAATCACCTGGGACACCAGCCTCAGAGCATGCTAGTAGATTATCTTGATCAGATTAATCTGGAGTGAGAGAGCCTGCCTACAGTGGGCGGCACCATCCCCTGGGCTAGGACTCTGGACTGAACAAACTTCAAAAGGGTGAGAGTGATCTGAGCAAAAACCTTCCCTGCCTCCTGACTGTAAATGAGATGTGACCAGACACTTCAAACCCTGCCCCGCTGGCACCCCAGCCATGATGGATTGTACCCCAGAACTGCAAGCACAAATAACCCCCCCCTTTTTTTTGCTTATGTTTCTTTTGCCAGGGTATCTCACAACAGCACTAGTAAAGTAAAGCAAATGGCAAATTCAACTGTTTATAGTGAGCAGGCAAGCAGATGAAGAAGCCGTGTGGGCTAAGAGAAGATGGAGAGGCCATGGCCTTTGAAAGGGAACAGAGGTTCCTGTTGGTGAACTTCTAATCACTGAAGAGAGAGAGAGAGATTCATCAAGCATGAAATCCTCCCTTTTTTTTGAAGAGTAGCAACAAATTCTTAAAAACTGTGAAGATAGCCATTTGCCAGTCAACGCCAACAATTCTTTCAGCTGACATTGGTCTGATCAAGAGTTAATTTTCAACTTTTAGTTGTTAAACAAGGTAATGGTTCTTTTTTCTATTTAAAAAAAAAAGGAGTTAAGAATCTTTCCCAAATTAATAAGGCACAGTCCTCCTCTATCCTCTTCTCATGACTCAATAGGGAATAAAGGAGACTCCTAAGCTGAAAGAGGAATATATATGAACGTGGATCCTTCTCCTGGAATATGTTTCCAGTCAGCCAAGGGTAGATGAGGTTGGTTATTCCAATAACATTCCAAGAAAGTGGCTTCACCTCTGTCTCATTTGAAAAGTCATGCTGTCAGCAGGTGTCTTGGAGCAGCCTCTCAGGAATGGCCCCTGGCCTTTTCTCCTTGAAGAGTCGCATGCTTCACTAAACCAACCAGATGTCCAGGAGTGGAACCGCCAGAGTACGAAGGTTCATCAATCACGTTGAGGCACCCTTAAATTCTAGTGATGAATCCCACGGCTGTGCAGTTAAAAGGTGTCAGCTTTGCATATGAGACCTCTGGTTTTTGCCTCAATCATGAAAAATATTCTGAGATGCTTTGTTTGGATTTCACTGATTTGTTTTTCAATAATGTTTCCTTTGGATCTAAAATGCAAGGTAGCTTCCACATTGCATTGTATTTATTTTTAAAACCTACATCAAAAGGCCATTTTACGTGGCCTAAAACCTTAAGAATCAATCTAGCAACGAAAGACGGTACCTCATATTATAATGGGGTGACTAAGTTCTAGGGAGGCAACTGTGTTGAGGAATCCCTCATTGCATGCATTCATGGCCAGTGTGGTAATTAATATCATCTAGACTCTAGAGATCACCATACGTTTTGAGCATCTATTCATCTATCTCCTAGCAGTGTGAACTGTGAAGTAAGTGGACAGGATACACAGGCTGCACAGCTACTGTTTGACCATGAACAAGAATTAAGAACTTAAGAACCAAGAAACTCAAAGTGAGGCATAACAGCTAGCTACTTCTGCTCAGAAATCTCTATCTGATCTGTTTCATTGTCTATCTAAAATAAATACCATATTGAAATACCACTGTTTACAGTAGTTTGCTAGGTTTACTATGGCAAAGTACCACATACAGGGGGTATTTAGGAGAAATGCATTGTCTCATACCACTGGCTGGGAATCTGAGATCAAACTAAGAAGAAACTTAGTTTGGTTTCTTCTGATGCCTCACTCTTTGGCTTATAGATGTCTCCCTTCTGGTATTCTTACACAGTCTTTTGTCTGTACAGGTCTGTGCCTTGACTGCTGTCTCTCATTAAGAAGACTAACTGTATGAGACCCACCTAAATGAGCTCTTTAACTCTACAGGTGGTTCTGATGCTAAGGTCCGATGCCCCAGTTGGTTCTTGACCTATCAGTAAAGATGCCATGGGCCAATTGCTGGACGGAAGGAATAGGCAGGACTTCCAGGTCCCCACAGCAAACGGGGAGACATGAGGAGAAGAGATAGAGAGCTTGCCATGCTTGGAAGGGAGAAAATCCAACCAGCCATGTGAGATCTCAGGTGGAGTCGCCACAGACCACTTCTGCAAGCAGGTGGTTTGAGGACGTTGAGCTGGGATTGAAGGTGGCTGAGCAACTGAGGTTGAGTACAGATTTATGGTGCTGAGCTGGGAGTTCTGGGAAGGGCACACTAGCCAAGGAAGAGTGGGGCCACCCTGCAATTGAGCCAATAAGGCAAGTTGAAATTGAGCAACATGTGTGTCTGTGTTTTTCATCGGCAGATCGAATATTCTCTGGGTGGAGGCTGATAGTGTGGTCCATTCCCAGAGCTTAGGCAAGGTAGCAAAAGCTATATGCAACATTTAACTTAGACACCTTTTCAAAAAATGTTGATTACATTTATTTACTTTTTTTTTCTTGTATGGAAGTAAGCCATTTTTAAGAACTCTATTTTCTTCTTCCACAGTGTGAGTCCCAGAGATATAGCTCACATAGTCAGGCTTGGAGGCAAACATCTTTACCCACTGAGCCATCTTGATGATCCTTAGTCAACTGTGTCTCTACTTTAAAGAACCTGTATTCAAATAAAGTTATGTTACTGCTTTAGAAATTCAATGCATTGTCTTTAATTGCAGCACTTGGCAGCCAAAGGCAGGTGGATCTCTTGAGTTCAAGGCCAGTCTGGTCTACATACAGATCAAGTCTGTGAGGACTAAAGTCATATCTCAAGTTTTAATATGCTTAAGAGATCTATTGTAAAAGTATCTTTTATCACCTGATGTACTTGTCATCTCAGAGACTTCTGCTAATCTAGGCCTAGTCTAGAAGCTGCTAGCCTCCATACAATCTAATTTAGGCCTAAAATGTTTTCAGCCTCTGATACTTGCTGCTGAATGAGCTCATCCCTTCCTAGTTTCTTCTGAACTCTGGCTGGTTCAACTTAGTTGTTCTGTCTCAAACTCCTCTCCAAACTAACTAATTCAATCTGGCTTCTCTCAGCTTCTCAGAGTTGCTCTGTTTGGCCTAAAGCTAACTCTGGCAATCTCTCCTGATCCTCTAGTTCATTCTCATTCTCTTGCTTGTTCTGTCTTCACCTGTGTCTAGCTTGTTCTCTCTCTGCAACCTGTCTCTGTACAACTGTACAACTGTCCTATCTCCTTCTCTCTCTTTCTCTCTCTTTCTCTCTCTCTCTCTCTCTCTCTCTCTCTCTCTCTCTCTCTTCTCTCTGTTTTTGTGAGAGTTAGACATATCCTATTCTTGATTGGTTCCTTAGACCAACCAATTAGATGTCACTTACAAACATGGGTGCTTCTTTCTATGAACTAACTTTACCTTGTTTGGGATTAAAGGTGTATGCTAAGGCCTAGTCACATCACAATCAGAAACAGGTTTTTCCAGTAAATAACACAATCTCAGGTTCACAGTGTGATCAAATAACCCTACAACAATCTATAAAACAAAAATGCCTCTGACCTGTAAGCCCTACTTGGCCAAGGACAGACAACTTCCTAGAATACTAGAGGCTGTAAGATAACAATATAGTCTCATGGCTTGAGAATATAGCAAGCCATGTGTTTTCACTTCTATCAACAAGGTTGGTTGCTCCAATTGCATAGGATATGCTTGATCACATGAAGGCAGGAATAGCATAGGCAGAAAATAGGTAAGGATATATGCTTGCCCCTTGGACTAAGGCAGGAAATATGTAGCCTTGTAGGGTTTGCCTTTATAAGCGTCTGACTAACTCCTTGCTATTCTCTGGAAATCCTGGGTATGACCAATGTCCACAGTTCTAGCCAGTATTTAATAAAGCTTGCTTCAATTTTGTGGAAGTGGTCCACTCTCACCTAGAGCTGCCTTCTTCTAAGGTAATACATCTCCCGCAATCACACTGGATCTCTATCAGACTTCTCAGCACCTTGGAATGATCCTGAAAGTTTCTCAGAGTTACCTTTTCCATATTTTGTGCCTGGTGGGGCAGAGAGAGATACCGTCCCAATCAACTAATAGAATGGACATGCATCCATGACTGTGCACAGGGCTGTCAGGGCCAGCAGTCAGTGGAACAGCCTTTTGATCTATAAAATTCAGTGTTTCTAAGAATATAGTCTTGGGCTGGAGAGATGGCTTAGAGGTTAAGAGCACTGACTGCTCTTCCGAAGGTCCTGAGTTCAAATCCCAGCAACCACAGGATGGCTTACAACCATCTGTAATGAGATCTGATGCCCTCTTCTGGAGTGTCTGCAGTGGACAGCTGCAGTGTACTCACATAGAATAAATAAATAAATCTTTAAAAAAAAAAAAGAATATAGTCTTGAAGCACAGTTCATTCTCATTGGTGGTGGTGGTAGTGATGGTGGTGGTGGTGGTGGTGGTGGTGGTGGTGGTGATGTGTACACCAGCACACATCAGAGATCATAATTTAGTAAAACTTACCTACAAGACTACAATCTTCACTTGGAGGCTGAGGAGAATGAAAACAATCACTGGGCCTAGAAGAAAAGTTAGATAGTGAACAGAGGAAGGGTGTCAAGGGCATCTGAAGAAGGACCATTAGAGCAAACATGAAGATAAAGAAAAGGGCATCAGGAGAGGAGCCCTGCGATTAAAGGGGAAGAGGCCAGGACAGAAGTAGACCCAGGCAGAAATGTTGAGGACAGGAGGAAAGTGGCCTGCCCAGAATGGGCTGTCCAGGCTGTCCTTAGTTTAGAATTATCAGGCACCTGAATCAACAAGGTCAAGAATGTGACCTGAAGGATAGATGGATATTTGTTCAGGAAACCACACGCAGAGAGAAAGGCCCCAAGGGTTAAACTGGGGCACTTACCTTTTCTGATGGCAGTATTATACAAGAATTCAAGCCAGCCTTACAGGAATAGGGACAATGTTTCTGTAAATGTACTTATGGAGATGGGCAGGAGTGGGAACGTGGCAGGAGAAGGTAGTCCAGGTCCTTATTTCTTAGTGTGGAGAGCTCAGAGGGCAGGGAAGGCATGCAAGGGGCAGGCTGGGCCTCAGCCTTTCTGCAGCCCAGCCAGCACCATGCCCACCAGGGCATCCGGATTCCAGGCCTCCAGCACAAAAGGCCCTTCCCCCCTTGTCAGCTTTCCTGTTGCCTGGATTGTGTGGCCAGGCCCTTTGATCAAACTGGGCATTATGTAAAGACAACTGCTTTATTTTTATTTTTTTTTATTCAGCATATTCTTTATTTACATTTCAAATGATTTCCCCTTTCCTGGATCCCCCCCTCCCCGAAAATCCAACAAGCCGTCTTCCCTCCCCCTGTTCCCCCATCCACCCTTCCCACTTCCCTGTTCTGGTATTCCCCTACTCTGCTGCACTGAGCCTTTCCAGAACCAGGGGCCACTTCTTCCTTCTTCTTGGACATCATTTGATATGTGCATTGTGTCTTGGGTATTCCAAGCTTCTAGGCTAATATCCTTTTATCGGTGAGTGCATACCATGAGTGTTCTTTTGAGACTGGGTTACCTCACTTAGGATGATGTTCTCCATCTCCATCCATTTGTCTAAGAATTTCGTGAATTCATTGTTTCTAATGGCTGAATAGTACTCCATTGTGTAGATATACCACATTCTTTGTATCCATTCCTCATTAAATATCAACGTTTTAGAGTCAGTTTTTGCGCTCTGTCTCTGTCAAAAGAATTATGCCTTCCCTCTAAAGATTCATGCTCTCCTCTTGAAGAAGCTGGGTCTCTAACAAGATTAGCCCAGTTTCAGAAGGTGCTGTTCAGAGGTGGCCATGATGGTCAAATCTTGACCATAATCCCCATCTTATTGTTTCTGATGGTTGTGACTTTCTGCAGTATTTTGCATATTCCCACAATGGAAAGAGAATTTACCACTGGCCATTGTGAAGCTCTATAAAGATGTCCTTGGAAGAATGAGTAGACTCAGAATCAGCACTTCAGTCACTCAGTCCTTGGGTCAGTCAGCCTGAATCAGGCTGAGTCGACTTAAAAAAAAAAAGTCAGAACTTGACTTTACAGCAAACTTTTCATACAGCTCCCCAGAGACACTAAATTCAAATATGTCATTTTCAAAAATCAGCATCCTTGACAGCCTTTACTCTAGCACTGCTGTGATTCAAACCTGTGTCTCCTGCAAAGGTCATAGTGGAGCATAAGACCCAATGTAATGGTATTAAGAGATGGAGCCTGTAGGAGGCAATTTGACCTTGAGGGCTTTGTAGACAGAATAGTGCATTATAAAAAGTCCTGGGCCCTTTTGTCTTCCTTCCCCTTCTGCCCTGTGAGGATGCAGTGTTCCCCATTCTGAGGATACCAGTGTGGTGCCATCTTAGAGGCCTTCCTCTCCTGACACTGAATACTAGTGCAGTGGTTCTCAACCTGTGGTTTTCGACTCCCTTGGAGTTGAATGGCTCTTTCATGGGGTCTGATATTTACATTACCATTAATAACAGGAAAATTACAGTTATGAAGTAGCAACAAAATAATTTTATGGTTGAGGTCACTACAATATGAAGAACTGTATTTTAGGGTCACAGCTTTGGAAAATGGAGAACCTGTTCCTCTAGTGACTTGGTCTCAGACTTCAAACCAAAAGAGCTTCAAAAAGTGAACTTCCGTTATTATTTCTTCAGTCTAAGCATTTTTTTATAGTCTCCCCCTACCTGCTATCTTTTTTAATCTGCCCTTTGCGCTTGATCCTAACTTCCAGATGTCACTTTTCTGCCCAATCACTTCCTGATGACTTCCTTCACCCCAAAAATGCCTGCTGAAGCCCTTCAATGTCATCTGCAAAGTTCCCAGGAACACACTGAATGGTCTGTACAGAATAAGACATCAGCTCTGGCAACCAAAATCCAAGCTAGGCCCCACGTCTTCACCTCATCACCCGGCCCACAACACCCCAGGAAGACAGGATCTCACCTACTCTTCCAGTTATCATCCCCCTTTGCCAGACAGGCAGTTATAATAAGCTTCCTTAGATGATTCTCAGAGCAATCTATCCCAGGGTCATTTATTTTTCTTTCCCTTAACATGAACCATTTCTTCTATGACAACCATAGCCTTCGCTCTTTCCTTTATTTGGTTCCTTCATAACTGGCATTTGCAAAATCATATTGCTCAGCTGGGCACAGTGGCACATACCTTCCATCCCAGCTCTCAAGAAGCAGAGGCAGGCAGGTGCAATGCTAGGCTGGAGAGCCTTCTGCCCTGCACAGTGTATTCCAGGCCAGCCAGGGCTACATAGTTACATAGTGAAACCCTAGTTCCAAACTAATATATATATATATATGTGTGTGTGTGTGTGTGTGTGTGTGTATAATAAATATATTATATGTGTGTATAATATAATATATATACTTATACACACACATGTATGTGTATGTGGATATGTATGTGTATATGTATATGATGTATATGTATATGATATATATGATGTGTATGATGTATATGTATGTGTATGTGTATATGTATATGTATATGTATATGTATATGTATATGTATATGTATATGTATATGATGTATATGATGTATATGATGTAAATGATGTATATGATGTATATGGTGTATATGATGTATGTGTATTGTATGTGTATGTATATGTATATATATTAGTTTGGATGCAATATATACACTGTATTGTTTTCTATAGCTTCTGTTTGACTACTACAGCTAGACTGAGCGCGGTGAGAGAGAGAGGCCTACTGTTTTGGTGCCTGTTTATGACCCAACTGCTTAGTGGAATAAATGGCAAGACAGAAAAAAATTTAAAAAAAACAAAGCAAAGTACCTAAGGGGACCAAAGACCGTAATATATTGGTGGGGTTTTTTGTTTGTTTGCTTGTTGCCGATATTTCATTTAATGCTCTAAAGCAGTAAGGGCCAATCTGTAGTCCATGGGCCAAATCCAGCTTCTTCTTCTTCTTCATTTTTTTAATAAAGCATGTGAATCATTGTCACATCGTTTCAATTGCTTATTATTTATGGATAGCTTTCTGCTACAGAGGCAGAGTTGAATAATTGTAACAGGGGCAGTGCGGGCAGCAAAAATTAAAATGTATTACTTGTTCTTCTAGGAAAAAGTTAGCTTCTTTTCTAGCAGCCAACAAGAATGGAATCTGTCAGCATCGGCTTCTATGGTACTGTGAAGGAAAAGAAGACCAGAAAGAGGAAGTCAAGAGTTCCTGATATTACTCAGCTTAATAAAGGACCATGCCCACCCCCCTCAAAAAAATCGGCCAGTGTGATTCCATAGTCTATGTGGGCTTTTCACATAGCGTCAGGACATCTAGCCAGTTGCTGGTGTTTGAGGATGGTGAGTGTGTCATCTATGTCCTACCTCAGGGCTTTTCTTTTATATGTTTGCAAAGGAATGGAATCAGCTGATATTTTCAGACACATACCGAATCCCAAGCAATTATAACCTGCTTCCTTAGGTGATCCCCAGAGCACTCTACCACTTCCAGGGTGATCATTTCAGAAGACATGTTCTGCAACTCCCGGCCATGACTGCACCTCTAGCTTCCTGGAGAAAGCCAGGAGCACTCTGAATGCTGAGTTTCCAGTTTCCCTGTACTCTGAGCGGTCAGCATAACCCTGACATAGTATATCTCTAGCCCACGTGTGCTCTGGGGCCTACTGCTGACATGACTGCCATGTTGAGAGAAGTTGGTGCCTCAATCGCAAGACTCCAGGATTCCACTCTGAGGCTCAGGTGCCTGAGCCGTCACTCACGTCACTCACGTCACTCGCGTCACTCACATCACTCGCGTCACCACGTCACTCGCGTCACTCACGTCACTCACGAGGTAGGTTATCCTCGTCAAGCTTCACCAGCGTGATCCATAAGGCAGGATCAAACCAGCATTTTGATGCAATGAAATAAGACCAGTGAAGCACTTACAGGAATCCCTGACGTGGCACGTGAGGAGTCATCAACAAACACAGCTTGCCACTGTTACTGCTGCATCCATTATACTCAGACCTAGAAATGCTAGGTCCGTTTTGAAGTGAGAGAGGCTGTGGGAACAAAGAGGTGAAGAGGGAAATAGGAGAGATTAAAAAGCAGGAAGGTCCCCACCACCATCACCACCACCACCATCACCACCACCATCACCACCATCACCACCACCATCACCACCACCACCACCACCACCACTATCATCACCACCATCACCAGCACCACCACCATCACCACCACCATCACCACCACCACCACCACCACCACTATCATCACCACCATCACCACCACCACCACCATCACCACCACCATCACCACCACCATCACCACCACCATTACCACCACCATCACCACCCCCATCATCATCACTACCATTAACACCACCATCGCCACCACTACCACCACCATCACCATCGCCACCACTACCACCACCATCACCACCACCATCACCTCTGCTTCCTCTTTGCACAAATTTTCCAAAAAGCATTTTTCCTTTCCCCTCAGAGCTGGGCCTGCAGCTCAGTTGATAAGAGTGCTTGCCTAGTGTTGCAGAAACCTAGGCTTGATCCCAACTACCACATTAAAACTCGGTATGGTAGTGTTAATCCCACCAGTTGAGAACAGGACCATTGCCACTACTTTAAGCCAACTGTGAAGCAAGCTTTAATTAAATACTGGCTGGGTTGATGGACTCTGGCCAGGTCCACTCCTGGGTCCTGAGAAAATGGCCACAAGTCACATTTCACTGAAGTTTAAAAAGCAAAACCTCATGAGCACCATATTTCCCATCAGGTCCAATCAGGAGCAAGCATGAGTCCTGACGTATTTCCTGCCCATGTATCTCCCACCTACATGAGACCAAGCACATCCAGTATAGTTGGATCTAACTTGTTTAGGGGAGAGAAAACATGTGGCTTGTTTAAGGGAGAGAAAATATAGTTAGTTCTAACAAACTTGTTTATGGGAGAGAAAACACGTTTCTTGTAAACAATAGCCCCCAGAGTTTCAGGAAGTATCTGTCCGTGGGCAAGAGGCTTACAGGTTAGAGGTTTTGTTTCACAGTAATTAAACATAACTTTGGCTCTCACAGTAGTACACAACTGTAATTTCAGCACTGGAAAAATAGAGTCAGGAGGATCAAGAAATTCAAGGTCAATTTTGCCTACATAACAGATTAAGGCTAGCCTGGGCTAATAAAACTTATATATTCTATATAAGTGAAAAAGACAGGAAAGAAAACTGACCAAAAAAACTAGACAGAAAATAGGGAAATAAAACTGTTTACAAAGCAGCATACTCAAACCACATTAATTATTGTGCATAATAGGCAGCAATATCACATTGGCCCCTCATTGAGATTCACGTCATTACCCTAAAGTAATTAAACCAATGTCGACACCCTGCATCACTCAAATCAGTTCTACCTGGAATAGCGATTAAAGCTATAATCATGCTCCATTTGAAGCCTTGACTTCATGAATATGATTGAGAGCTTGTGAAATGAGGTGAAATTGTCTAAGCCTCTGGGGGAGGGAGAAGACTGGTACACAGCTGATGGCAGCCATCAATCACAGGCTTGCGTGGTCCAGCCCTTCCTGCTAACTTCCGGGAGCCCATACCGAGTCTCTTAGGGAGCTCGTGGGTGTTCGGGGAAAGCTTGCATTACCTCGTGATTCCTGATGGTTCCTCTTATTCTTTAAGCTCAACTATAGACATCCACACTTTAAGATGTTCAAAAGACAAGAGGAAGACGGGCAAGGTAGTGAGGACCACATCTCATACACAGGTTTCTTTTCCCTATAGGTTTTATTTTCCCCCCAAATACAAACTTATTCTTTCTATGTGCACATTACTTTTTACTCATTTAGTGAATTTTTTTTCCTCTATGGGATGGTTATATAAAAACAAAGGTTCTTGTTTCCTGGTTTTTAAATTTCTGATCCTTTGACTTAGAAAGCCTGCATGTCCTCTAACATGGATCCTGATTACCTAAGAGCACGCAGCCATGAAATGAGATCTGCTAATATAGATGTGAATTTGCACAGCAGAGCTCTGCAGATCCTAAAGGATCTAAAGAGAGTGGCTCCCCCCTTTACACACTCCCTTCCTACAACATTGTGTTTGTACCCAGAGGCCCCCTTTCTCTAAGCAGTCCAGGCTGGGTCCAATATTGATGCCTCGGGCGAAGCAACCAGAAATGAATGAGACATAAGACAGACATGTGGTCTCTAAGGTTTCCCTAGCCTGGGAACCCATTTTAGTAGAGATGACCTTTATTGGATGTTGAGCAACACAAGCACAGCTTCTCTTGGTGTCATAGTAGAAACACACACACACATACACGTAAGACCCCCCAAAACTGAGGGCACCCCAGTGCCCCACACCTCAGAAGGTGACGCCCATATCACTCGAAAGAAACGGTCTCGATGCAATTAGCAAGAGGATTTTTTTTTATTCCAGAGCTCTGGGGTCCACAGTCATACACCACACAGGGATAGAGGACTGTGGGACCCCAAGTGCAGAATTGCGACAGCTTTTATAAGTTTACAACAAAACCCGCGAATCACAAACCAATCATTCCTTAGCATTGAGAGCCCGCAAAGTGCGAGCCAATCGATTTGCACCACTCCATAGGTTTTAGGACAATCAGTTTAAATTATCGGAGCCTGTGCTCCGTGGACCAATTAGTTTCCTATTTTCTTGGAGGTCTATAACTGCGTGAACTCCTGAATGGTGGTAATGGCATAAGCAGTTTACAGAAGCAAGATAAGTAGATAATTAGCTCATTTCCAGTTACCTTATGGGGCCAGGAACACCTATTCAAGGCCTTTTTGCCTAGACAAAGGGTGGGCTCTGGAATGGGACCTTTTACCTAGTTTCTAACAAAGAGTTCAAAGAGTGGGCTCTGGAATATGAAGTGTTTGGGCTCCTTAGAAGGCTGGAGTTAGAGCTTCTTTGGAACGAGATAGCATTTTAAACTTCTGATTTATTGGGGTCATTAGAGTTAGGCTGTATTATTTTCTATTCTTTCACACACACACACAAACACAAAGATTTAAAGAAATCTATGATTTTTCTGCTTCAGTCTGCTTCATGGTATTTCCCAGCTCCTAGAGAGTTTGTGTTGTGTGTTTGTGTGTATGATATGAATGAGTGTTTGATGAGAGGATGTTCAGTTTATAGATTAAAAATATGAAGCAATTTCTACGAGACATGTTCAACGTGATTCTAGTCAACCTTCATAACCAATGAACAAAGTAGTTTGAATAAATTTCATGCCTTTAACTTTTGATCAGCTTACCTGGTCCCTCAGCGTAATCCTGAGGAAATATTGCCAAGCCGAGAGAAAGTTTGAAGGTTCCAAAGGCCTGTGTATAAATACAAGTAGTGATGGATCTGGTGGTGTACCTGGAGAGTTAGATGATATTGTAGGTTAAATTGTTCCCCTGCACAATGTGTAAGCTGAAAATTGGACCACCTGTATTTAGAAACTAGAGCCTTTGGGGAGATGGCAAATATATATACACACATACGTATGTATGTATGTATATATATATATATACATATATACACAACTGGACCTGTGTATCAGTGCAGAAACATGAGCAGACCCATCCAAAAGAGAGAGACATAGGGAGGCTTTTGAGGACCGTTGAGAACACCTAAAAGCCAAGAGAAAGGTCCAGAAGAAATGCAGGTCTCAAACTTCCAGCCTTCAGAACTATGCTATTGTATAGGCTGTTCCTTCTACATTATTTGTCATACATTGTTACAGGCAGTGGATAGAAGGACTCATTCTCCAAGGGGTTGATTGTGTCCACAGTCCAACTGTAATATAATGGTATTTTTCCCAAGAATGATAAAACATGGTAAACGGGAGAAGTGCATCCGGGTGTCTGTTGTGTGAGATTGACCCTGCAGAAGCTCGGAAGCTGATGGAGTAATGGACCTGCCTTTTGCAGGCAAAGTGAGTGGAACTTAACAGATAAAGCATCCTATCCCAGTTTCCCAAAGCGTGGCTGGTATTTCTGTTCCTGGAGTAAACACCCAGAAGTCTTCCAAGAAGAAAAAGTCTGGATGAAGGTCAGGCTCCAAATGGCTGGTACAGAGGGTCAGTCAATAAGACCGAAACATGTCAAAGGTAGCTAGGGTGACAAAGCCCAGTAGTTTGGTCCTTGAACTTTGAGCGACAATCAGGACTCTGTTGTGTGTTCTCTGCAAGACGTTGAAAAAATCATCTTCTATCCCAGCCTCTTTTTCTTTACCCATAAAGTGCTAATGCCTCTTAAGACTTCAAACGGCATTTGGGAAATTAGATGAATGTCTTTAAGGTAATAGTCATCAGATTTATATACCATAATTGTCATAGTCAGGGTTCTGGAGGATGAGGTTAAATAATTGGCACACATGAATGGGAGGTCTGATGAACCCAGACTCTGACAGAGGAAATCAGTAAGCAAAAGACTCAAGAAAAACTTTAAGAGCTACAGAACTAGAAACAGCCACTATTCTGAATGTTGTCCCAAGATCCTGCATTGGAGGAAACCTCTTATCTGGGGAGGTCAATCTTTTTTGTATTACAGGCCTTCCACAGTCTGCCCATGTTCTGAAAAGCAGTCTGCTTTGCTCAAAGTCCTGATTTAAATGTAAATCTCACTCAAACCAATCCCACAGAAGCATGCTGAATGATGTTTAATCAACTACCTGGGGCCACTGGCACAGTCAAATCACCACATAACATTAACCACCACACAGTGCTGGACTCACAATAAGTACTCAGAATGCCACGTTTATTTGTTCTCCTGAAAATGAAAAGGAAGCACCTTTCCTCCTGTGGATTCAGTGTGGTTAGACATAATTGGCATGCTCAGGGTTAAAGGGAGGGAAATGGGTGTGGCCTAAAGAGCAACAGACAGAGCTAACCACACGGTTATTAAACCAAACCATTATTTGAAATCCCTTCTTTCACACAATGGAAAAGGAAGCCTGGCTGCATAAACAATAGCTGTTTTATACCCTGTCTGGGAAAGAGATGATCAATGTCATAATTACCAGAGAGGCTTGAGAAGAATGCAACTGTCTTTTCTATTGCAAACGGGTCCTTACCTTCTGCGATGAAGAAGATGTGGTCAAAGCTCTACCTCAACTGCTGCCCTGTGGGATGCTTGGAGCAAATCCTCTCTTTTGAGGACCTCAACTACTTCCATCACAATGAAGGGTTCTTAGGATTCTGGGGTTGGAGCACGTGTAGACTCTCTACCTCAGAAGATGCTAAAAGAAGAAAGCAGAAGGAGAAAGATGAGGCTGCTGAGGCTAGACGCTAAGCCTCCAACTTCTGCCAATAATAATCGCCTTCCTGCCTAAGTCTCCATTCATTTGCAGAGTTTCTAGCAAACAGTATTTCAAATTACTTTTGATTGTTTTGGTTTTCAACTGATATTTGTACTCGTTTGTGGATTATAATATTAGAAACTGATAGACGTGCATAAAATATGCAGATGAGATCAGAGTAATCTCTATTTCCGCCTCTGAAAGTTTTATTTCTGTGTGTAGAGAACTTTTCTGGTTATTTTGAAGTCTATAATTAAATGCTGCAGATCCTTGACAGGCTACAGACTGTGGGCATTAGTTGCCCCATCTGGTTGTATTTTTCTACTGTGGTGGTTTGAATGCCAAACATTCCCCCATAGTCTCGGGCATTTGAATACTTAGTCCCTACCTGGTGGCGCCATTGAGGGGACGTTTAGGAGGAAACATGTCACTGAGTGTGGCTGTCGAAGTTAGGGTTTCTATTGCTACGATGAAACACCATGACCAAAGTAACTTGGAGAGGAAAAGGATTATTTAGCTCACACTCCCATACCACTGATCATTGATGAAGGAAGTCAGGACAGGAACTCAAACAGCAGCAACCCTAAGTCAGGAGCTGATATAGCGGCCACAGAAGGGTGTTGGACACTGGCTTGTTTCCCATAGCTTGCTGAGCTTGCTTTCTTATAGAACCCAGGATCACCAGCCCAGGGAGAGTACCACCCACAAGGAGCTGGGCCCTTCCTTCCCCATCAATCAGTGATTAAGAAAACACTCTACAAGCTTGCCTAGGGCCAGATCTTCCAGAGGCATTTTCTTCCTTGAAGTTCCCTCTCCTCAATATCTTTAGCTGGTGTCAATTGGACATAAAACTATTGAGCACATCGGGCTTTGAGGGGTATAACTTTATGCCACTGCCGGTTCATTCCTGCTTTGTGCTTACTTTGGAGGGTAAAGTTCTTAGCTTCCTATTCCTGCTGCCACGCCTATGATCATGCCCACTGGGGACAGCCGTGCTTCCCTACCATGATGGCTTAGCCTCTGAAAGCTTAGGCCAAAACAAAGTCTTCCTTAAGTAGCCTTGGACATGGTGATTTCCCCCAGCAGACAATAGGTAATTGATATAGGCACCCATGACCCAGCCACCCCTGCCATCTTGACCCACCTTTTCTCCAGTACTTCTCTGTAAGATCAACCCTTACAAATGAGAACCCAGGTTACTTCACTGAACAAATAATACATTTGATGGATCTAGATAAGCATCGTGTTTGAGGTTACTAGATCTCTGTCGAGAGTTTATCTGGTTGTATAGATGATTACTGGGATGGAGGCTGCTTGGGGTTAGGAAACAAACCCAGTTACACTTTTAGGGAGCACGAATAATCAGGAAACTTTCTAGTGTTGAGGCCAGGGGTGTTCCTGTGACTCCCAAACTGTTCTATCTGCTTTCACCTGAAACAGGATTCGAGAAGAAGACAAGTGAAAAAGGAAACAAGGCAGGTCGATGCAGGCGGTGGTACCAAGTTTAGTGACTCACGCCTCCTGAGCTGTATATTTAAGAAGGTGTGATTGTCATGGTACACACCTATGCACTCAGACCCGGAAGGCTGAGGCAGGAGAATTGTGGGTTAGAGGCCAGCCTGGGCTACAAATCTAGCCCTAGTCTCTCTAATAAAACCAAGAAAAGGAGAAGAAAGTGGTGGAAGGAGGAGACAAAGGAAGAGGCAGAGGTATAATTGACACACAATAAAATGTCCACATTTGAAGGTTAGAGTCCGGTGGTTTTGATGTGTCCACACCCTTGGCACAATCATTCCCAGAAGTGTCCTTGAACTGTGTGATTGCCATTTCCCGCTCCTCCTCACTGGCTTCCCTTTGTAGACCATCCACTGACCTGCTGTCCCTCCACTGGTACTGGGCTTTGAGAAAGATAAATGGATAAGAATTACGACGCCGTTGGTTTTTGTCTGTTGTGTATTCTGGTTGTTTGAACTCAGCGCAGTTACTCTGAAATCCATCCAGGTTGCTAGTAATGCATCTCTCTTTGTGACTGACAGGTCTGCCATTGTGCGGGTATACACAGCGCGCTTGGTTACCCATTTGCCTTTGGATGCACCGGGTACCTGGCTACTGCTCCTGAAGCCGCTGCGAATGTCTGCAGCATGCTTTGTGAGGACACGTGAGTTCACTCACGTCTGTAGCGTAGTAGAATGGTGCAACCATAGGTTGTTCTCTAGTAAAGAGGTTAAAGATAGGCTAATACCTCATTTAGTGTTCAGTTTACGTTTCTCTAGAAACCAATGGTGTTTGGCATAGTTATTTATTTATTATTTTGGTAGCATTTCTATTTTAAACCTTAAGCCCAATTTTAATTGCGTTGACTTGCATATTTTTGAAGCTTTGATAGTTCTCCGTGTATTCTGTCTGTTAATCGTTTCTCAAATACTTCCAAACGTTCTTTTCCAAGAGTCTTGCCTTCCTATTTCTTCAACTGCGCAGTCCTCCCTCCATAGCCTTTCCTTCACAGGCTGCACACCGGGTGCAGGAGCTGAGGGACCCATCCTTGTCTAACTCTTCACAAAGCTTTTCCCGATGTTTTCTTCTAGAAGTTTCGTGTAGGTCTGTGGTGAAACTCTGAGCTCACCGATGTGTCCAAGGTGAGGTGCAAAGAAGATTGTGTAGCTTTTGCTTACAGACAAGTAGGCTGCCCAGCCCCGCTCCTTCCTGAGAAAGACTCTCACCTCTAGGCCTTGTTCACTCTAATCTCTTAGATACTACTTTCCTTAGCTCTGGTCATCCGGCCCTGCCACCCCATGTATGCACTCAGCAGGGCCGCCTGCCTGCAGCCAGGGTTTTCTGGGACATTCTCTGGTTAGCTGTCTTCTCTCTTTGGCCCGTGAACCAAGTGACAGTGATCTATCTCTTGGGTTCCTAGACTTTGTAGTGACTGGCACTCCTTACTTGTACTTTCCTGTGGCTGTGATAAATTACTAAATTATAAGTGGCCAGAGGAAACTTTAGGAAGGAAGTTTATTTGGGTCATGGCTCTAGAGGGGGGCTGCATGTCCATAGTGGGTGTGAAGAGAGAGAGGGAGAGAAAGAGGGGGAGAGAGGGGGGAGCACACAGGGAAGGAGAGAGGAGAGATGGGGAGGGGAAGGGAAGGGAGGGGTGGGGAGGGAAGGGGAGGAGAGGGGAGGAGAGGGGGAGGGGAAGAGAGGGGAAAGGGGAGGGGTGGGGAAGGGAGGAGAGGGGAGGGGTGGGGAAGGGAGGAGAGGGGAGGAGAGGGGGGAGGGGAGGGGTGGGGAAAGGAGGAGAAGGGAACGGAAGGGATGGGAGAGGAGGGGAGGAGAGGGGAGCGGTGGGGAAAGGAGGAAAGGGGAAGGGAAGGAATGGGAGGGAAGGGGATGGGAAGGGAGGGGAGGGGAGAGAAAGAGGGGAGGGGGAGGGGAAGGGAGGGGAGGGGAGGGAAAGGGAGGGGAGGAGAGGGAGGAGACAGCAACAGAGGGGAGGGGAAACAAGGAGAGAAGGGGAGGGGAATGGAAGGAAGGGGAAAGAGAGGATGTAGATACTTAACTCTCAAACACTTCCCCCCCCCCCATGTCTCCTAATAGATCCTTAAGCTTCCTAAACAGGGCCACCAACAGAGACCAAGTGCGTAAATCCAGGATCCTATCAAGAACAGTTCATTTAAACCACCACAGACTCCCGAATCCGATGCTGTGACTTGTAAAAAAAAAAAAAACCACCATTGCATTCTTCCTGAGTCTCTGTCACCATCTCATGACCAGGAAACTCCTTCAGGCAGACATAGGCTTTTTTTCAATTGTCTCTCATCTTTTAGTTTCTGACCTAGCGACCACTGTGCCTGCGCCAATCCTGAGAGGAGTGTGACCCCTATAGTCCTGATACTGAGTATCCTAAATACTGTTGCTTTGTATAATTCTCTTAATCCCTAACATTCTGTCTTGGCTAGTCATAGGGATGGCCTTTATTCTGCCTTTATTCTTTCTTTAGAGGGGGAGGGGTCCTGAGAATCAAACTAGAGCCTCTCACGTGCTGTCAGTAATGTACCACTGGCTGCATCTCCACATCCTCTTCTGGTTTTTTTGGGAAGTTGGAGTGGGGGATATGGGAGTGTTTTGTTAGGTTTTTGTTGTTGTTTTGGAGGTGGTAGTTGTTTGCTTTTGGTTTGGTTTGGTTTGTAAAGACAAGGTTTCTCTGTGTAACACCTCTTGCTGCCTTGGGATTGCTTTACAGATCAGAGTGGCCTCTAACTCACAGAGATCTGCTTACCTCCTCCTCCCAAGTGCTGGGCTTAACCGCTTACACCACCACCTCCCAGCTCTTTTTGTTTTTAAACAACAACCCCACCTCCAACACACACACACACACACACACCTCTTTATTTATGGTCCTAGGAATTTCACCAAGGGCCCAATGTTTAGCAAACTGCTCTACCATTGAGCTTTATCCCAAAAGCCCCCACTACTATTCTTATTTAAGGTCTTTTAAAAAGCTTTAATTTTTCCCTTTATTTATCCTAAACATCTATTAGAATGCTATCCCAGATCTGAGACATTGCTGACCCTGTCTTTATCTTACTGTACAAGGAAGAGAGCGGCACGACGGTAACAGTTTTCAACGGCTGTCAGTGCACCGCCCCACACTACCACACACCTCTGTGGGACACATACCATTTACTGGGCAAAACTAACTGAAAGTATTCAGCTGAATTAGCCCACCGCCCTCGCTCCCTCGGCTGAGTCACACCAGGAGCACAGAGGACTCTGAAAAGTAGGCGGCTTGTTTTGTGCTCTATTTGTGGTGTTTTGAGCTTTAGAGAGAAGGAGCTGTTGTATACCAAAATCACAAAAATGTCTATAAAAATCCGAACCTTTGGCATGTTCCAGAGCTGTGTAAACTAGCTAACACCTGTGGCAGCATCCTGCAGTGACTGGGTCAAGCCAGGAACCAACCCACAGGTGCCCAGCCTAGCAGGAGAGGCCAAGCCTCCTCCACCCACATCCACACCCACACCCACTCCTCCCCCACACCCACCTCTCCCCCTCCCCCATACCCCATACACCTGCTGTGCTTGACTCCCAGGCTCCTCTGCTCTGCTGTGGATCCACTGATGGGAATGTCACCTGGACTTGGATAAGGTTCAAAGGGCTGATGCTGACAGCTAGTCCAGGCTGTAGGTATAATGAAGGACACTGCCTACTTTGGTGGAGCTAAAGCAGTCAACGGTGTGTGGGATGTCTGAGGAAGACAGACCTCATTTCTCTTTCTAACACACTTTGACTTTGTGTCCTGTGTTTATGTTAAAGAAAGAAAGATGCAGACCAAAGAGAACAAAAGTTAATGCTGCTGGCACAAGCGGCTGTCGAAGGATCGGTGCCCACTAATAACCAGACTTCTGGGGCTCTTCTTATTGGTTCCCACGATCAAGGATCACAGCCTTCCAGAAGAATTCCGATGCCTTCAAATCAGTTGCCCAGGAAAGGGCCAGAGGGTTCCCCTTTGTTAATCATTGATTGAGTTACTGCAAGAATACCAGAATGTACAAGTGCAAATGGCCGGAAGTGTGTGGAACCAAAAAAAAAAAAAAGAAAGAAAAGAAAAAAGAAAAAAGAAAAAAGAAAGAAAGGAAGGAAGGAAGGAAGGAAGGAAGGAAGGAAGGAAGAAAGAAAGAAAGAAAGAAAGAAAGAAAGAAAGAAAGAAAGAAAGAAAGAAAGAAAGAAAGAAAGAAAGAAAGAAGGAAAAAGTGTCTCAGAAGGGATTCACCCACCTGTAGCTCAGTTGATGAATCGATTGCCTAGGATGCATTCAGACCTTAATACCACATAAACTGGGTGTGGTGATACATGCCTGTAATCCTAGCATTTGAGAGGTAGAAGCAGGAAGATTAGTGTAAGGTCATCCTCAGGTGTATAAAGAGTTTGAAGCTAGCCTGGGTTACACTGAGAGCAGTGTCTTTCTTTCTTCTTCTTTTTTTTTTTAACGTGTGATGTTTGCTAGAAAGAAGGCCCTTAGCTTTATGGAGAGTCATGGAAGGTATAAAATGTCTCAAGGTGGGTGGGTGGCCCAGTGCTACAGGTATACATTAACCAGTCTACATTTTCGGATTTGTAAAAATCATCTTAAAATATACTTTCCCATGAGAAACTTTCCAATATTTTAAAAGTGAAAACGTCTAAGGAATCTAAACAATATGTGAATCTATGAAAACAGGAGTAGAAAGGATCACTCCTATTTTCTGAGGAAGAGAAAGGCCTGTCGAACCAAACCTAACAGGACCTCCCTTACCCTGACTCCAGTTATGCTACCCTCAGAAGAGGCCGTTGAAACTGGACCTTCCCAAACTGTCAACAAACGACCAAAAAGTAGGCAAACTGAGAGAAATAAACATTCGGGATCTGCAGCGGGGTGGGTATAATTAGTGTGAAATGTGCTAAGTGCCTCCGCTGGTTTCTGGTGGGTTTTAAACCCTTATTTTTGGTGATTCATGGGCCACAAGTCATTGAAAATACTAAAGAGGAAAAGAAGCCCGAGGGTAACTGCATAAACACCCCCTCAGCTTTCAATAAAATTCAAATAGCAACATTTGGAAGGAGGGATCCCCCCTCCCCTGTGTGGTAGCAACATTCACCCCTAATAACATTGAGGGAAAGAATTCGACTCCAAGTGCTGGCCCCACTGAGCACTGGCCAATTAGAGAGCATTGCTCTTCCATAGAAAACGGTGGCATAGTCACTCGTTTAATTGAGTTTGTAGGAGAGAAGCAAGGCTAACCCAACCACACGCCGCTACATGTATTCTCCATTATGAAAGTCCAGCTGATGGCTAGTGCTGCCAGCAAGATGCCACGCCACGCCCAGAATTATCTGGTGCGGTGGGCTCCGTGACCCAACTTAATATCCTGCTGAATTTGCCTAAGCAAACATTCTACTAGAGTCCCTTTTAGAAAAGGGCTTTCAAATCTGAAACCACATTGTTGGATGTCCCCATTTTCTGAAGTAAGACGGGCTCTATAGAACGATGGTGGAATTTCAAAATCAGTGGCAAAGCAGGGCTGGGGAAAGCTGAATTAGCATCTGCTCTGTGGGATTGCTATTGCTTGTGCGCACCCCATCCCCACCCCCCAACCCCACCCCCCACCCCACCCCTGCTGCCGCCACCGCCACCACCACCAACGACCTCCTTCTGGCACTGGCTTTGAAGTCCCCTGCACACCTGTGTAGATTATAAAACAAGGAGGTTGAGCTTCCACACCCAAACTCTAAATTCACAATGCACCTCGACAGTTAAGACATGCCCTCCGGCGTCTTGTGTAAAAGTTAAACCCAAGCTTGATCTAATCTCCTGAAGTGGTTAACCCTTGCCCGGATTTAGTGCACACTCCCAGTGCCAGGGAGAGAGCGGTCTCCGCTTCCAGTTAGAGCTATGCCATCAGAAACTTAACACCACCCTGGCAAATGCGGTCAGAGCCCTAGCAGATGGCCTGGTGGACCCCTATTCTCTTTAGTCCCCTTTTCTGGGACTAAGGGTGGTTAAGATTGTAATCTCCAGTGGCTCCCCCACCCAACTCTTTAGCTTCTTGGATTTGGAATGAGATTGCCAAAGAAGAACTATTCTCCTAGTCGCAGGTGTCGCGGCTTTGTCCCAACGCTTTTCCAAGTCAAGATCCTCCCCAGCCCTCATCCTGTAGGAAGAAGGGGTGGAGGCTGTCGGCAATAGGTTAGGTCTGGGTTGCTTTGGGCTAAGGCGAACAAGTAGCCGGAGATGGGGGTGGGTCCCAGGACTGCTGTACTGGTTGGGCACAGTCACGGAGAGAAGAGTTTGACTGGGAGCCAAACGCTTGCCTGCCGGAGGCAAGCAGCGCTTCGCAAACCTCCCGCTGGGGTGGGACCAAGTCCCGGCTCCGCCAGCCCAAGTCTTGCAGGTGCTGGCAGAGAAGTGGCTGCACCTGGCTCACGAGGGTGTGTCGGAGGAAACCACAGCAGGCACCTGGTTCTGATCCCATGCCACACCCTGACCCCTCAGTTGAACTCCCTGCTCCTTCTGTGGAGTCCAAAAGGTCTCTTTTCCCAACCCACTTCTCAATCTGACTTTGCCGCAGCTCTGGACCTTCGACACTCACCCGCGGGGTGGAAGGCCACTCCAGTTCTGGTCCCTGCAAGGGCTGTTGAGGAACCTAGCTGTCTTCTAACTCCTGAATAGTCGGGAGTTCTTTCCTTTCTGGGGCCCCGATCTACTGTTTTACCACAAACAGCAGTGGGTTCTTCCTCGATAGCAAGAACCCAAGTTTCTTCTGAAAGAATTCGTTGATTCCTTCAGGAAAGCAGCTGCTATGGGAGCGTGAGGTGTAAGTGTGGTAAGAAGAGGTGGATTTTCAGAAGAAGCTACGTAATGATGAGCTCTGCTCTCCACAGGTCTATGCACACATGTGCATACGTATATACTTGTGCACACATACAAGAAAATTAACGTAATAAATAAAAGAACTCTTTGCCACAGTGCTTTCCCTCTCTGATTCTAGACCTGGCTGAGCTCCTCAGTGAACTTAACTCTCCCAGGGATGCTAGGGAACATCTTTCTGTCAGTCTTTCTGTCCTTGTCTAGTCTCCACCCTTTAAGTTGAATTGAGCTATATGTAGACCTACCAACCCAAAAATAGAGGGAAAGCACCTGAACGTTGTTTTCCCTGATGGGTAGCTTCCCATCCTCCCAAGCACTCCCACGCTGTTGGGTGTTGCCTGCCTGCTGATGGGATCTCAAACTGGAGATGGTCGAAGGTCAGTCAAGAAGGCAATGTTTTCTTACCAATTGCAACACCCCTCCCCTAGTTGTTCTGCTCCTAGACTAGGGGATTCCTACATAGTCCTCCCTTTATCATGTCTAGGGGTTCTGAGCTTGTGCTGGAAAACGAAAACTGATGCACAGACAATTTGCATGTATTGATAATTTCAAGGTGCCCATAGAGTCCCCGAAGGCCTCCAAGAACCGTGCGTTAAGCCCCAGCCTTTGGTAATGGATACACGTGACATGAAAGCAGGAGTGGGGTGCTGTAAAGGGGACCAGAAAGAGCAACGTGAGGGAGATGAGAGAGCATCGTGGGAAGAGTGCAAGGATGCCCTAGTGAGACCACCATGCTACGCTAACAGCAAAACACCAGCAAGAATTGATTTCTTAATTGACTTAAGCACGCTCCCTTGGCCTTTGCTTGTCCACGCTGATGCAGTGCTATTTTCCAGAAAGTTTTCTGCTTCGTTGCAGTTCTTCTGCCCAGTCCATCTCCCACCAGCTTTGTCACCATGTCCTCTTGACTGTGGCATGGCTCCACATGACTTCCATCTTCCCTTCCAGACCCTTCTTTGAGATGCACTCACAGGGGAAATCTAAGTGTGTTGACTTGACTTTCAAAGGAATCTGTCAAAACAAGAGAGTACAAAACAATCTCACCATTAGAACTTCATAAACATTTTGAATAAACCTACATTAGACAAGAACCAATGCATCCTGAGATCTCATTCCTTGGCCATGGAGGAGCCTATGTAAAGGAAGGAACTTGGGGACCATTAGCTTCTTGTGAAGTCCATCTCTACATAGGGATTCAGAAAAAGAAAACCTCAATCTGGCCTGACCAGGAAGACCCTGCTCAGAGATTCACCAACTATTTGGTATACTGAGAGATTTATTTATTTACTTACTTACTCATTTATTTATTTATTTTTATATACATAACTCAGAATTCCCATAATCCCTTGTTCTCAGAAAGTCTGCTTTCTCTGATGACTACAGTAAAAGCTCATTTTGATTAGATTTTTAATTAATGGCTTGACACTTAATTACAAAGAATCCCTTAAAGTGAAATTTCAAGGAAATATTCTTTCTTTTATTAATCTTCTCTGCCAGATAGCACAGGAAGAGATGAGACAGAGGTGTTGGTTCTTATTCTATGGGGAGGTTACAAAGACAGCTTCAGGTTCTGATGTCTTCCTGTGAAACTGTGCTGCTCTCTGGGACACTTTGTGCTTTTCCTCTGGGGTCTTTTTCCTTTTCATTTCTCAGCTCACTGAAGTCCAGCCACGGGGGCTGGGGAGATGACTTAGCAGATTAAGCCTGATGCCTGAGCTTGATCCCTGAACCCTTACAGTGAAAGAAAGGAATACCCAAAAATTGTTCTCTGACATCCACACACAGGCTGTGACGTGCACAGCCCTGTCCCCTGAGAAAAATGAACAAATCAGAATTTTATTCCAGAAATATTTATTAAGCAGCTACTGTATACCATTGCAGGGACTCAGAAGAAGCTGAGCATGAGCATTTTCCACTGACACCCAAGGGATCTCAGGCTCAAAACTGCTTAGCAAAGGGCACCAGAGTAAAAAGGTAGCTAGTTCCATGAAAATAATCTAGAAAGATCCAGTAATGGACACTAATGCAGCCTGAAGTGGGCTATGGTGACAGTTTCTGGAGAAGCATCCCAGCGCTTGTTTGAGTAGTCCCAGTATCAACACAGACCAGCATGGGTGAACAGACACACGTAGAAGGCAAAACAGTCATTCAATAAAAGTAAATATACAATTAAAAAAATAAAATAGGAAGAAAGGACAACACGGAGCCGATTCTGCAGACTTGCTCTGGTGAATGAATGCCTGTGTGTCTATCCTTCCTCTCTCTGACCTCCAGACAAGACACCATCCAGGGCGTGGCCAGGTAGACATTGAAGCAGGCCCTCCTCCTCCACTGGTCCCCACCACAACTCGTGGGACACAGGTAACTCCCTGGATCCTGCACCCTTTGTAAGACATACACCATGCAGTGGGTCGGGACTTGGTCAGAGGCTTGTCCTGCTTGTCACCTGCTCAGTGCAGGTGCTAACGTGCTGCAGCCTGGGGCAAGGATGCCTTCCGCTCTGCTCAGGCCTATTAGACTGTGGGGAGTACGTGGTGTTTGGCCTCCCAACCCTTCCTCCACTCACACCTGCATCCTTCTGAGGCAAAGATAACAGTGTGGACTCTGGGCAGGTATGCCAACAAGAAGGCTGGGTGGGGCCCAACGTGTCCAGGAAAAAGGAAGCAAGGAGCTAGGAACCCAGAGCAGTGAGGCGGGGCAGTGGCAGGGTCAGCACTAGGTCCTAGAAGATGCTCGGGGGCACTTCCCCTCTTGTACATCTCCGCTGCTCCATCGGATGTCACGTGCATGATACACATCCAAAGTGGAAACGGGACTATAGCGCCTTTACCCCAAGGGTTAAGCCCTTCTGAGCAGTGCTATCTGTCCACAACCACTATCGATCACCAAGGAGATGAGCTTGAGACAAATGAAAGAATTCATCCCAGGTCAGAGCCAGACAAGGGATCTTGGGTTCTGCCTCTGATAGGGTGATAGCTCTCACCAGACTGGGGGATTTGTCCCCCAAAACTGGTCTGGAGAAAACCTGGAGTGTATTAGTTTAGTGAAAAGGAGCACTCCTAGGAGTTTCCTGATAAACTGTGATGTTTTAGTTGAGGTACAGAAGAGCAAGACATAGTGAGCTCATCCCTCTGGCTTTCTGGGACACGCTACCTATAATTCCTGTTCCAGGAGATCTTACACCCTCTTCTGACATTCACCGGTACTAGGTGGCTATGAACCAACATGTGGGTGCTGGAAATCGAACCCAGGTCCTCTGCAAAAGCAGCTAGTACTCTTAACTGCTGGGCCAACTCTTCAGCCTTTCCTTTTTTTCTTTTTTTAACTGTCTTGTTAGGCTTCAAATGTGCTAAAGTTTATGTGGCCAATGAAGGCATTGAAATTCTGATTCTCGCTGGGCGGTGGTGGCACATGCCTGTAATCCCAGCACTCGGGGAGGCAGAGGCAGGAGGATTTCTGAGTTCAAGGCCAGCCTGGTCTACAGAGTGAGCTCCAGGATAGCCAGGGTTATACAGAGAAACCCTGTCTCGAAAAAAACAAATCCAAAAATCCAAAAAAAAATAAAAAGAAAGAAAGAAAGAAAGAAACAAAGAAACAAAGAAACAAAGAAAGAAAGAAAGAAATTCTGATTCTCCTGC
This sequence comes from Apodemus sylvaticus, assembly GCF_947179515.1. NCBI lineage: Eukaryota > Metazoa > Chordata > Mammalia > Rodentia > Muridae > Apodemus > Apodemus sylvaticus. The sequence goes on along the minus strand of NC_067482.1, from coordinate 45,693,586 downwards.
CTCTACTTCTCCAGTGCTAGGGCTAGCAGATACAGCTCTTACCCCCTGGTAGTGTGTGTGTGTGTGTGTGTGTGTGTGTGTAGAGGATTAAGCAACACAGGGCTTTGTATTCAGGAGTATAACAGCTTGCTACTCTGCCAGCCTCATCAATAGAGTTACTACATCCCCAATAACAGGTGTGTGTGTGTGTGTGTGTGTGTGTGTGTGTGTGTGTGCTGAACCCAGGATCTTGTGTATTCCAAACAAGCACTGACCACTGAGATATAGCCCCATCCCTGATTTCCACTTTTTTTTCATGAGGAAAAAAAATGAAAGCTATGGAGCAATAAAGTGATTGTTTAAAGTCACAAAAATAAAACGCGTTGGAGCCAGGATTCGAACTCAGATCTAGTCCCTGTCCTGCACCCAAACACTTTGAGGTGGCAAAGTGCAGAGGAGAAGAAATAATTAAGAAAGGGAAGGTGTCCTGGAGAAGTCCAGAGCTCCCACTCCCAACCTCTACCTTCCTCCCCTCCCCCTCGCCTCCTCTCCCACCTCCCGGATTCCCCAACCCAAGAGAAGGCTGTGGCTGGGCTTTAGAAGAAAGCAGAAAGGAGTAACAAGTTTCTGAATCAAAAGTCTTGGGGTGGAGCTAGCCATCTGTCTCAACATGCCGGGATTGAGTTGCGTGCTCTCATTTGGGAATTCCTTCGTGCACGTCAAGTGCTGGGGAATACGCCTGATGCACACGGCCCCACCACCGCAGAACGTTAGTGTTAACGCAGGCTCCGCAGATTTTCTCTGGAGGATGTGATACCCCACCCCACCCCACCCCGCCAGGTCCTGCTCTATTTTCCTGAGATCCTCATGGTTCCCCTGGCAGTGTCAGCGTCAGATAACTGCTTCCGGGTAAGTCTCAGCAGCCTGCCAGCAATCTTCCCTGTTCAGCTCACCCTGTGCCTGAGGTTCTGGCCCCAACTGTTGGCTGGGTCTGCACTCTGCCCACAGGAACAGCCTCCTTCACAAGGCCACACCCTTTCCAAATCCCAAATTGGTAGATGACGTTTTCCTTGGAGCGATGCTAGTGTCTCCCTGGGGCTTTGTTGAGAAAATGTGTCTCCCTGCCTAAAACGTCTTCTAGCCCCTGCAGAGGAGCTCAGAGCCAAGGCCATTGCCCGCCAAAGGTCTCCCTTCTTTAAGCACCCCAAACTCTTTCTGTATAATCCAAATAAAAATAAACTTTAGCGTTTAGTCATTCGGAGAGTCACTGGGGTAGACTACTTTATCACACAATCCGTTCAACTCTTTATTTTCTACGAATCAAGCCTGCACTGTTTAAAACAGCCTGGCGGTGGTGGCGCATGCCTGTAAACCCAGCACTCTAGGAGGCAGAGGCAGGCAGATTTCTGAGTTTGAGGCCTGGTCTACAAGTGAGTTCCAGGACAGCCAGGGCTACATAGAGAAACCCTGTCTCGAAAAAAACCAAATCAAAAAAAAAAAAAAAAAAAAAAAAAAAAAAAAAACCAAACCAACCAAACAACAACAAAAAAAACCCGTGTAGTTTCACAGTAGTTTGAATGTGAACTACTGTGCCTTTCATATTCGAACACTTGCTGATGCCACTCTTGGGCAAGTTATAGAACCTTTCCAGGGTGGGAGGCCTCACTGGTGGAAGCGGACCACAGGAGGGCTGATCTTGAGGCATATGGCCCGCCATGCCGATTCTCCACTCTGATAGACTGTATGCTGTGAACTGCGAGCCCAAATCAGCCTCTCCTCTCTTAAACTGCCTCTGCCAGGCATGTGGTTACCGTTGGAAAAATAATACAGTTGCTTGGCCACCGTAGTGACTCTAGCAAAAGGATAAGCCCCAGCAAGAGCCCATCAAGAGAGCTAAGCCTACTTTCGTTTCCTGGTCCACTCCAGGGACGCTTAGATGGGGACGCTGTAAGAACAGACTAAGAAGTCTTGGTCACCGCTGAGGGCAGGGCCAGCTTCACATGTCTTAGCAAAGAGGCCTGTACTTTCACCACGGTCCCACAAATTAAAAGCCAGCCATGCGAAGGTATCTGAGTTATAAGGTAGAGCAAAGAAGGAAAGTACAATTGGATTTTTCATGTCAAGATTTTCACTAGGAGCCAGAGAGTAAAAGTGCTTGTCGCCAAGCCTGGTGACCTGTGTTTGATGCCCAGATGCACACTGCAGAAGGAGAGAATCCACTTCAGCTCAGCAAGTTGACCTCTGACCTCTATGTGCATACCACCATAAATTCATAATCTCTCTCTCTGTCTCTCTGTTTCTCTCTCTCTCTCTCTCTCTCTCTCTCACACACACACACACACACACACACACACACACCTAAATCTAAAAGAAACAAATTCAAAACCACAAACACAAAAATCAACACATTTTATTAGTTACAAAAACAATACCCCCCTCCATTGTCCCCTGCAGTAGGACTTCAGGACTCAGGTACCCTCAGGTGAACTCAGAAGATTGTTGGAAAAATGCATAATAGAGGATGCTTAGACTGCACTCTCCCAGGAAGCTATCTCTGGACAGGCAGGTGGAGGCGGTCCCAGGTGTGCTAGGTGACCACACTTTATGCTTGTTAATAGTTTGATAGTCAGGTTATGCATGTGAGAATCTAAGTGTACTAATGCATATGACACGCCTCCAGATGATAGGATGTTTCAGAAGGCATTCACACATAAATGCAGCCAGAATCTTATAGCACATTAGTGCTAACTAGTACCTCAACGAAACAAGACAGCATCGATCTAAAGGTGTCTAGCTTCCAACATCTGGATGTTAAAGGAAAGACAATACTGTGATATTCATAACTGGAGATTTGGCTGATGTAGCTTCCCCGTGCTGGGATCTCAGCACTGTCTGGCTCAGTGCCCACCCATCCCAATCTTCCCTTCCCCACCCCCACCCGACTGCCCCCAAAAGAAAACAACTGGGAATTTCCCTCCTGAGCTCCATCCTGGGGTCAGCTCGGAAGCCAATCTCCCACATCCTGGAGGCAGGCCCAGCCCTGTTAGAACTGATGGGTCTTCCAGATGGGCTGAGATGGTTCCTTGAGAAAGAAGATAAGAGAACCAATGAGCATGAAGCTAGCGACTCCGAGTAGAAGAGACTATGCCACAGACGCCACACCTCATCCCACACCGGTTAGTCTGACTGCTCAATCCAATTCAGGAGGACCCCGAGACTGGATACGATTTGGTTCCCCTTACCTCACGCTTTAAACAAGCATCATTACATACATGTGACATAAATTTCACACACGTGCTTCAGACCCCATCCCCCATTCTTTTGTAATTAAGATTTCAGGACTATAGCATTCTAGTGCATGATGGGTTTAGTAACCCACACAGATTTGACCTAAAAGAGACCTGGTCCAAAAGCAGGCCCTGCCATTTCCTAGCTGTGATGGTCTTGAGCAAACTATTCTCTGGCCTTTATCCTTTATCCTCTGGACATATATAATATATATAATATATAATAATATGCATATTATCCTTTATCCTGTGCATCCAATTGATTATGTGAAAATGACACGGAGGTCAATACAAAATGACAGCCACACGAAGTACAGAGCATCAGAAGAAACTTCCAGCCTGAGAAGCAAGAGAGGAGGGGAGGTGGGGGAAGAGGGAGGGAGACCACCAAAAGCAGCTCAATTTCTCGAGTGGAGCTGGGACTGTAGCAATCCCTCCACCAGTAGCGGAGAGGTTCAACAGGCCGAAAATCAGCAGACAGGGCTGGCCTGGACTTCCCTTTCAGCCTACTCAATTGAATGCGTGCTTATGAGATATTCTGTTTAATAACAGTTTATCCTTCTCAAAATCGCATGGAACAGGCAGTGAGAGAGGACGCCCTGGGCCATGACGAGGTAAGCACAGTGCTTGAAAAGGCTTGAAAAGGTTTCTTTCAAAATTCGTTGGTTAGAAGTAGGAAACGGTAGATTTATGGAGCACTATTCAGCCATTAGAAACAATGAATTCATGAAATTCTTAGGCAAATGGATGGAGCTAGAGAACATCATACTAAGTGAGGTAACCCAGACTCAAAAGGTGAATCATGGTATGCACTCACTAATAAGTGGATATTAACCTAGAAACCTGGATTACCCAAAACATAATCCACACATCAAATGAGGTACAAGAAGAATGGAGGAGTGGCCCCTTGTTCTGGAAAGACTCAGTGAAGCAGTATTCGGCAAAACCAGAACGGGGAAGTGGGAAGGGGTGGGTGGGAGGACAGGGGAAGAGAAAGGGGCTTATGGGACTTTTGGGGAGTGGGGGGCTAGAAAAGGGGAAATCATTTGAAATGTAAATAAAAAATTATATCGAATAAAAAAAAATACATCGAATAAAAGAAAAAAAAAAAAAAGAAGTAGGAACCGGGCCAGCAAGATGGCCCAGCAGAGCTTGCCGCCGAGCTTGGGGCTCACAGGAGAAAAATGAGTTGTCCTCAGACCTCCACTTGTGTGCTGTGTGACATGTTCAAGCACACGCGCAAATACTGGAGATTTAGCTGGGTGGATATGGCATCTGCCTAAGATGCACAGAACTCTGGGATGGACACGGAGCATCCCATAAGCCAGTTATGGCTGTGTTTTGTTTTGTGAGTTTCTCTGTATAACCCCGACTGTCCTTGAAACTCACTCTGTAGACCAGGCTGGCCTCAAACTCAGAGATCCGCCTGCCTCAGCCTCCCAAGTGCTGGAATTAAAGGCGTGCACCACCACCGCCTGGTTTAGCAGTGATATGGCTGCGAGTAGAATGGCTGGTTTATACAAGAAGCAGAGCAGACTGTCTTCATCTAGGAGCACACACACACATTCACACACACACACATACAACTACTCACACACACTCACACACACATACTCACAACTACACACTCACACACACACATACTTACAACTACACACATACACACACACATACAACTAGACACACACACACACACACACACACACACACATACACTCACTCACTCACTCACTCACAACTACACAAAGAAACTCTGTGTAAGACCAGGCTCCCATTCAGGCAGGTGTTCTTCCTGTCCAATCTGTGGGGCGTGGCACTCTTTGGGAAACTGTTTGCTAAAATCTCTAATCTGCTCCCTGCTTCCTTACTTGGCCCCAGGTCCTTGGCTACGTTAGAACAAAGTTTACATTTACCACAAGGCAGGTTATAAAATGATGAAGTCTTATTTTTCATTTGGGCATTTGTTTGGCATGGGATCAGCCCAAGCCTTGTTTTTCCACAAACACGTAGTGGAATCACTAATTAATTATCCCACTGAAGCAAGAACAAGGTGAGGAACATGTTCTTAGATTCAGCAGATAATCAATGACCAGAATCCACAATGAGCTGAATTCTGCCCAGATTTCTTTTCATAGAGTGTTAAGAGAGTCTAATTCTACTTTTAAATGAGCCATGAAACAAATCATTTAAACACTTTTTAAAAACCAAACACAAAAGTTATTACACACCATTTAATGTGATATGAAACTAAAACATTGACCAATCTGAGGCAGGCCAGGGCCATGTTTTCAGCAAAGTTGAACAGTGCATCCTTGGTCTAGCCTTGGAAGGACTGAATGGAGTCTCTACTATCCTGAGCAGTAACAGTGCTGTGATAGCCCTTCCCTACAAATGCTAACTTCCTTAATATTTGCTCTTGTCAAAAGGCAACTGATTGTCAGGTATTCTGTTTATGGTTTGCAGACTGCATCACTGTGCTTAAAGCAGAGTCACACAGCCAGAGTAATTGAGCAGGGTGCAGCCAAGCCAAAGAAAAGCAGTGTATTAGAGAGTCTGCCACCGCCAGGCTCGCCCAGCCCAGCCCAGTCCCACCCAAGGCTTGGCCCCAGCCCTACCTAATCAAGCTACTAGTTGTCTTAAGGAAGGGATCCAAAGAACAGTGCCAAAACCTCCTGTCAAGATGTGCCACTCCCTGGGTCTAGTCTGGTCACTGCTGGGGCTTGTCTCTTAAGGCTATAAGTCAAAAACCATGTCTTAATGTGGCTGGAAGCACCTTGTTGGTAGCAAGGTCAGCACGGAAACAATATACTAGCAGTAGATCTGAAATGTTCAGGGGTGTTTGGCAAAGGTTCAGGGGGAGTGTGGCTTTTAGCCAACCATGTTGGGATCATATAAAAACCATGCATGTTACCTTTCAATGGCAACAATGACATCTGACAAGTCTATAAGGACTCATCAAGTATCATATTCGTTTTAAGGCCAACAAAGATGGCTCAGCAGGTAAAGGTGCTTGCTACTAAGACTGACAACCTGAGTTTAATTTCCCAGGACCCACATGGTGAAAGGAGAAAACTGACTCTCACATGGTGTCTTCTGATCTTCATACATGCACCACGGCATGCAAATTCATGCAAACACACACACACACACACACACACACACACACACTAGATAGATAGATAGATAGATAGATAGATAGATAGATAGATAGATAGATAAACAACATTCTAAAAATGAAAAGTCTTATAAATTGAAACAAATGATGGAATAGAGCTACATTAGCTACTTTTTTTGTCTGTGATTTATTATGGCTCATGGTTTCAGAGAGTCTTAGTCTATCACAGTAGAGAAGGACTGGCCAAATGGCAGTCCAGGGCAATGGGAGTGCATGGTAGATTCTGTCTACATAGCTGCAGCCTAGGAACAGACAGAATGTCAGAAAAAAAGACCAAGCAACTGTCTCCAGAGGCCCATGTCTAGTGGCCTACTTCAGATAGTTGGGCCTAGTCTTTTAAATTTCTGTAGCTTGATAAAGAAGCAGCAACAGAAGAGTGCTCAAATAAGCCTGCAAATCTCAAATGCAAATCATATCAGATTTCAAGTGAAAACATTCAATTTTGACATAGTAGAAATGTTCTTGCTTGATCCACGGTGTGTCTGAGACTAGTTGTTTACCAAGCTATTACCTTCCTCTGCCTAGACATACATCTAAAGTACATTTCCAAGACTTCCTTACCTGTGACCACATGACTAGGTTCTGGTGATGGAATATGAGTGAGAAGAGATGTTTACCTCCTCAGGGCCTAGTCCAGAGGTTCCTGTGCAATCCTCTATGCCCTCTCCTTCTTCTTCTTAGCTTATGCTGAGAACCAAGTGGAGACCTTCACACATTCAAGACTCCTGGGTATGAGAGAGCTGCTGGGGAGAAGAAGCAGACCCTGCCATTTTGGACTACAGTGTGAGCAAGAGACAAACTTTTGCTAAATCGAGCCAACTGAGATCAGGAGGGGTTCTAATTTTTTTAATTGGGATTGTCTTGTCTGTTTGTTTTTGTTCGGTAGTTTGGGTATTGAACCTAGGCCATCATGGTTGCTAGGCAAGTGCTCTATCACTCAGTAATACACCGCACCCACTTTCTATTTTTATATTGAAAGGTTATATCTATGCTGTCCAGGCTAGCTTTGAACTTGCAATTCTCCTGTCCTCAGTTTCTGAAGAAGCTGGGGTTACAGGCTGTACCATCAGGCCTGGTTGGAGGTCCTTTGTTTTTTTTGTTTTTTTTTTATACACCCCCCCCTACTGTTAGTGTCATTCTTAATTTATTTCCTCTTTGACAGTGTCATATATGTATCTAACACATTCTGGTCTGTACCACCCTCTGTTGTTCCTTCTCACCAAGGTGTCCCACCTCCCATCTAGTCACCCTCCAACTGCCATGTTGTTTGGCTTTGTTTGTGGTTTTATTTTATCTTGTGACTTCCTGAGTTTAACCAGGGACAAATGAGTGGACACAGGTGTGGAACTAGTCACTGGTGGAGCCTAGTAGTTCACCATTGGCTACAGCACTGAAGCTGATGCTGCTCCCTGCCCTATCATCACTGAACGTTGATGGGCCAGCATTGTGCAGGCTCGGTGTATGAACCCATAGCTGCTATGAGTTCTCGAGTGTAATGCCTTGTTATGCCCAGAGGACATCATTTCATTGCATTCCTCCCCATCCCCTGGCCCTTATGTTCTCTCTCTCCTCTTCCTTCTTCTAAGATATTCTCTGCGCACTGGAAAGGGTAATTAATATAAGGGAAGACTGAGGACTCAACAGTCATCCATTTTCAGCACCATGACCAGCCATAGTCTGTGCATTAACTACCATTTACTGTCAAAAGAACCCTTTTTGACCAAAGCCCCAGTTGGTGGTGGGTATTAGCATAAGTATTTAGGAATCACTTTCACAATATCTCTATTTAGCAAAATGTCTTTCTGATGTTTAGAATAACTGTAACATAATATATATGACTATTTTATTAATAGTAGTTATGTGTTAACTATAACAAGCATAAATGCAGTTACATCGTTTCTTAATTTTAAGAAGCAGTAGGGTCATCCGTGGGACCCATGACCTGCTAAGCCACTGATGGGCCTTTGACCAGATTTACTGTCCCAGGAACCAATTCCCACCTGTGAAGCTGACGTCATCTGCAATCAGAAAGAAACTGGTTGACCTTATAACAGTCAGTCATGCCGATATTGTACGAGTAGAGACATCTTGTTTGGTGGGTTGGTATTGTAGCAGACAAGATCTGCAACTGGCTAAGACTGCAGAAGACTTTATTCTTTCAGCAGGCAACAGAGCAGCTTCCAACGCCATAAAAGGTAGTCAGCAGGGAGAGAGCCTCCTTGGCAGGATTTTTAATTAGCTCAGCTAAGAGACAGTAGGTGGTCATCCCCTTGTTGCTGAGGACAAGATACATTCAAAACAAATAGGTAGTCTCGGCCCGGCGGTGGTGGCGCACACCTGTAATCCCAGCACTCTGGGAGGCAGAGGCAGGTGGATTTCTGAGTTCGAGGCCAGCCTGGTCTACCAAGTGAGTTCCAGGACAGCCAGGGCTATACAGAGAAACCCTGTCTCGAAAAAAAACCAAATCCAAAAAAACAAAACAAAACAAAACAAAACAAAAAAACAAACAAATAGGTAGTCTCCTATAGCAGCCATGCTTTAAGGTTACTTCAGCTCTTGTGCTTTGTCAAGGACAATTTTAGTTTGTAATTTCCAAAGATCTGATACTGAACTCTTTAATATCTTGGATTGTCAAAGAACAAATGTCTTTCTGATGTTTAGAATAACTGTAATATAATATATATGACTATTTTATTAATAAGAGTTATGTGCTAACTATAACAAGCATAAAAGCAGTTACATAGTTTCTTAATTTTAAGAAAATGTTTTCTCTGACACACTACAGAACACTCAAGATTGCATCTTGTTATAAGTCATCTCAAACCTTTACAGTCTCTCCTCTGGAAATTTTGTCTCATAATTTCAGTTATAATCCGTGTATTGGTGATTCTCACATCTCGAGCTCCAGCCCAAATTGGGATGCTTCTCAAGATATAAACTACACATTCAATTATTTGTGGGTAGTTTTCACTTGAGTACATGCTCTAACAGGCATTCAAATGAATGAGTTACTGAACTATGAGAGATTGGTGGACACCTTTTCTGGATCCCACTGGTCAGCTGCTTAGAAGCAAGCTTCCCCCACAGCCTTCTTCTCCTCCCATAGAAAACCCAGATGTGCTTCGTGGGAACAGCCAGCTTCTTCCCTCAGTTGCTCGGCCTCCAGGGGAAGCGTGATCACCCCACTTTCAACCCTAAATGCAGGCTGTTGGGCCAAGTATAATCTGATTGGTCAGAAGTCAGCATGAGCCAATAAGAAACAAAAGAGGCTTCTGTGAAGTGTCTTCACTTTTCCCAGAGGGCTAAAGGAAGACAGGATACAAACAAGGAAAAAAAGTGCAGAGTCCAGGAATCAGGTTCACAGACCCTTGTGCAGGTCTGCCTGAGCTGGCTTTACTACCCAATAATCATGCAGCTATTGCCAAATTACTAGATATTTCAACGCTTCTTTTTCTAAATACAAAATGAGTTGTGAGAGGAAGATGAGTTAATATATGTAGACGCTAGCCTGGCCCATATGAGCCTTCTGTTTATTATCACATGCTTATTATCTGCAGGTTTGCCTGCGGCTGCCACCACCATCTTGCTATCAACCTGAGAATGCAGTAGACTCCAAGGAAGCAAAGAAATGGGAGGCAAATTTCTTCAAGAGCCACCAAAGTGAGAAATCGAAAGAATCTGAGTCTTGGGCTGGCAAGATGGCCCAGCAGGTAAAAACATTAACCTCAAAGCCTGATGACCTGCATTCAATCCCCAGAACCTACATAAAAATAGACCACACCAACCGACGACTCTACAAAGCTGTCCTTTGACCTAGACACACACACACACACACACGATGATGAAATAATAGTAATAACATTCATTTTTATATGCATTGGTATTTTGTCTGCATGTCTGTCTGTGTGAGGGTGTTGGATCCCCTGGAACTGGAGTTAGAGACAGCTGTGAATTGCCGTATGAGTTCTCTAGAAGAGCAGCCAGTGCTCTTAACCACTGAGCCACCTCTTCAGCCATGATGATGATGATAATAATAGTGATGATGATGATGAAGGAGGAGGAGGAGGAGGAGGAGGACGAGGAGCAAGAGGAGCAGGAGGAGCAGGAGGAGCAGGAGGAGGAGAACGAGAAAAGAACCTGAGTCTTCAGTGGCATGCATAAATTTCACAACCTACCACACATCAACCCACTGAACATCTTATTACAAGGGCTAGCCAACTCTCCGCTGCCCAAGCCTTATTGCTTAGATTAACTTTTCCGTTTCTTGCTTCAACTGAGAGTGTTGAGATAATATTATCATGAAACACGTAGAGATTGTCTTTGTGTTATTTAAATGCTGATTTCTGTGCCAGCAGAGAGTTGAGTGCGGACCAGACTTTGGTATTGTTATTCATATGGCTACCCCATATTTTGTAAATATGTGGTATTTCCTCTCCCACCTTCTGGTTGATTTATTAGAAAGATGATAGCCTATAGCACAGGCAGGAAATATAAGGTGGGGTATTCTGCAGAAAGAGAGAGAGAGAAAGAGAGAGAGAGAGAGAGACTCTGGGAAAGTCAGGTGCAAGGGGGCAGGGGTATTTGCCACGAATACTTGGAGGAAGTCAAACATATAAAACGAGGCAACCAGCCGTGTGGTAATCACAGAATAGTATAAACAGGTTAACTGAAGCCTAACTTAAGGCCTAGGAATTAATTCATAAGTAAATAAGCCTCCGTGTCATTACTAGGGAACTGGGGTGGACACAGAAAAGACAGAAATGGTCAGACAAGGACATCACGTTGATGAATCTTCTAACACAGGGCTTTCAGGTCTTCTAAAATAATGCCTTTTTAAATCTAATAATAGTAACTTAAACCTGTTTCTGATTTTTTAAAGCATATATTTCAGACAAGGCTAAGAAGTCTTTCTGATTAGGCACCTCCCATACAAAGAGGTAATCACAATTAAGTGTTTGGCAGATGCACTTTTAGATGTGTCCTTGAATCTGCTTATAATTCCTTTGCTGGCTGTATGGTGAAGCCTACATGGAAAATGTCGTGGTTCTAGGATGTGACCAGCCACTAGGTAAATGGCACCAAGCCCTTTGCACATTCATCTCATCAGGAGGAGAGAGTCATTTCCTCCCCTCTGGAACCGAGCGTGCCTGGTAAATGGCCAGCTACCAACACTGAAGGGCAGAAGTGATACTCACAAATTGGTAATGTAGCTGGGTGGGGTCTTTTCCTGAGGGCTCTAATAAACACACACACACACACACACACACACACACACACACACGCACACGCACACACACACACGGGTGGGGGGGTGCAGGATTATTTCTGTTATAAGAATTCTAGCTTGAATTTGAAAGCTGTTCAAGTTTTGTTATAAATGAAATTACAAAGTCTATAAAGTTCCCAAAGGAAAACCGGCTTGTATGGTTACTATCAAAAATGATTAACTCGCTGAGTTTGATCTGTAACTTGGGGGCTTTCCTATGTCACAAAGGCAATAAAAGCTAGGAAAACATGTTGCCATTTAAAACCTTTGGATTTCAACTAATTTTCACAGGTTAGAACATTCTATTTTCAAACAAACAAACTAACAAACAAAACAATGGTGAGAGTCAGGAAATGTCTGTGAACTGACTTGATATAAACTCCATACTTCTAGAGACTCATATTGGTTTTGCTTTGCTTTTCTCACTGCTGGAACCAAATGGAACCAAAGTCCGTGCATGCCAGGCAAGCTCTCTACCACTGAGTCCACCCCCTCCAAGTCTACAGATAGTGTGTGTGTGTGTGTGTGTGTGGTGTAAACGTGTGTGTAGCTGCATGCACGTATATGTACACAGATGTATGTGAAAGCCACAGGTCAACATGAGTCACTCTCCATCTTTTTTTTTTTTCTTTGAGGCAGGGTCTCTCACTGGTCTCGAACTCATCACTTCAATGAGACTGGCTGGCCAACAGGCCCCAGGCCCACCTAGCTCTGTCTCCTCAGCACCAGAGTTACAGGTAAGCATCGGCTTACTACGCTCCTCCTCCTCCTCCTCCTCCTCCTCCTCCTCCTCCTCCTCCTCCTCCTCCTCGTCTACCCATGCTTCACACAAGTGCCTCATCAACATAGCCATCCCCCAACCCCATCGTTCTTTTCTTCCAGGAGGCAAAATGCTTCTTCCATCGCTATGACTTGGAGTCAAGGAAACATGAGACAAAGTCATTCTTCATTACACAATAGCGTTTTTGCTTTTATACCCTAAAAGAGTCTATATAAAACAAATGTATGTTTCAAGGTTTTCTTAAATGAACTGGTATTAAATGTTGCCATCATCCCATGTAGGGGGAACATTACAACTTTATCTATTTTATTAGTCAAGACAGTTACACATTCTGTTTTAATTTGACTGCGCTTAGTGGATCGGCCGGCTCCTTGTCACTGTTTTCTTCACAGTATCTTTCATTTATTCTTTGACAATTTTCCATCCACATATACAATGTGTCTTTGACCCACTCTTCTGGGTACTCCCCAACAAATTCCCCTCCCACCTCATGTCCTCCCCCTTTATATAATAACCCACCACTAAGCATGATTAGTGCTGCCTTCTAGAATGTTCCCTGATCTTGTCGGATTGTCTCCTGCAGTTAACTCTTGTTGCAGTGACTAGATAATGTGCAATGCCAGGTCATGTCCAGAAGATAGGGTCTCATCGCTCTCGCCCCCATCCTCCAGCCCTCTCTAATTCCCTCTTCCATGATGCTCCCTGAGTCTTGGAGTAATCTGATACAGACAGACCTTTTAGGGCTGGCTGGTCCCTCAATAGTCACTCATTCTCAGTGCTTGGTTCCATTATGAGTCTCTGTGTTAATTGATACACCAGTTCTCTAGTCATACCCGAGAGCAACACTAATCTATAGGTATAAATATGATATTTAAAAGGCAGTTTGACAACAGTAGTAGTTCCTTCATAGGCACTAGGACCTCCAGAGCCATGAGCTTCTAGCCAGGTTTGCTGTATAGACATGCATTCCTTCCTGTGAAGGAGGTCTCATATCTAATTAGAGAGCAGTTGGATACACCTAGAACTCTCATACCACTACTGCACTAATGGACACGTGTGAAGAAGAAACTTAAGGGTTCCTTGGAAAGTTGGTTGGATGATGTTTTGCTGGGGCAAACATGTAAAGAAATGTTTAGCTGAAGCAGACACAGGTGAGAGGATGTTCTGCTAAAGCAAGCACATGAAAGGACACGTGGTGAAGGAATCTTTGCTAACAACGCACACGTATTCGTCCACCTTGTACTGCATAGCTGAGCTGCATTTGTCTGTTGGGACTCCATAGAGAGAAAACACTTCCGGTGGTGTGCTGCCGTTTCCTGCGCTTCCACGGACTCTGGCTGATCCACAGTGATGTCAGCTGACACAGATGCACATGCTGAGGCAAAACCTGTGGAGGACATGTGATGTTTGGAGGTTATAAAGAGGACTCAATGGACAGTAAAAGGGGGAGGGGAGCAGGGGAGGCTGAGCTTGGCTTGCTTACAGAGCTAGCTGTGCAACTCTTGTTGGTCTCGAATCTTCTTCGCTGATGGCTTTGCGGAAAGAGGCACAACTGAGAACTCCTCCGGGCGTCCCTCCGGGTCCTCCTGCTGATTTCTGCTCACGCTGAGGCCTGCCTGGCTGTCTCTAAGTAGTGCCGTAGCTACTGATTGTGCTATTTTGACACTATCAAACTGGACTGCTGGTGTATCCGTGAAGTGTTTGTGAGCGGCTTGGGCTGCTGTTGACCTGTGAACTGAACTGCTGATTTCCAGACAACACAGACAAGAGTTGCTCCAAAGAACCTTTCTAACCAGGTCCACTCCCCAGCCCAGCCCTGCCTCCGTATCCTTTCTTTTCCAATACCTCTGGTGGGTGGTGGGTTTCAAGGGAGGTTAAAGCATTTAAAGACCATCATTAAAGACAGGTTTTGAAAAAGGTAAAGTTACGCATGTTTCACTGTTTGCCTCTGAATGATACTACCCATTCTCCAACACCTTGCAGCATTCTGAGAGCTCGTCATTAGGGATTCAAATCCTTAGGAAATAAAGCTGAAAATTCCAGTTTTCTTTTTCTACGTCCTGCAACCAAAGTGTGCTGTGTCTTTGCTGTAGGATCTTACCATTCAATTCTTCTGGCCAACTGACATCAATGCCAGTAACCTGTGTTATTTTAGAGACATCTGAGACCTCATAGGGAGAGATTTCATACCTGGCACTAAGATTCTCATTTAATAACCTGTGTCTTCTGAAGTAAGCATTGTCTACCCATGCAGGGCGCCTGTGTTCAAATTCCTTAATTTATTTATTCATTTGTTTACTACTACTACTACTATTGTTATATTTTAATTAGTTTGTAATATCCAGTTACTTTGCTCCCTGAAATATGCCTAACCAGAGAAGAAAGGTATTTCAAACAAAAGAATCTGAGAGAACACATGGAGCTAGCTAAGGTGGCTATGACCAGCAGATTGGGGCTGTCTCCAGAAGCAAAGGGTCAGGGCAGAGAACTGAGCAGACAGGAGCAAGGCCTCCAGTCAGCCGCTCTAGAGCTGCTGCTAAGGACGACTACTACACAGTAATCCAAAGCCATCTTAAACTTTCAGAAAAGGAGAACCAAGGCGATTCACTTATAGTGAGAACCTCATAAAGAAAACCTTTGCATCAGAGAGGGCTGCTAGGACTTCTAACTTCTGCAGCAGAGGGTTGCCTGCCACATCAGTGTGGCAGCTAGCCTTAGCCTGATTCTCTTCTGCATCTTCTGGGTAAGAACTGCATCACACCAGTTTCTTTTTTAGCGTCTTCATGGTTTTCATTATGAAAAGGCCTGGGGATGGCACCCAGTCTGCAGAATGCTTGTCTGGTCTACACAAAATCCTGGGTTCAGTCCCCAGGGCTACATAAACCAGTGTGTGTGTGGGGGGGTGGGGGGGTGGGGGGGGGTGTGACTTGAGTTTACTCAAATTAACATAAGAACCTTTAGTAGAGAAGAGAATAAATGAAGTCTATGTATGGCTCCCATACCCAGATGACTGAATCTTCAGAATGATAGATTTCCACATATATAATTTTGGTAAGTGATGAGTTCTGTCTCTGTTCTCCATTTGTATGTGATGAATTCTGTTTCTTTTCTCCATTTGTTTTGCAGGCTTCGTCATTTTTCAGTGAATTCTTTTGTCACAGGTGTCTTCCTCTGGGAGTTGATGCAGCTTTTTGAACCTTTGTCATTCAAGGCTCATGAATCCTTAATCCCAGATCCCCTCCCCTCTGCCACCCCAGCCTTTCCCAAGCTGGCTCTTCCTAAAGTCGGGGTTCCGATGCTCACTTAGAGGAGGCAAACATGAGCAAACCCGGCTCATCAGAAAACAGCCATGTCTGCTACAAAAATCTGTTGCTCCCCCCCCCCCCAAGGCCCCAGTGCGTTTCCTTACCTTTCAACGATCCATTTAGAATTATTCACCTCGCTGCCCTTAACTATCCACTTGACTGCCTTCATCATTAGCATGGAGGGCGGAACCGAGGCTGGCCTGTATTCTCTTCAGAGCCCCAGTCACTTCTGATTAGTGAATTGCTTAGAAAATGTCCTGAGCTCTGGCCGGCCACTGCCAGTTAGTGTCCTGTCCCGGAGAATCGCTCATTTGTATTCTGTCTGTGGGTCAGAGTGGAGGCCATGGGTTAGGGGGGGAGGGTGAGTGGGGGTGAGTGGGGGTGAGTGGGGGGGTCGGGAGGGGAGCAGGGGTGTAGAGCAGCCAGCCTAACAGTAGCATCTGCTGGCTACCCTTCTAGCTCCTCCCTCCCTTTCTCCCTCCCTCCCTCTTCCTCCTTCCTCCCTCCCTCCCCCTCCTCCCCTTTCTTCTCCCTCTCCCGTTCAGCCATCTATTCAACAACAGAGAACAAAGTAAAATAATATAAAAATAAAACCCGGGATGGGGGGGGTGAGGCGGGGGGGGGGGGGGAAGAGGCTCTGAAACTGTGACAATAGCCACCTCCAGTCCTGTCACCCCTGCCTTCTTCCTCCTCCCAGGCCCTCCAGCTACTCAGAACAGTCCCTAACAAAAGACCCCAATTTGACCCCTGGCCGGCTAAAGCCGATTCAGGGCTTGGATTTGAATCTGTTTAAGCTGACTGAGGCTGGCCACAAACTAACCACATTCCGTTTAGCAACCTCCAAGTCCCCAGAGACACTCATTTTCCTCGTTTTTCCTGTATTATTTTGTTGTAGATGGTGATTTTTTTTTTGTTTGCCTTTTTTTCTTTTAATTTGTATATTGGAGCCAAGTCAACTGGTATCTCAGATGTACACGTAGGAATTCAAAAGGTATAAACACAACCTCCAACGTAAGATGACCCCTAACAGTACACCACCACTTTCCAGGGGAACCGGGTCACTGTGTAATATTTAGAAGAAGAAGAAAAAAAAAACCCATACCATGGTGTATTCTCTGCTACTTGAAAGGAATTCCTGATGAACATTATATTTTCTTAAACATTATCCAGTAAACAGTGTTGCTTTTTTTTTAAAGGACTGGCAATATCGTAATTTATTGCTCAAAAAATATGTCCATAAAATATCTGTTCCAGCACTGGGGCTTTTTGCTCTCCAGCGGGGACACTCGGAGGCTGACTGCTCTCAAAGCAAACAGAGGTTCCTTGTGTGAAAGGAGCCAGCCAGGAAGTGCCTGCTGCTCTCCAGTAAACGTGGACACTCCTGCAGAAGCCAGGCTGTCTAGAGGATGGCAGAATGGGGCAGTGAGGGCAGGAAGCTACGGCTTCACTAGGAGGGGGCAGCAAGTCATGTCTCACAACAGGCCACTCCGGGTGGGGATGGGGATGGCTATTATTTTATCCCCTTAGACTGTATAACAAGATTGTTTTTAGGAGATTGAAAGATGTCACTAGTCTATTTGGCAACATACTTGACCTGTGAAAGAAATGTCTCACATCACTCTGGACTTCTAGGAAGCACAGGGAAACTGCTCTGTGACCTTTCATATAACAGCTGCCACAAGCCCCTCTGGAAAATGATTATTTTCCCTAATAGTCCCATTTATATGCTTTTTATTTACTGTTTAAAGTAAATACTTACAGTGTTCCAACTATATTCTAGGCATTATATTAAGCTAGAAAAATGCCTTGGGAGCATTTTCCCTCTCCACCCCAATAAACACACATACACACACACACACTCAACACACACATACACTCACATACACACACACAAACACACACATAAACACACATATACACTCAACACACATACACACATACAACACACACATACACACACATACACACATATACACACACACTCAACACACACACACATACACACACACCACTCACATACACACATACCACTCACATATACACACACACACACCACTCACACACAATACACACATACACACATACAACACTCACACACAATACACACATACACACATGCACCACTCACACACATACACACACATACCACTCACACACAATACACATGCAAACATACATCTTTTTTTCTTGACTTCTTCTACCAGGTCATTATCACCAAATTTAAAAATCCCAAAGAAAAATATATTTAATACAACTGGAAGACCCATGTAAGAGTACTGAGGGGCTTTGAATGACAATGGCCCCATAGGCTCACGAGGAGTGGCACTATTAGGAGGTTTTGTCCCTGTTGGAGTAGGTGTCTACGAGGTTTGTTTCAGAAGCCCAAGTTAGGCCCCGTGTCACTCTCTCTGCCTGCTGTCTGCTAATCCTGATCTGGAACTCTCTGCAACCTCTTCAGCACCATGACTGCCTGCATGCCTCCTAATGGACGACAGTGGACTAAACCTCTGAACTGTAAGTCATCCCCAATTAATGGTTTCCTTTATAAGAGTTGCTGTGGCTACAGTGTCATTTCACAGCTATAGAATCCCTGACTAAGATAGGGACCCTACTTTAAGAATAAAAACCATGGAGGCTGGAGAGATGGCTCACTGGTTAAGAGCACTGGCTGCCCTGCTTTTCTAAAGGTCCTGAATTCAATTAACAACAACCACATGGTGGCTTACAGACTTCTGTAATGGGATCTGATGTCCTGGTATGCAGGTATAGATGTAAACAAAGCACTCCTACACATAAAATAAACAAACAAACAAAAAAAACTGTAAAATCCATTCTGCCAAAAAAATACAATTTTCCCATTTGTGATTCCAACAATGACTGCTTACAAAAGAACCTTATTTCAACAATGAAATTGTTTCATAGTTGAAATGTTCTTTGTCCCTGCCAGGGAGCAAGGAGCATGGCTTTCTCCCAGCCACCTGCTCAACCCCAGAGGACCTGTGGTGGTTTGAATATGCTTGGCCCATGGAAAGTGGCACTATTAGGAGGTGTGGCCTTATTGGAAGAGGTGTGTCACTGTGGGAGTAGGCTTTGAGGTCCTATGCTCAGGTTCTGCCCAGGGCAAAAGAATCCCCTCCTGGCTGCCTTTTGGTCAAGAAGCAGAACTCTAGGCTCCTCCAGCACCATGTCTGCCTGCATACTGCCTTACTTCCCGCCATGATGATAATGGGCTGAACCTCTGAAACTGTAAGCCACCCCTAATTAGATGATTATATTTATCTGAGTTGCCTTGGTCACAGTGTCTCTTCACAGCAATGAAACCCTAAGATAAAAACCAAGTATAAAGTCACCTTAATAGCCTATGTTCTCTCTAACCCATCCCCCTCACACACACACACACACACACACACACACACACACTCCTCCTATTGGGGACCTAGGGCATCTGGGCACCTGAGCCCAGTGTGATTACCTGTGACTCTCACTGGTTTAGCAAGGAACATAGCAACAGATCTGTCATGGGGGAAGATTTGGATCACTATAGTGTTGGCGCTTCTCTGGCCCAGGTCTCCTGACAAGTGCTGTCTCCATGGCTTTGTAGAGGGATCCAGAGACTGTCAAGAGCTTACCTCAGAGGTGCTCCAAGGCAGGTCCTCCAAAGCATCCATGAATCAGTGTCATCTCTTGCTCATGACATCCTAGCCCTTTTAAAGTGTCCTTTTGCACTGTGGGACCTCGCTGCACCAAACAAGATGTGATATCTGTGGACATGCTTTCATTTTGTAAAGTGTGGTTTATTAAAAAAAAAAAAAAAAAAAAAAAAAAACATTTCTTTATACTAATAAAATGTCTCCCAGTAAATCCCCCTTCTAATAAGCAAACCTTGGCGGCTTCAGTAGGTGGCATGGTAAAGTTATATTGGACTTTACTGACATCCTCATCCCTGAAGTGTGTCGTGTGGATTTAATCACAAACATGAATAGTAAATAAAGTAAGCCGGGGGCTGTAAAGATGGAGAATGTTGTAAGGATTTAACACGTTCTTTGTGACTGGTTCGCTGGCTGATTAGATGAACACACCACACCTGCACATCCCTTGCGATCGAATATCCCATTCGACCATGGGATTCAGTCCCAGAGCTGTGATCTTAACTCAGATCAAGCATACTGTTCCTGTCTCTTCGGCTAGTGCTGTCTTGTCAAGATGAGGTTTTGTTATTGTGTTTGCTACCAAACTAGGCAGTGAGCTGCTAAAGACCACTACAGAAAAACCTTTATATTTTTAAAATCAACAATAACAAAACTGTCTCCAGGAACAAGAAAACCTTCAACAAAACAGTCTGTTTACACTTGAAAAAAACAAGCAGGGTCTAACCCTGCAGTCCCCACCCCAGCATTACCACACTTTACCACAGCAGGTACTCAGAAAGACCACAAAATTACTACTGCCGAATAAAGGGCCTCTGTCTCCACACACCCCTTCCTTCAGGAACAACATCTCTAGGCCCAAGAGATAACCTTGTGAGGTTCCTTCTGAGTCATACTTAGGGGGTGGGGTGTGTACGCCCCAGCTCTGACCTTGTGGTGGCCAGAGGAGAATGACTGATTTCTTCACACTCAAGTCTTGGTAAGTCTCAGAAAAAGTTCATAGAAGCATTGCATGCTACCACAGCTCTGGGTGCCTTAACTCCCAATGGCATCTCCAGGTTGACTGAGAAGCACTCCCTCTCCCTTCCTCGAATGACTTGAACTCTGACCTCTGGTAGACCTCGAGCCCACAGATTCAGAATCCCAGAGCAGCAGAACATAATTTATAAATGTATTTTATATTTATATTTTATAAAAGTGACTTGCATACATGAATTCATTAAAATTTTTTACATTATTCAAGTATGGCAGCCCATACCTTTAATCCCAGAACAGAGGCAGGTTGATCTCTGTGAGTTTGAGGTCAGCCTGGTCTACCAAGTTCAGAGAGAGACCCTGTTTCAAGACAAAAGCAAATAAAAATTTTAAAAAATTAACATCGCTAAACTTATTAAAACTAGAGTATAGAAAAAGCATCCTTAGAAATAAAACATATTTTTGGAAAACATAAAAAGTCTATAATATAGAAGTAATTGGCCTGAGGGTTATGTTCTGGAGTGTAAGACCAATCAACAGGTGACTCTTAGGTTTTTAAGAGAGTGGAACAAAAATTAAGAGAAGTTGTTTTGTAACCTGTGAAATTCAGACTTCACCGTCTACACATAATGTCTACACACAGTCATGTCCACTCACTCACAGCCTGTGGCACCTCTGCGGCAGAGCAGGACTCTAGCTGGGACAGTGGAGGCCACCAAAATACAAAGTACTACCACCTGGCTCTTCAGAGTAGAGGCTTAGTGACCTTTAGAAGGAAGGTCTAAATGTCTTTTGAAGGAAGACAATATTCAAATGTGTTCTTTCCCAAAGCAACATCTTTTTTTTCTGTTTCATGTCTGAGGGCAGAGAACTTCATGGATTATTTCGTTTGTGTGTTCTTAGAATAAATGATATTCCTTTCTCCTAAATGAATAGAGCTCCATCGCTGTAAAAAATAAAGAGTAACGGAGGAGTAGATCAGGCTGCCATCACCAGTAAATGACGGCGATATTCAGAGAAAATATCTTCCTGCGTGACCTTCCCCATGTCCTCGTGGGGCTGTGAGTGGAGGAGGGAGACCGATGCACACGGCTCTGTGTCCACATGTCGTATGGAAGCCGGAGGCGTCTCACCCACTGTCCACCATGTCTTTTGAGACAAGGTCTCTCATTGGCCTGGGTCTTGGCAAGCAGGGCCAGCTGGCCAGCCATTGAGTCATTTCCCCAGTGTTTGGATTAGGAGCTTTTAAAGCACGTTCTGGGGACTGACTGGGGTCCCCACGCTTGCATAGCAAGTGCTGAGCTCTCCCTCGTGTCTCAGTCTTTTTACTAATAGGTGGGCTTTGCTCAGATTTTATAAACTGGGCTTGCACCATTTTTCTATTTTTTTAATTCACCGTTAAAGTTAAATTATGAATATTTCTACATCCTTAATAATAATATAAACAAAAGCACAGGGTTTCTCTCCAACCCATGAGTGATACTTTGTTGGACTATTTACCACATTACAGAAAAATGATCTGGTTTTTTTTCCCTCCAGAATAAAATAATTGCCAGTTTCTACAAGTTTAGACCGTTGAATGTTTAGACACTTTACATGAAGCTTTACATCTTGTTTTGCACTTTTTGAGAAAACGAGGCTTTTGGGTTTTTTTTTATTATTATTATTATTATTTGTTGTTGTTGTTTTTTCCAACTAGGCAAACTATGAAAAGACAATGCCTCAGCCCTCTGGGCTCTTTGACCTCACAGGCTGGGAAGCAACCAGATTGTGTTGGCTTCACTCTGCCTCAGTATAATATTTCTGCATGCTGACATCTCCTGTTTCTATGGACAAGTACTAATACAAAACATAAGCATGCTTGCAGAGCTATGCAAGACCTTTCTGTGAGCACAGCCATTGAAAAGCATTGCTAATGACTGGAAGGGTTGTGTTATTTCGTTATCAAAGGGCATATATCGGAAATAAAGGCAGTTTTGAAGCCACACCTAGCAACAGGTTAGGGTCAAGTATAACTATTATATTTAATCTGAGTTAGTTCCAGAGATTTCAAATGTAACATACAAAGATGAAAGGCTCAAGGTAGGGGCGGGGAATGTACCTCCAGGCACCGACTCCTCCTGTGCCAAAGCTGTGACTGCCACATACTTGTGCGCTAAGGACCTGTGTTCATTCTGTACACAAACCACAGTGGCCTTTGTTTTATATGGGGACTTCTTGCTCCGGAAGGAACTGGGGAACGCTGTCTCCATTTGCACAACCGAAGGTTTTTTCTGTAAGTGATAATTGTGAAGTGACAGCCATTTCTCTGAGGGCAGCCAATGAGGAGCAGAGTCATTTTGGTTCCCTTAACCCAGCAGCAAAGTAAGTTTACCCCCAGGAGAACAAAGCAGTGATCAGTTAGATCCGCAGCTATCAGCTCACAGCAGACCTCCAAAACCTGAAGCTGTTTACTGTAATTGGTGATTATATACATCCTAAGAAGGAGAGAAACCTGGGAGGGGACAGTCTCTCAGGTTTCAAAGGGAGGAACCTTAGAGAAAACACCCAACAGTGGAGAGAGGGAACTTGTAGATCCTACCTCCAGTAGAAAGACGTGGCATCAAGTGGAGGGATGGGGTTGCCTGACCATCCCAGAATTGCTTCTGTCTAAATTTTTGCAAGGACACAAATGGAGAAAAGACGTAGGGAAAGGAGGTCCAGTGCCCAGCCCATCTCAAGGGGAGGCTCCAAGGCCTGACACTATTCCTGATTCTATGATGTGCTTACAGACTGGAGCCTAGCATGGCTTCCCTCTGAGACACCAACAAGCAACTGACTGACCCAGATTCAGATACTTACCCCCAACCATTGGACTGAAGACGGGCACTCATGTGGTTGAATCCAGAAAAGGCTGGAAGAAACTGAGGAGGAGGGCGACCCCATAGGAAGACCAGCAGTCTCAAATAACTTAGACCCCAGGCAGCATGCACTAACTGGTCCCTGATACATATATGGCAGAGGACTGCCTGGTCTGGCCTCAGTGAGAGAAGATGCACCTAACCCTTGAGAGACTTGAGGCCCCAAGGAGTAGGGAGGCCTGCTGGGATGGGAATGGCTGGTGGGAAACATCCTCTCGGAGACAGTGGGAAGGAGGTATGGAGTGAGAAACTGCAGAAGGGGGTACAGGGAAGGAGATAAATAGTAAAAAATAAAAAAGAAGATGAGAAACCAAGGTGGGAGAAATGAAGGGGAGGGGGGAAGGGGGACAGAAGAGGGGAGAGAGGAAAGTAGAAAGAGAAAAGAAAAGAAAGAGCAAAGGAAATTAAGAAAATCATTGGCTTTTAACAGCTTTTATTAGCATCTCTCTGTGTGTCAATAATGAGATCCTTGCAGCTTTGGCATTTAGGATTTACAGCCAAAAAGAAAAACATGGGACTCATGAGGTTTTAAAATGTATGCATGTTTCAACTACCCTGGGTCCTGAGTTTGCTGCCAGATGGAGTGATCATGTTAGACAGATACATTTTTTCCATGAGGAGGAACCAGGCAGGGAATTCATGCCCAGAAATGCTTGAGAACCACACTGAAGTAGTCCACTTCTCACCAACGGTCTCTGAAGGGGGATGCTCAACAAATCTGTGGCCATTGGTGAACAGCACAATGTTTCGGGGGCTTACAAAACACTGATGAACCAATCACCCTCCACAGAGGCCCTGGTAGCTTTGCTCAACTGTGTGTGTCTTCTAGTTCTCTTAAAACAGATCAGCCAGGTCAGAGTGCAAGTGCCTTCTCAGGCCAGCAAGGGTCTCTGTTTCTTTCTCTCCTTGCATTGACTGGCTGGTACCCAACCTTGTAAAACAAAGCCAGAAAGTCGTTTAGGGCAATTGTAAAAAGTATCCTCTACTAATAATTCCTTGTTAATTTCCATGTAAATATGGCTAGCTTCTCTGGCAGGGCTGGACAGGGGCCAAGGCATAGGGAATGGCAATAAGGAACCCAGTAAGGACCTCAAAGGATGGAAAATTGGCGGCTGCATTTGAGAGACAAGAAAGGTCGGGCACCGAGTGGTTAGCACCAGAGGGTGAGACCGACTTCTGTTCCTGCCTCCAATCCATGGTCCTCGTGGGACAAGAGAGAACTCTGTTTAGGCAGTAAGGGCAGGGCTCTAGGAAGCATGAGCTAGCCCACTCCTGTAGCTGGATCATCTCTTCTGTTGGGCCAAGAAGACATGTTTAAAGCATGTGCATTCATTACTGTCCTCCATACACAAAACAATGACCGGTATCAATAAAGATGACCTCAGTTTCCATCCAATTCCCATTATGAGATCCACAAAAGAGTCCCAGGCAGGGCAATATGGAGAGAGGGAGCCTCTACTTCCCCCTACTCCCTGAAACACTTGCTCATTTTTGAAAATAAATCTACATTTTTGCAGCTCACGCCATGTCCACATTTCCTTCTTCCTTTGGGGGTGTAATCTAGAAGCCACTGACTGGGGTTCAGGGTAGCTTTGGTGACCATCAATCATCCAGCACCACAGATCCACAAATGTTGCTCACCAAGAGCTGAGAACAAGGGCTGGTAACTCTCAGAGATCCCACGCCGCTCACCATTCATTTCTAGGAATAATGTGGAGTGTACTTTTCCTCTCCGCTCTTAGAAAGTATTATTTTGGTCCCTAAACCCCAGCCAGAAAGACCTTTAGGAGGTTTAAACAGGAGCCTGTGTGGAGAAAGTAGGAGCAAGCCTGGGGTCTGGCAGGCTGTCCTCTCTCCTGAAGGCCTACTCAAACCACACCCCTTGCTTTGATAGTCTAGCTCAAGGCCATACAGCTGGGTGAGTAGTGTTTCAGCTTCACTTTTGGACTGGGCACAAGCTGCCTTATTCCAATATGGACTACATTTCCCAGAGTTCTTTGTAGCTAGGTATAGATTGAGACCCAGATAAGGGGTGATGAGGGGAAATGGCAAGGGTCACTTCCTAACAAGCATGAGCTCTCTCTCTCTCCTCCCCTCTCCCTCTCCCTCTCCCTCTCCCCCTCCCTCCCTCCCTCCTTCTCTCTCTCTCTCTCTCTCTCTCTCTCTCTCTCTCTCTCTCTCTCCCACTCCCACCACCAAGTACTGAATTGAGCCCAGAGACCAGACCAGGCTGCCCTTGACCTTCCAATCTTCCCATGTCAGCTTCCCCAGCGCTGGGATTACAGACAGGCACACACTACCACACTCAGCTGGAGTTGCCTTTAAAGAAAGCATCCCTCTCACAGCTTTACCCATCTCCTTCCATGCTGCTGCCTGCTGCGCTGATGAGGTAAGGACCAGGCATTTGAGGTTTCATTCTCTAGCTTAGCCAGTGACTGCTCTCCTGGCCAATGGCATTAACATTAAAACTATAGCTGTCGTTAATTGTAAAAATGCTTGCTGCCATTTACTGCAATCTTCCCGAGTCCAGTTTGTGTCAGGCTTACTTTTTTTTATTAATAGCTTTCAAAGGACAGCACCTTACTCAGTTGGCATGTTATTATTGTCAACAAACACGTCAACAGTCATACTCTTCTGAGTCCAAATCAATCAACATCAGACCATTTAAGGACGTATTCTCCATCTGACTTCAAGCGCTGCACCATTAAGGCCATGCTGAAAGACAGCCTCTCCCCGACGTACAAGCAAAGTGCTTAGACTAGACCTCAGCTGGTTAAAAATTACATCGGATTGCCATTGCATTGGAAGTGATGACTGGAAACATGGGGCTGAGATAGAAAAGCCTTTGTTAAAATGTATCAGGTCTCATGTCATTTAACCTTGAGGAAACCATATAAAATTAAATACATATCCTCTACCAGCTAATGAAGTTTTATCTTTTCGGGTTGCAGATAACAGATTGCTGTTCATGATTTTTGCACCTTAGAATCTTCCAACTTCATGGCTTAGCTGGTAGAGAGTTCCCTATGCATGAAGTTTTTGGTTGATGGGTAGCACTGCACTGCGAAAGTTGGGTATGGTGGTGATGTCATCACAATCATTCAAAAGGTGAAGATGAGAATCAGAAGTCAGGATCCTCCTCTGCTACATCTAAAGCCAGCTTGTAATAGATGACACCGCTTCTCAAAAAAAAAAAAAAGGTCTATTCCATTATCACCACTTTTTCTATTGTTGGAAATATTTTTAAACCCCGCAGGAGCTAATTGTGTGACTTGCTTCTCAGCAGGAAGCCACCCAAGTAAAACTCCAAGGTGAAGACTTCACCTGGAGACACAGGAATCACGCCTGATTGGCTCCCTGGCTAGGAGCAAAGCTCTGCTACCTTTTGTCTCCAGGAACTGTCAGCATAACAAAATTAAAAATGCAGGCTCCCAACTCCACAGCGGCTGAAGATCTCACTTTTAGTCAGCTTCCCTTTGTTCTCAAAACCATATCTCCTTTCTGTACTTTTTTCTTCTTTGACTCAAATCAGGAAAGATTCAGGTTGCACCTAAAACTTCCCCCATCGACTCAGTTAATAAGGAGGATGTGGTAGTGAGAAGAAATTGAAAGTAGGGAGTGGAAAGTTGGAGCTTTATGGTGGGGTCACCTCACCAGTCCCTTGGGGGAGAACAGCCACAGTTTCAGGTGCTTGTTAGTAATTTTATTTCTAGGAAGCCTATTTCCATAAGTGTTTCCTCCACAGTCCCCAAATTCCAAGGTCTTTGTTTGCTGGATAACCTCCCCACCCCTATGCCTTTGCAATTCTTATATATATAACTAAATGGATTCCAAGACAACTTCTATACTTATTAAAAAAAAAATCAGCAATAACTTTCAGAAAACATATTGGCTTGATCTTCTAACCAGACTAGAGATGAAAGACAGGGGAGTTTCAGTTCTCTTGCCAAGATCAAGGCTTGAGGAGTCAAAAGCTAAAGGACTGTGGCTCCCTCAGACAGCTCAGCTCATAACTCTGTAGACCACCTCTGCTTTCATGCAAATATAGCCCGGCTTCGTTAGGAAGCATTAGTTCCCTTTTCAGCCTCAAGCATCAAAGCCATTTGTCATAATTGCTATAATTAGACCAGGCTGACAACACACCGATTGAACAGGCTGTTGCTTTATGGGTGTGGTTGCAAGGGTATCCACGACCTGAAATTCCCACCATGAGGTACTTTCCTCCAGTTGAGATACAGTTGTTCTTTAAATACATGAGCATATATGAACATATGTCAGAAAGCATCTCAGCCCACCACTCATCTGCTAGCTCCTCTTCACCTATTTTAATTACTGGGAAAACAAAGACATTGGAAGCCTCTGTGTCCAAGTCAGGCTATGGCTCACTATGGTAGCTGATGCTAAGTCAATCCCTGGGATGCATATGGTAGAAGAAGAGAACTCACTCCCACAAGTTGTCCTTTGCCTCCCATCTGTGCACTGTGGTAAACACAGCAAATCCAGGTTCCATAGCTGCATTCAAGGCCTTTGCTATCTGCTGATTCCCTCAGCACCCCTTCTTACTATCATGGGTGTATGTTCTCTGAAATTATACACTGGATTCATTCTTCAAGACTAGCAACTTTCCAGTTCCTTTACACATCTATAGATGTCCCATTTCTTCCCCTCTGCCCATCTCTGCCATTTTTCTAATCCTCCAATAAGGAAAAATGGATTCATCCGATGGCTCTCAGTGGGATAACACCCATCTATGAACATCCAGCAACTTCTAGAAACAAGATTTTACACTGATATTTTAACACACAGAGACACACACAGACACATAGAGACACACACAGACACATATACATCACTTATAAATTTATATTCAATTTACATAAAATATTTAGCTTCTATTGTTTAGTTTATAAACCGTAGAAGGTGATGGCTAGAGTTCTAGTGAGGGAGAACATGGTGGCAGGGGAGCACACAAAAGCCTGGGGACACATAAGACAGCTAAGAGAGAGAGAGAGAGAGGGAGAGAGAGAGAGAGAGAGAGAATATCTAGAGCAAAGCAGGACTGAGTTAGCTCTCCCTTGCATTGAGGAAACCTTTCCCTTTGGAGCTGAGACCCTTGCCTTGGGGAAACCCTTTCTCTCAGAGCTGTAACACTTACAGTGACTTGAATCTGATCAAAGTTATGTCAGAGCTCCTTCCAAGGCACACAGTCCGGGTGATGTCAGAATACGACTCCCAAACAACCCACTCTGTCAACCCAAGAGGAGATGTGCCACTGGGTGGGATGTGCTAGAGACCCTGTGATTGTAAAGCCCTGGCTGGCATTGTTTGTAGAGACATATTTGAATATAGACTTAGACACTTGGACACAGGGATTTTAAGTCCTAGGCCGACTACTAAAACAACACAAAGAGGCATCATTCAAAAAGTTCAAACAAAGCAACCAATAAGGGGGCCTGCGTGGGACTGATCTGGGCCCTCTGCATATATGTTACAGTTGTGCAGCTTGGTCTTCTTTGGGGACTCCTAACAATGGGAACAGGAGTGGTCTCTGGCTCTGTTGCCTGCTTTGGGACCCTTTCTTTCTATTGGGTTGCCTCTTCCAGACGGAGAGGAGGGGCCTAGTCTTACTGCGAATTGATGTGCCATGCTGTTTGATATCCATGGGAGGCCTGTTCTTTTCTGAAGAGAAAGGGAGGAGGAGGAGGAGTGCACAGGGATGGAGGGAAGGGACAGGAGGAGAGGAGGGAGGGGAAGCTGCCGGTGGGTAAGACAAACATAAATAAAGAAATAGTGTCAATTCCAGTCAAAAATGGGAATTAAGAAGTTTTAAAGCAACGGATAACTGTTAGGATGGCAGATTTAAGTTAAAGATCATAATTTTGTCTAATGTAAGTAGATTAAAGTGAAAGGCAGCTGTGGTGTGGACAACACAATAGAACCCACCTATACTGTTGACAAAGTTAACATGTGAAGTATAAAGATGCCAACATTTCATAACTGAGGCAGAAGAGTTCTAAAAAAGCTACTTTGATGTCAAAGTAACTTCAGAGACACGAATATTGCCCCAGAGACAAAACAAAAACAAACAAATTTCACTGTGTGAGTCCATTCACCAAACAGACCTAACACCCTAAACAGCTGTATCTCATCGCAGAGATTTAAAATATAAGGCAGGGACAGCGAGACCAAAAAATTGAATAATTGATAGTTTTCCTCAAGATTTAAGTGCTTCTTAGTAGTGTTTAACCAGTAGACAGTAGTTGGAAAGGCTAGGGTGGATTTGATGGTGTCATTGACCAAGTTTTCATAACTGTTCTATGTGGAATCCCACATCAAACACCTCACAGAAGTCACGTGGGAGTCCAGGGTGCCAGAGAATGGGTGGAGGAAGACCTAGCAGATGATGGAGGATGAGAGAAATCCTTGGCTAGAGGGACTGGTGACCAAATGGCCAACAGTGGCTTGTGTGAAGTAATTCGCTTACATTCCAGTGTGTGGTGTAAGGCCTTCTCTTGAGGTATCGATCATTAATCTGGCAACATTTACCCTCCCACTGCCCCCAAGACCCAGGCTGGGCTCATCCTCTGGGTTTCTGCCTGGCCAGCTCTGGTGGTGAACTGCTCACACAGCAAGTGGAAGGGCCTGACTGAAGTCTGAGGGAGCAGGGAAGCCTGGTCCCAAGAGGGCTTCACTTAGAACGAAGATGGACAGGGATCTCGGATCACAGAAGGAGCAGTTCCCACAAGGCAAAGCCCTATCTTCCCTGCTTCTTACAGAGATACACTTGACAGGCAAGGTCAAAGGAAGCAAATATTTACCCAGTAGAAGATGTAACCGTAGGGGCTGGGGTTAGTCTCCTTAGCAAGAGAATAAGCTTCCAAAGGACTCCCTCTTGGATGATTGAAGCTTTTCAGGCCAGAGCAGAGGTGGGTCTCCTCGGCCCTGCTTTGGGCTGCCACACATGGCTGTGATAGTGTGGGAGAGGAGACTTAAATCAAGGAAAGCTGGCTTTTTTTCCTTACAGTTCTGGAGGTTCCAAGTCCAAAATGAAGGTATCAGCAGCGCCGGTTTCCTGTCCTCGGCTGTCTTCTCCCCATGTCCCCTTCTGCTTGCAGGTGGCATCCTCTCGTCCCCACAAGGCCTTCCTCTGTGCATGCCTGCATCCAAACTTTCTTCCAAAGACAGCATTCAAACTCGATTAGAGCCATCTCAATGACCTCATCTTAACTCACTGACCTCTGAAGATTCTGTCTCTAATCTCAGGCAGAGGCTCTAGGCCATAAAGGCCCCCTGCACATGAAGATGAGAGCTCTCTCCGACCACAGTGCTCTCCAAGCAGAGTGGCTTTTGTCTGCTGAAGTTCCTGGAAGAACAGTTTTATTTGGTAGGTCATGACCCTGCATCTGTTTCTCCTTCCCTGATTCCTTTCCAGAAATTTCCACTCATATAACCTCCTCTTTCTGTTTTTTTTTCTAGAAACAATAAAAACATATCCTTCTAAGTTTCCTGCATCTACGCAGCACCATCCTTCTAGAAGTTGGTTTTCTGATAATGTATGCCTCTAACACATGCCACAGACTGTCTTGATTTAGCCCTCTAGAAAAGACCAATATGCAGGCCATGGTGTGGTGTGCCTTTAATTCCATCACTCTGGAGGCAAAACCAGGCAGAGGTTTCTGAGTTTGAGGCCACCCTGGCCTACAGAGCAAGCTCGAGGACAGCCAGAGCTACTCAGAGACACACTGTCTCAAAAAAAAAAATTTTTTTAAAAATCCCAGCACTTGGGAGGCAGAGGCAGCGGATTTCTGAGTTCGAGGCCAGCCTGGTCTATAGAGTGAGTTCCAGGACAGCCAGGGCTACACAGAGAGACCCTGTCTCAAAAAAACCAAAAGAAGAAGAAGAAGAAGAAGAAGAAGAAGAAGAAGGAGGAGGAGGAGGAGGAGGAGGAGGAGGGAAGGAAGGAAGGAAGGAAGGAAGGAAGGAAGGAAGGAAGGAAGGAAGGAAGGAAAGAAAGAAAGAAAGAAAGAAAGAAAGAAAGAAAGAAAGAAAGAAAGAAAGAAAGAAAGAAAGAAAGAAAGAGTAGGTAGACAGATAAGAAGGAAGGAAGGAAGGAAAAGACATCTAGAACCTACCATCTTGTCAGTAGAGTGCCTCTTTCATGTATTACTCAAAACATTTTAATTTGTTGTGACCCTCTGCCAGCATCTGCCCCACCCTTAACCCAGCCCATTGAGCAAGACTCAGGGAATGCATCTGAGACCATTCCCTGGAAGGGTTAGCACACACAGCTGTGCAGTGCCACGTCCCAGCACATCTTGCCCAAGGAAGAGTGAAGATGAGCCTTTGACTCAGAAGGCCAAGGAGGGCAGTTCCTGGGGGACAGAGCTTGATCGTGGAGGTGGTGCTTGCTCTAAGCTTGCAGTCTTTTGAATTCTGCAGCACCAGATAAAAGCCAGACGTGGTGCTGTACATCTATAGCCCCTCAGAGCTGGGAGAACAGAGACCGGAGGATCCCAAGGACTCACTGGCCAGCTAATCTAGTTAAAATAGTAAGCTTCAAAACCATCGGCAGACTCAAAAACTAAGGCAACTGAGGAAAAAAATCTGTTATCAGCCTCTAGCTTCTACTTAACATCTGAACAGCAAGCACACCTGAACATGAACACACACACACACACACACACCAACATCAAAACACATATACACATATACCATGTGCACACATACACCAATATCAGAACACATATACCATGTGGGTGATATTTTTATTAATTTTAGAGATCAAGAAAGAATCTCAAAGTATGAAATCACTAGGCTGTAGGCCAAGGGGTGGAGCCAGTATTTGAACTTGAATTTGTCTACAATGAGCTTTGTTCTTGTGGTTCACACTCCCTTCCCCCATCTCGCTGTCAAGCATTAGATACTTGGGGCAGCTACATGGGGCACCTGTCATCCCACACTGAATTCCATTCAGGACTTCTGGGTTCTCACCAGCCCATTTACATGATACAGCCACGCACCAGTATCGTTCAGAGTTTGGGAAAATAAATCTCTTTGGATGAGAAATTTTTTAAAGTAAAATTATAAACTTAAAACGTTTCAAAGCCTTCATATACACTCCAATTGTTCTTCCCAAAGTTCTAGGTGGTTGAGATGGAAAGTATTACCTTTTCAAAATATCAGCGATTACACTGAAAAGCTTTTTCTCCACCATTCTGCTCAATGGTAGCTGTAAATGAAGAACAGAGTCTCCCCATCTGTGGGGACAAAGGTTCAGCCTCAAAGACCCTGGCTGTGAGACATATCCAAGGCTTCTCTCTAGCTGTGGACAGGACCAGAAAGCCTCCAGAAGTCAGGCGTGAAGACACAAGTTCCTAGGTTCCCAAATGCCTCTGAATTTAAGTCACCTGCTATCTTTTAAAATGTTTTAAAACTAGTATAACTCTCTCTCTCTCTCTCTCTCTCTCTCTCTCTCTCTCTCTCTCTGTGTGTGTGTGTGTGTGTGTGTGTGTGTGTGTGTGTTGTACATGATGGAGAATTACATGCCATGGTACTCTGTGTAGCTAATTCTTTCCTTCCACCTTTATGTGGGTTCTGGGGATTAAACTCAGGCTTTTGTCTGTCCATCTTTTAAAATTACAGATGCTTGGGTGTGGCTTCTACCCCAAGAATCTGATTCCAATGCCCAGGGGAAACCTGAGCATCAACAGTCTGCATTCCCCTGTGGGGTTAATGCGGAACAGCAGGTGGAAGCCACCAGGCATTTTAATGGTTCAGATTCTTGATAGTTGGAATGTAGATTTCAGTGAATGAAGTTATAGCTGTGAGTTAAAATGGCTGACATGTGATTCAAACCAATAGGAAAGCTATTTATTGATCGATGACTAATAGGTTGAAAAATAAAACAATATGTAATGAATGCAATGTCATCATGTGTTTATATGCAAATATAAACCAGGAAGCATCCCAAGATTGAGTTAACAATCAGTGACAAGTTTACCTTTACATGTAAGTGAATGTACTGATGTAATATTACTTTGAAATTAAGAATATACTAGGTTTGTCTTGTGTGTATGTGTGTGCAAGTATACGTGTGTGTGTGTATGTATGTATATATACATATATATACATACATATGTCTATATGGTACCAGTCCTCAGAAGCTACCCACCATGTCTTTTGAAGCAGGAGCTCTCATTGACCTGGATGGCACTTGACAAGGAGGAAGGCTGACTGGTCAGCACACCCGAGACCTGCCTCTCTAGCACAGACTCACAAACACACATCATCACACCTAATTTCTTTTTTGTATATAGAGAGAACTCAACTCCTCAGACTTACACTGTATGTTCTTAGGTCTCTCTCTTTCATCTGAAGAAATATATCTTCCTGTGGTTTGCTTTTTTGTAGTTGTTGCTTACTTGTTTGATCTCAATATAGATCAGGCTAGCCTCAAACCCATAGCAACCCTCTTGCCTCAGCCTCCCAAGGGCAGGGATTATAGGTGTGAGCCTTGTCGTAGGCTTTTAAATGGATTATCGGAGATCTGCTGGCTATTTCTTTTGGACAACAACTTCCAGACCGAGAAGCGAGGCAGAACCCAGAAGAGGTGATAACTATGTAGTTGATGGAAGTAAACCAAATGTAACTTAATTTTGCCCTAGACTTCGGCATAGGCGTTGAGCACAAGTCCCTCTGCCTCCTAAAAGGCAGAACGCTCTAGCTCTAGATGCTCTCTTGTGAAATCTCTTCCATCTGCTTCGGAGGAGAGAAACAAGCTGCTCCTCCCCCTGGGGCATCATGCATCATGCATACTTTCTCTTAATTGAGGTATTAGTCACATGACTGAATAAAGTACAGGAATAATAAAAAAAAAAATACAGCAGAGACTCCAATGTGCACACACACGGTGGGGGTGGGGGACAGGCCATGGGGAAGTTAGCTAAATGCTGGCACAGGAGGGCAGGTCCTAGAGTAGTGACTGTTACCTCAAAGGAGTACCTCGAAGCGGGCCACCGGGGTACTGGAAGTGACCCCAAGGAGCATAAGAAAATAATGATAAATGTCATTTATTGAATGATTATAATTTTTAGTCACTGCTTTAAGCATCCTGCCTTTATGACATCATCAGCGTACTGGATACAGTCTCACTCTTATTAGAAAACAAACAGGCTTCTAAAGGATAATAGTAAAATAAACCAAAAACTGACACCGTAGAGGCGGACAAGACAAACACACAGAAGGAAAAGCGCCCAGGAGCAGGCCTGAGAGTCAGAGCCACTCGGCCACACTCTCAGGAACCTCATAAGAACACTGAACTGGAAGCCATAGCACACAGAGGACCTGGGGCAAACCTGGGCAGGCCTCATGCATGCGGCCTCAGTCTCTGTGAGTTCACAGGAGCTCCCATCCTGTTGATTTAGAAGGGATTGTTCTCCGGTGTCCTCCACCCCCTCTGGCTCTGACACCTCTTCCACAGGGTTCCCTGTGCCATGAGGAGCAGGATTTGCTAGACACTTCTCATTTAGGGCTGAGTGTTCCAAAGACACACTCCCCCTCTCCTCCCCCTCCCCTCCCCTCTCCCTCCCTTCCCCCTTCCCCTCCTCTTCCCCTCCCTCTCCCTCTCCCTATTCCTCCCTCTTTCCCCTTCTCCCTCACCCTCTCTCTCCCCCTCTCATCCTCCCCCTCTTCCTCTCCTTCCCACCTCTACCTCTCCCCTCTCCTCTCCCCCTCCCCCTCTCCCCTTCTCCCTTCCCCTCTCTCCCCCTCTCCGTCCGCCCTCCCCATCTCCCTCCCCCATCCCTCTTTCCATTCCCCTCTCCCTGTCATCCTCTCCCTCCCCTCTCCCATTTCCCTCTCCCCCTCCCCCTCTCCTTTCCCCCTTTACCTCTTCCCCTCCCCCTCTTTCCTTCCCCTGCCCTCTCCCTCTCTCTCCTTCTCCCTCTCCCTCTGTATGTTTTCCTGTGGTTCTCTGAATTTGCTCCCATTGCTAAAGGAGGAAGCTTCTCTGATGATGGCTGATTAGCATAGCAGAATGTCATTATGAGTTATTTTATTGCTGCATTTTTTTGTTTTTGTTTTTTCTTTTCTTTTGTTTTTTAGACCAAAAACAAAATTTTGGTTTTACTCTAGGTCCCTGAGAGATCTAGTCTCTGGTTCTTTGCTACCCAAGCAAAGTTGGGTATGGTTCCGTCTCGTGGAGTGGGCCTTAAGTCAAATCAGATATCGGTTGGCTACTCCCACAAGCTTTGTGCCACCATTACCCTAACAATCTCGCAGACAGCACAGTATTATAGATCAAAGGATTGTGGCTGTCTTGGTGCTTGTTTTTCTCTTTTGGAAGTATGCAATGCAACTTCCTGTAACAAAGACACTAACACATAGGGGGGAAGGCTGGGTAGGACCAGTTGGATCTCTCCATGGTCAATGAGTTGTGTAGGTCTTACCTACAGCAATGGGGCTTTACTGTCAGTTTGTGATGACCAACCAATACACTTGGCAACAGTCTGAGTTGTTTGGGGATTCCCATAGGACCCCTTTGGCCAATGACTCAATTAGATGTAACCCAATCCCAGTACTGGAAGCTTCATTTGACAAGAAATGGCCAGGTGGAACTTTGTCTTTCCCATTATTTGACAATTTCATTAGATAGTCCTCATATATGTACATATTTTGGGAATCTTCTACTGCATTAGATTTATATAGTACCCCTCAGATGGCCCTTAGTTTTTTCCTGTCTCTCCCCACATTTGCTCCCTTTCCCCCTCCCTCTCCAGTTGTTACTACTATTCCAGACCCTGCCCCACCCATACAACGCTATCTATTCTATTTCCCTTTCTCTAGTCTCTTACACTATACCTAGTCTCTTACACTATACCTAACCTCTGTGGTTCTATAGATTGTAGCTTGCTTCCCATTGACTTAACAGCTAATATCCACATGTAAGAAGACACATACCATAGTCATATTTATCTTTCTGGGTCTGAAATACCTCACTCAGGATGATTTTTTTTTCTAGTTCCATCTATTTACCAACAAATATCACAGTGTCATTTTGTTTCACAGATGAGTCATATCCCATTGTGCAAATGGACCAACACTTTCTTTATCCATTCTTCTGTTGAGGGACATCTAGGTTGTTTCCAGTTTCTGGCTGTTATGAATAGAGCAGCAACACACATGACTGAGCGAGTGTCTCTGTGGTAGGATGAAGCATCCTTTGAGTGTGTACGTAAGAGTGGTATATCTGGATCTTGTGGTAGATTGACTACCATCTTCCTGAGGAACCACTGTATTGATTTCTGTAGTACAAGCTTGCTGCCCCATAGCAATGGATGGATGGTCCTCTTACTCCACATACTCTCGCGCATGAGCTGTCACTGGTTTTATTGATCTTGGTCAGACAGGTTTAAGATGGAATCTCAAAATACTTTTGATTTGCAGTTCTCTGACAGCTAAGGATAGAGAATACTTCAAGTGTTTCTTAGACATTTGAGATTTCTCTGTTGGGGATTCTCCATCTAGATCTGTACCCCATTTTTAATTTGTTTTCTTGATATCATTTTATTTCTGTGCCTTTGGCCTGGGATTCTTTTTCTTTCTCTACTCCTATTATTCTTAGGTCAATCTGTTCATAGTGTCCCAGATTTCCTGAATGTTTTGTAGCAGGAATTTTTTCAGATTTAACATTTCTTTGACCGAAGTATCCATTTCTTCTTCTCTGTCTTCGATGCCTGAGATTCTCTATTCCATTTCTTGTGTTCTGTTGGAAAGGCTTGCCTGAGGTCCCTGTTTCAGTTTCTAAATTTTCCATTTCCGGATTTCCCTCAGTTTGGGTTTTCTTTAGTGATTGTATTTCCATTTTCAGGTTTTTAACTGTTTTATTCATTTCCTTCCACTGTGTTTCCACAGATTTCTTTAAGAGATTTATTCATTTCCTCTTTATAGACCTCTATCATATTCATAAAGGCTATTTGTGTCTTTGTCTTGTGCTTCAGCTGTGCTGGAATACTCGGGGCCTACTATGGTAGGGTTGCTTAGCTCTAGTGGAGATACAATGTCCCGTCTGTTATTGTGTTTTTACATTAGCATCTAGGCATCTGGGATTAAGAAGATTGTCATTCATGGTACAGATATCTGGTCTTGTTTTTGTTGAGTGTTGTGTTCCTTGGTTTCTGATGCCTTCTCTGTCTCTTAGGAGAGTGTGGTAGCTGTGTGTTTCCTGGTAGGAAATTTTTCTCGGATGCTGATAGTTATGTCCATTAAGGGTTCCAGATAAAATGTGTTTCTGGGTATTGAGAACTGACACTTAGGAATGGAGATGAGATGCGGAGGGGACACTGAGAGGGTCTACAGGAGGGAGGAAAACAGGGTGTCTGCCATCGGAATCTGCTTAATCCCTGGAAACAGGAGCAGGGAGTGAGGAGAGCCTACAGCAGAATGTCTACTGTTGATCCAGGGATGAGACTGAGGGATTGGCCTTGGAAGAATGGAGAGGTGGGATATGAACTCAGAGGAAATGGGAGCGATGAGGATCTGCAGTTAGCCTACCTGCTAACAGTGGCCTGAGGGTTCCCAGGGAGTTCCTGTTAGAGCTGGGGGCTGGGATAAAGCAGTATCTGGTTAGGAAGGAAGATGTGTGTGATCCACCCAGAGATGGGGTCAGGGGAGTGGAGAGGGATGCTTCAGCTGATAGTCTCATCAGGAAATGGAGATGAGACTACAGGATTGAATTTGGAGAAACAGAGGGGGAGATGAAGATCTGCTGCTAGCCTACCTGCTTCCCTGGCCTCAGAGGGAAGCTGATTTCTTACCTGAGGATTTGTCTGTGACATATTAGCATAAATGAATAATCTAAGAGAGATGATCTGACACAGACTCTCTATTTTCACAGCCCATAGTACTCATAATGTACAATATACAAGGGAAAAGCCATTTGACGAGGCTAAAGAGCTTTTAGGTTTTGTCACTGAGGTTGATTAAGGGAAAGAGCAAAATGAATCTTCCTGAGGAGAGATAAAGATGAAGGTACCTGGTGCTGATGGCCTCATACTTGCCCTAAAAGGACTCAGTCAACAGGAGGGCTCCAGGCTGCACAGAGGGGGTACAGACTGGGAGAGGAAGAGAACACAAAACTGCCCAGAACCGGGGACGGAGCAGGAGACAAACACACCGGAGCAGAGCTGTAGCCAGCATCAGGGCTGTGGCCAGCAAAAGGGCTGTGGTGAGCATCAGGGCAGCTTGTGAAGGAACAAGGAAAGCTGTTGAGATGGAGGGTATTTCTAGAACAAGGAATCAACTGGG
Organism: Apodemus sylvaticus; assembly: GCF_947179515.1. Classification (NCBI taxonomy): domain Eukaryota; kingdom Metazoa; phylum Chordata; class Mammalia; order Rodentia; family Muridae; genus Apodemus; species Apodemus sylvaticus. The sequence continues at coordinate 45,654,968 of NC_067482.1, read as the reverse complement.
AAAGGTCACCATGGCCAAAGCCAAGGCAACCCAAAAAGAAAAATAAAGTAGAATTAATTAAAACCCAGAGACTAAAGTCCCATAGTCCACCCCGACACTAATGAGTGATCGGATTAATCAACAACCACAAAAGTCAAATCTTTACATGGGAGTGCTCTTTATAATTTATGCAGAGATTCCACTCTAGAGGAAGAACATAAATCATAAAGCCCATTCCTATGGTGGGGAGCACCAGGGAAAAGACAAAGTTTATCATCTAGATACTGCCCCAACCAGGTGGCCTAGGCCACCCTAGAGCATGGCAGGCCGGGCTGACAGCATGCACCCTTGCTGGGATGTGGTCACAATGCAGTGTCTGTGATCAGTAATTCTCATAATCCCAGGTACTCAGGATGTTGAGACAGCAAGATCTTATGTGCAAGGCCAGTCCAGGCAACTCAGAAACAAAGTGGGAACAAAGGTGGGGGAGAGAAAGAGATGGAAACGTCTAAAATAGCTTAATACTAGAGTATTTATTTACCAAGAATGCACAAGACCCTAGGTTTAGTCCCTGAATTAAAAAAAAATAAAAGTCAGTCAAGATCAGATATGTTCAGAGACTAACACACCTCACTCAAAGATTAAAAGCCCATGCCCTTGGGTGGGGAAGGAGGTGAGAGAGATCTGGGAGGAACCAGGGTAGAAGAAATCATTAAAATATATTGTATAAAATTTTGAATAAATTGAATAATTTATTCAAAAAGTTGAACAATTTATTTCAAATAGATTTATTTGAAAAAATAAATACATACTTTTTTAAAAAATTTAAAACCAGTAAGTAAGCAAATAAACAAATACAAATGGAGAAAATGTTCACAAGTCACACACCTGATAGGTATCTAGTAATAAAATCACAGGGCTCACAGCTCAATAATTAAAGGAACAAAGTACCTCATTTAGATGTTATGAAAGCTATAAAAATGGATCTCTGTAGAGAACAGACAATAAAAATGATCACTGAAAAATTGTCAAGACCATCCTTGAAATGAAAAGTGTGTGAGACCCCATTAAGAGAGGAGAGACCATCCAGAGACTGCCCACCTAGGGATTCATCCCATATACAATTACAAAACCCAGACACTATTGTGGGTGCGCACAAGTGCTTGTTGACAGGAGCCTGATATAGCTGTCACCTGGGAGGTTCTACCAGTGCCTGCCGAATACAGAGCTGAGTGCTCTCAGCCAACCACTGCACTGAAGACAAGGTCCACAATGGAGGACCTAGAGAAAGGACCCAAGGGGCTGAAGGGGTTTGCAGTGCCATAGGAGGAACAACAACATGAGTCACCCAGTCCTCCCGGAGCTCCCAAGGATTAAACCACCAACCAAAGAGTACACATGGAGGGACCCATGGCTCCAGCTGCATAGGCAGCAGAGGCTGGCCTTGTTAGACATCAAAGGGAGGGGAGGCCCTTGGTCCTGAGAAGGCTCAGTGCTCCAGTATAGGGGGATGCCAGGACAGGGAAGTGGGAGTGGGCAGATTAGTGAGCAGGGGGATGGGAGATGGGTTAGGGGATTTTGGGGGGGAAGGACAGGAAAGGGGACAACATTTGCAATGTAAATAAAGAATATATCTAATTTGAAAACAAACAAAAAGAGGAGCAAAGTAATCGTGACATGCTCCCTGGAAGGAGTATTGACTCAGCTGAAGAAACGCGGGAAATGGGAGCAATCTGGGGCCTTTAGCCGATGGGTCGAGGGTGGTTCATATCTGCAACAGGTGTGTCATGGAAACAGATGCTAAATTTACATTAAAACTAGGGGAGAGCTGTATAGGAAGTCTTATTATCTCTTCCATTTTCCTGTTACTCTAACACTGGTTTTTAAAAAGAGAGGTTTGGGGTATGGTGGTGCGTGCCTATGATCCTAAAAGTCCTAGACCCAAACTCTAAGCTTGCAGGACTAAGAGGGCCAGTGTCACCAAATACGATCTTTGCCCTTGACATTCAGCGGTGAGACTCGAGAGACGACAGGAGAAAGTTGCTAGGCTCAGTCAGGAATAAAGAGAATCTAGAACTGTCGGAGGTCTGGAGATCTTGAGCGAGAGGCTCTGAAATCAGATAAGGACCTGATTTAGAATTTAGGTAGCTTCCTGGTAAGTTCTACAAGAGGGTTTCCATCCACATACAATAGAGACCATGCATAGATTAATTCTATATGCACAGAAACCGAGCGTAACTACTCTGTGGATGGAAGCCGCCTTGAATTCAGTGTCTGCAGGAAAGCAGAGTACCAACAGTGACCAGGATGGTGATGACCAGGAACCGCCTTTATTTCCAAGAACTACCCACATCCTTGTAAATATTTTATAACCTCACAGAATAGGATGGTCTCCCCCAAATACAATCGTATTTAAGTTTCAGTCCTTAAAAAGCAGAGGCTCCAATCATTTGGTACTTTGAAATTTTGGGGTTAGTGACTGGAGAGCAAATGCAAACCTTTTGAATTGCTGAGAAAATAGGAATCACCTGGAACTCCACCCTCTCTATTCTTCCAACGAGTGTGCTGCCTCAGGACAGAGCTTAGTTCTCCTGGGGGCTTTCACCCAGGACAAAATGATAGCTCCATTTTACGGGCAGTCGCTTGCTTCCTCCTGATTCCTCATGATAAGGTTCATGATAACTCTGAAGTGAAAGCTAGGAATAGGGACCACTTGAGCTTGAGGCTTGAGTCCACCATCTAGAATAAGGATCAGTGTCTGTGTGTGTGTGTGTGTCTGTCTGTCTGTCTGTGTGTATGTCTGTCTGTGTGTGTGTCTCTGTCTGTGTATGTATGTCTGTGTATGTGATGTTGTATTGTGTAGTGTATGTGCATGCATGCATTTGGATGTGTGTACATGTGTGTACATTTGTGTGAAAGTCAGAGGTCATGGCCATGCCTCTCCCTCTATCATTCTCCACCCTGTATTTTGAGCCAGGGTCTCTCACTGAACTGGGATGCACTGATTTGGCTAGCCTGGCTGGCCAGTGAGCTTCCAGAATCTTCCTGTCTCTCCCATTCCCACAGTGCTGGAGTTCCTGCTGTGCTCCAGTGCGCCCCACTTTTCCGTGGGTGTTGAGGATGCAAGCTTAGCCTCTCACGCTTGTGCAGCAAGTATTTTACTGACTGAGCCAGCTCCCCAACCCCTCCTTTAGTTTCCTTTTTCCGCATCAGGGTTATTTCTGATAGCTTCCCTTTTATCCACACCAGAGTTCAGCATCCACTCTTGGAGGGGAAAATCCATAGAACCCACCACTGAGACCACGTGAAATTCTAAATCGTGACTTCATCTGACTTCTGAGCCTGGCGCTCACGATTTCCAGATCTCTGCTGATCCTAGATTCTCCTTATTCCAAACAGAAGAGAGCAATGTTCTCTATCTTCCGAACAACGGGCAGCTGCAAGGCACCCACACCTCACTCTGACATTTTTTCCACGTCAGCAAGTCCTGCGCCTCACCATTGGAAGTCAAGGGGAAAGATCTGATTTGGTTACAGCTGGCTTGCTGGCACTACTTCCTGGTGTGCACAGCAGATTCGATCTCTGATAAGCGTGTGAAACATCACTTTGGAGCTGGAGGTGGGGTAGGTGCTGCCTTTTGTTTTGGTGAAGGTGCAAAGTGGCTCTGTGTTTTCAGGTGAGGAATAATCAGGTTCATAGTTTGGTTCCACGGGAACATGAACCCAGAAAAAAAATAAATAAATAAACTCTACAGTGGGTATTTAGAAGAGACAACCCTTCTAGTACAGGAAAACCTGAGTCTGAGCTCTGGGAAGAAACAAAGTCTTCCCTGGGAAGCTTTAGCTCCCCGACCCTGCTGTGCCCCTCCCCCACTCCTCTTCCTTCCTCTTTTTCTTTCTTGTCTCCAGTCTCCATCTGTACCCCGCATAAAAAAGAAATGGGGAAGAATGGAGCCAAACCAGCACCCCGGTGTGCCTCTTATGAACTTGGGGGAAATTCCTCATTTTAAAAAGGTTCGAAGTCATGAATGCCCTGCCCAGATCCAGTTCCATAAGGGCGAAGGGTCCAGGTTTCAGAGACGTCCAGAGTCCAAGTGAGGAGACACCAGCACTGGAAACAGTCAGGCTAGCTTTGGGTCATGTGTGCCCCACGGCTTACCGGAGTGTTGAGTCAGCGGTCCGCAGACCACAGACCGGTCAGGCCTCTCTGCCAAAGTGAAAGTGGTGAATTATATTGAAACTGTCAGGGAAAAAAAAAGAAAAAATATATATATAATAAACTAACCCCACCCCACATCTCTTAAGTATTGTCTCTGAATGTCATGTTTTTATCTAGAATTACTGTAAACTCATTTCAGAATGGTTGAGGCCTGTGGTATTCTGAGCAACTCACTCTTCCACTTAATTCAACCTAACCACACTTACCCAGGCCTTGCCCTGACTTGCCTCTCCTAGGTCTCCTATGGGCCCCTCCCATTTGCAAGCCCTGGCGTGAGCATTTCCAAGCAGGTTCCTTTGCGAGGAGCTTGGGATATAAGCAGGATGGGAGAAGTCTGGTCATCCAGTCATAAACCTCACCAGAGAAGACAGGCACAACCTGGTGTCCTAGGTCACCTTGGGGAGCTTCTGCCCTAACTGTGTGCTGAGGATGGGGCAATCAGGTCTGTGTTCAGATCCAGCCTTGACCATGGCCTCTGATTAGCCCTAGAGCCTCTAATAAATTATGATTGTATCTATAGAGGGCAAGAACTAATCCTTCCTCATGAGACTGTAGGCAAGAATGGAGCGCACACATGTAAGATCATCTGAGGAAGGACAGAAAGTCCCAAACGGCACCTCTCTCCTGCTTCCATCCCCACAACTCCCAGCACACCCTGTCCAACAATCCAGGCCTGCATCCCGTCTGCCTTTCTCCCTCTAGGACAGCGTCTTTACCAGCCCTGGGCCCTTCTCCTCTCCTGGAGGAGAAGATTCTCCCCCTCATGTCAGAGCTTACTAGCAATCCTAGACTGCTATGCACTGCATCACTGTCTAGGGCACTAGATGATTCCCCTACGACTGGATTACACCATAAATGCCAGCTGGTGCCAACATTGGTATAGACATCGTGAAATTGCATTCTGTCCTCTGAACACCGTGCCGTGGACTCTGGCCTCTTCCTCCAAGCCAGGCCTCTGTAGCAAGCGCATCACTAGCTTCCTCTCCAACCCCAGCGAGCCTCAGATCTTGCCTCATCTCCTTCCCAGCCCGTTCCCTCCCACAGTCCGCAGCTCCCCACTCTTGTTACTGGGACGTTTGTACTCAAGTCCCTCCAAGGATGGCTAGTTTTTTAAAGAACCAAAACTCCAACACCATGCTTACAGCTTAACTATATCAAGTCAAGCTGTTCTTCGCCACCTCAAAGGCTCCTCAAGACTTCACAGGGCCTCAATATCAGCTTCCTCCCCACAGAACCTTCTGGAAGGAAGACGGCATCAGATAGTTAAGGTACTGACCTTAGGGTTGCTGATCCCAGGAGACCCCTGAGCACCCTGCCAGCTGTGGTCAACCTCTTCACCTCAGTTTCCTTTTCTGAGAAGAAAAGAACTCGCCGGGCATGGCGGCGCACACCTCTGATCTCTGTACAGAGGCAGAGGCAGACATATCTTGGCAAGCCTGGTCTACAGAACTAGTTCCAGGTCCACAGCCAGGGCACTGCTACACAGGGGAAAGAAACCCTGTCTTGAAAGACAAATAACAAAGAATTATACTCAGTCCCGTGAAAGTTCTGTGAGGGCTAGCAAGCTTGTGTGTGTTCAAGGGTTTTCTCAGGTTAAACTTTCCAATGCCAGCACGGGGTTACCACGCCACTCTCCCAGTGTCTGTAGTTCTCATTCCCTCATAGTCTTTTCTTTTCTAAAACTTTAAAAACAGGTCTCACTACGGAGCCTTGCTGTCTTTGAACTCCCAGAGAGCCTCCTCCTGCCTCTGCCTTATGAGTGCTAAGATTAAAGGTGTGTACCTCCCTTACGCCCAACACTCCTCATAGACTTATTTTATTTTATTATTATTACTTTTGTTGCTGGTGGTATTTTAAGACAGGGTTTCATTATGTATCTCTGACTGTCCTGGAACTCACTGTGTAGCCTTGGCCAGCCTTGAATTCACTGAGATCCACCTGCCTCTGTCCCTACCCCCAAGAGCTACGATTAAAGGCATGCGCCACCATGCCCGCTCCCTCATAGACTTTTAACTCTCAAGCCAGGCACTGTATCTGGTTCCTCCATAGATCTGGATCAGCCCCAGCCTTGTGCTTAACGAAAGCAGACATTGAGTTTATAATTTCCATCATGTATGCTACTTGAGAGCCAAAATCAACTATCTATATAAACTTGACTCTCTCTGAGGGACAAATGATGATAGCATGGAGGAGCTGTCATGTAGGAAGGCCTGATCCCTCCCCTCCTTCTACAGCAATACCCTAAGACAGGGTGAAGACAAGCCAACAAATGCAGGGCAGTCAGTGAAGCCCAAGGAGCTTCCTGTGACTTCGCTATTTTATGAGCTGCATTAACTAGGACATAGCCAAGCAGAAGACCCAATGAGCAACCGATATCTAAAGCTCCACCATCCTCTCTATTATCTGCCCACTGTGTCTCAAAAAGGCCCAGTCAACAGCAGACTAGTTTATAAAAGACTGTTTGGAAAGAGTGGAAGCTTCACTCTAGTAAGCATTCACCTCTTCTACAAACATGTATTAATCACAAACCATGTCCCAGATGGACTTGATATTGCAGAGGCAAAGCCAGGCCTGTGAAGAACTCTAAGATCCCAGAAAAACAAACAAGGAAGTAGATGATGCTAGTCCAGCCGCCGGGCACAGGAAGTCGGCCACTATGAGAATACACAGGGTGGATGGTGCTGACCATGCAGGACGTAGGGGGCGGGGTATGTGTGTGTGTGTGTGTGTGTGTGTGTGAGAGAGAGAGAGAGAGAGAGAGAGAGAGAGAGAGAGAGAGGAAGAGAGAGAGAGGGAGAGAGAGCACGAGCGAGCTCCAGGAAGGCAGAGTTCAGCTTCTTCAAAGATGGCCAAGCATTAAGTAGAGAAATCAAGAGAGAGAGAGTGATAAGCAAGGAGAGCTATTGTAAGGACAAAGACATCTGCACACAGAGATAAAAGAACTGATGAGCTCAGGGGGGCTCTGAGTGTGACTTTCACATTCTTCACACACACACCTACACACACACACACACACACACCACCCTACTCCTACCATTGGTGTGGCTTTCTTGGCAGAATTGAGTTCCTGGAAGCACAGATGAGAGGTGGTGTAAACCCTTCCCATCTCCTGCTTCAGAGCTGGGGAAGCCAGTCTGGAATGGGAGAAGTTACAGAGAATGCTGGCCCTTCCTGATGCACAGTAGTAAGAAAAAAATGAGCCTGTCACGTGTTCTAGAGGCTCTGGCTCCCACTGTGTTAGAATCCACATTTGAGGGGCTGGAGAGATGGCTCAGTGGTTAAGAGCACTGACTGCTCTTCCAAAGGTCCTGAGATCAAATCCCAGCAACCACATGGTGGCTCACAACCATCCATAATGAGATCTGATGCCCTCTTCTGGTGTGTCTGAAGACAGCTACAGTGTACTTATTTATAATAATAAATAAATCTTTAAAAAAAAAAAAAGAATCCACATTTGAACCTTCCCCCTAAACTAAACTGCCTTCTCTGTGTGACCAAAGATGGAAAAGACAAAGAGCTGGAGAGAGGGCCCAATCAATGGTTTAGAGAACTTGAGGCTCTTCCAGAGGATCTGGGTTCGATTCCCAGCCCCCACACATGGCAGCTCACAAATGTCCAGCTCCAGGAGGCATGGCAACCTCTTCTGGCCTCTGCAGGTTCCTAGCATGCATGTGTCATAAAGACAAATATGCAGGCAAAGTACCCATACACATAAAAATATGTACATACATACAGACATACAGACAGACATACATACTTACAAATAGATACTAAAGACAGTCATTGCCCCACTAGACATGATGACGATAACTCAGAGACCCTTTTAAAAAAGACCCCATTGTATACTCTGAATGCTTCAGTCCCCCATGGCCCCCAAATTTTGCAGACCAACATCCTGATTCCAGAGGTTATAGTATTAGGAGTGATTGAATCATGAAAGTGCAGCAGCCTTCTACATGAAACTCACTGGAGGCAATGCCACCCCTCCTACCAGGAAAAGACCCAGGGAGAAGGTCCCTGTGAGGAGGAGGCAGACACCAGCTATTTCTCACATCCTCAGAAGCTCAGGAAGAGCCGGGCACCAGCTGAGCGGTGCAGCCGCCCAGTCCAGGTGCTTTTATGCAGCTGTGGCGGCTGCTTTTGTTGGTTTTGTTTTAGACAAGATCTTGCTATGGAACCTAGGTTAGCCTCCAACTTGTGATCCCCCTGCTTCAGCCTTCTAGCTCTCTGACATCCGCTCCCCGAGTGCTAGGATTCCAGGGATTGGGCACCCCCATTCCCACCTTACCCTCTCAGTGAGCCCCCAAGACTCAGTAAATCACTCCCGATACACACTTGGTTGCGGTCATATAAAATGCAATTTTTAATGAAAATGTATCTCGCAGAACAGACAGCGCACAATTCTTTCAAAGATTGCCTTGATTTATTTATTTTACATTTATGATTATTTGGTAAGTGTGTGTGGGGGGGGGGCATGTAGAATACCATGGCACTTGTGTGGAGGTCAGAGGACACTATGTGGGAGTCAGTTCTCTCCTCTCACCATGTGGACTCAAACTCAGGTCGTCTCCAGGCTGGTTTGGTGGCTCACACTTGGAATCCCAGCACATGGGAAGCCGAAGCAGGGGGATCACGTGGAGTGAAGGTCAGCCTGTGCCACAGAGACTTCCAAGACAGCCTGAAGACACCCTTCCTCTCAAAATAAATAATTACATAAATAAATACATAAATGCACAAAAAACAAATAAACAAACTTACATGTCAGCTTCTTTACTCAAAGAGTAAATCTTTCTGGCCCACCTTTTGATTCAATATACTACAAGAATTAATATATATATAAATAAAACATAAACAATATATTCTGCACGCTAATTCGTTTCCCAGTCCACTTATCAGCTGCATAATGTCTAAGGCCCAGTTCAAATTGAAAACATGTGGGGTTCCTTGTTGAAACATGAGTGTTTTCTACACAGCAACACTCCACTAGACACTGAGCCCACCTCCCTGCGAGGGAGTTCTCTGCTGGCAACACACCTCATCGGCCCAAAAGGCTGTCTGTCCCGAGCCTACTGAACAGCCTGCTCTGTCAGGGCCTGGGAAGACACTAGCTGGCCGAAGAGACGCGGTCTGTGCCCCTCCCTCTGCAGGTTACAGCAGAAAGGAAGAAAGGGAACATTCTCTCTGACATTTGATGGGGACTGAGATAGGTCCTGGGTCATCTAGAAGCCACCTTATCTCTGAGATCAGCGGGGACTTGCCTAAGGAAATGACCCAGAAGCTGAGGGCTGGTCGGAGAGTGATTCGGATCTGGAAGGCGCAGCTTAGGAGGGAAAGCACTTTAGGGCCAAGGAAGACAACGTAGAGGTTGGAGACGAGCCTGCAGGGTGGTGTATCTGAAGAAACCACGGGACAGAGCTTGGCTGCTGCCCAGAAGAGCCGGGGTAGGGGCGGCTGGGTGAAGACAGGAAGGGAGATCAGGGCCAGCCTCGGAGGAAAGTTGAATTTTATCCTAAAGACAGCTAGAAGCTCTTAATGGGGTTCTTGGCCCCCTCCCAGCGGCATAGTGAGCCAGGATGGGTATCAGCAGCTTTATCAGAGGAGGAAAACCAAGCTACCCTTCCTGGTTCCGGATGAAGAGTAAAAGAAAGCAAGGCAAGATGGCCTGTGGAACAGGCAGGAAGTCCTGCTGGGCCGAGCCCTTCAGCCTCACAAGGCCATGGACCACTGGGGAGCAGGAGGCCAGGAGAGCATTAGAGAGGCAGATTCTCACCCCAGACTGAGCTCAGTGATACAGGCTCAGCAACAGGCCATCACTTATGTGGTGTGTGGGAGAGGGCTGTTTTCTGGGAAGCCTCCAAGGGCCTATTCCACACTGTCGTGCCTACCGGGAACCATGCATTTGAACTCTGCCCTTTCTACCAGATATCCGGTGCCGCCTAAGAATAAGAACTATGTCTTGCCAGGCCTAGTAGTGCAGGCCTTTGATATCAATCCTCAGGAGGCAGAGGCGGGCCAGGCAGATCTCTATGACCCGGACCTACAAAGTGAGGCGGGGCCAGCCAGAGCTTGGTACACAGAGAAACCAACCCTGCCTTGAAAAATCAAAAACCAACAAGCAAACAAAAATCCTATGTCCTACTTGGTTTTTTTTTTTGTTTGTTTGTTTGCTTGTTTGTTTGGTTTTTTTTTAACTTCTAAGTCTTTACAAGGAAAACCTTATACCATCGTTTGAATGTGTTCTCCAAAGCTCATGCTGTAGAAAACCCGGAAATCCACATAATGGTGATATCTGGGAATGAGGCTCTTGGGAGTTGATCAGACTCAGAGGAAGCCATAAGGGCAGGAGCAGTGGCTTTATAAGAAGTGGAAGAACCCCCGTGCCTCCTAGCTACTGGTATATGTTCCTCTTGGTACAACAAGAAAGCCCTTTCCTCTAGATACAACCTCTAGCCTTGGACTTCACACTACCACAGCAGATAGTTCCCTGCTGAAAGACTACACTTCCCAGCTTCCCTTGCTTGCAGACTGCAGAAGTCTTTTCTATCTCAACAAGAGGCTGCATCCCATCTCCTTTGTAGGCATTTTGGCTATCCACATGTGTAAATGACAAAGAAAACCTGTTGTCCCACCTAAGGTCAGAGCAAACCTTTCTTTCTGCTTTCTGTCTTTCCACAGCTGCTTTAATAATCTAACAACCCCGGGAACTAAATTTTACTTCAAAGTTGCTTGATCTGTGCTATTCTGTCACACCCACAGAAAACTAAGCCCTCATAAATAGAGTGGTAAAATTAATTATATGAGTAAATTATACCACCTAGAATTGTACCCAAGATATGCTATACATTGCCATCTGCATAAGGGAGGGTTCATTCATAGCGACTGTGGGTGATTTCTATAAAGACAAAAACATTTGACGTCAATGCTGTTGACTCTAAAATATATTTGTGATGTCCACTGGTTTTCTAATTTGAGGCTTACCCGGCAATGAGGAGAGTCACTGTCCCTTTGGTTGTATTACGTTAAGCAAGCAGGACTAAATGTTTAGGCATTTATCTCCCATAGGGCCAGACATACAATGACTCATTGTTCAGTGATTGTGTAGACCACACCCACATACACATCAACTCATGCATATTTCTGTGCTACTAAAGGTTTTTTATGGGCAGAGATTCAATAGTTTGTTTAAATGTTCAATAGAAGTACACACAGAACAACACGGTGTATACAATGCATACCAAAGCATATGAATGTATACTAATCAGACATCAAGACCCACAAGGGTGGCTGATAGCGCTGACTGTCTGGGAGAGGCTTGTAGTGTTTAAGTGAACAGTACTCAGGAAGGAAGTAGCTTCTTCTGCCACCTATCTCCAAGCTAGAAAGAAATGGAAAACGGTTTAGATAAAATGTCTGTAACTGTAAAATCAATTCAGAGAGGAAACATCCCAGAAGTGATTCTCAAGAAGTTTGGCTTCCTGGTGTGACATCTAGGCAAAGAGAAGGGCTGCTCTACTCCACAGTATTACTTAGGAGCCAGAGGGAGCGTGCACGGTGAGCCATGTGTCTCTGGAGATCCAGCCGCAGAAGAGAGAGCGCGCCTAGATCTCACTGGGATTTTTCTCAGTGCTGTTCAAAGTCAGTCCTTGCACTTGGCAGAAAGCAGGTGCCATTTTCTCTACAGCCACAGATGGTCTAAAATCCCAGCTCCCCGTAAAGCCCCCCTCTACTCCCCGTTTGTCCCGGAGACCCACTGGAGTACCCCAGATTCTTCCTGATGCCCCCTCTCCAACTCCCAACCTGATAACCCCCTCTATGCCTCCTTTGCTTGATTTCCTCCAGACGTGCTTCAAATGCAAATTCCCAGAGCTAGGAGTGAGGCGCTGGTGACCATTGAGCCAGAGGCTCTATTTCTGACCGTGGGCGGACCTCGGACCTCCAGACCTCATCACAGTGTTCTCTTACTCATCCTGACTTCTCTCTCTGCCCTTAACATTCAGTGGGCTCTCCTTTCACTACCACAGTAAAGAAAAGCACAGTGAGTCCACCTCTGCTTGAGACCGGCTGGCGTGTGACCTCATGTCTTTTGATTTATCTACTTGGTTTCTGCAAATGAAATTCCTACCGGATTGTGTGGTGCACAGATCTTCCTCAAGGACCTCCCCAGGAGCCTCGCCCATCTTCTTTCCCATCCTCCATAAGAGCTCTGTGGAGGCCAGACTTTCCACTGCTTCATCCTGTGGAGAGCCTCTCAGCCCCTCCCTTTCTCCTTCGCGCAGCTCTTCCGGCTCCCCCCACCCCCCATCCTGCCTTTAACTTTTTTTCATTATCCTTAAAAACAGAGACACGGGTCATTTTGGTTTAAGGGATTTCCTAGATAGAAAGGGAAGCACAAGGACTTCTAAAAGTTCAGAGTTGACACAGTCCAGAGGGCTAACAAGAAAATCATGAGTTCAAAGACAGCATGGATTAAGTGGCAAATTCCAGCTCTGGTTACAAGACAAACAAAAACCTGATAAAAAAAAAAAAAAAAGGAACAGACCACTCTCCAGACTGATCTGGTCGCAGGTGCTGCAACCATTCACCAGTCCCACCCGGCCTTTAAGGTTAGACAGTGTCACACACAGATAGCACTGAAGAGGCGTAGCATGGATCCTTAGACAGAGCGATACCCAGGCAGAAGAGGAGGTAGAAGAGTAAGGAAGAATAAGGAACCACTACCAGATCATCTGACTAAAGGGACTTTGAAGATCAAGTAAACTCAAACAGAAAAAAAGAGAACACTAGGCAGACAACAAGGACCCAGACCAGCTCCCTGCAGTCAATGACTCAGAGAGGTCCTGATCAAAGCCAAGGTCAAAATACTTTCTGAATTCTTTCCCACAGTAACAGTCATATGGGGAAGCAGCCTGCTACGGTGGCCCATGGCTGGCAATAGTGCTTATAGTACGAGAACTCTCACCCAGCCAACCCCGAAGTCCACAGGTCTTCATGGTTTTCAATTGTATTGTATTCTTCTTCTCGATGGCTGGGTTGTAGAGCCCTATGGCATTTCTTCCTTGAGGCTCCTAGATGGTGAGCTAGCCCAGAGACATCCCATCTTACTGAGAAGAATGTCTGCAAAAGATCCCCTCTTTTATAACCTGTACAGACTGAGCATCAACCGTTGTGTCTACCAACACTGTTGCAGAAACAGGGGAGGAGGGTGCTGGAGAGTTCTGCCGTCAGCTACCACTTGATCAAGCCATTTGAACTTTGCTGTTGTCAACTTTCTTATTTATAAAACGAGAATGCTTGAAAGGATAAGTCATTTTTAAGCCTGGCTGTGAATAGGCGAGTGATTTTTCCAACTTCACTTGACAGGGTGTACCTTTCCCATCCTTTTTCATAAGAACTGTGTGCTCAACAGAGAGGGCAGATAAAGGTAGAGGTGTTCAGATTGAACAGGGCTGGGGGCTGTAGCATCACTTAGGCCTGCTAGACCCTCCCATGGCCATCCCAAGGCACCTCCAGAGCAGCTGGAGGGATCTGGAAAGAGACTGCGACTCTCCATTAGAAGTTTCCTCCCAGCCCAGAGTTTAGGGATGTTCTATGTAAGATCCCTGCTCCAAAGTGGTCTCAGCTACAGGACAGAGACATCAAGTTGGAATTGACCTGTAAACTTCTTTCCTGGTAGCTATTTTTCATAGTGCTGGGATGTGCTACACAGCCTGCTGAAGGAAAAGAAGAAGAAGAAGGAATCAGTGGTCTTATCCACTGGTGAATTCAGCATGTTTAATACTGAAGTGCCCACTGATGTAATAGTGGCATGAAGGTTGTGTGGGTAACCAGTCACCTTCTGATTGGCTCCTGAGGCTTGCCTGCAGGAGAGAAGTCATGCCAGTGCTATAAACCTGGCAGAAGCCCATGGCTGGAGGTCATCGGCCCTAGAAGGGAGCCTACTACTGTTGTAGTTATCAAACTGCCTTCTAAATATTTAAATATTTGTATTTATACCCGAAGATTGGGTAGCTCTACCCTGGCCAGAAGAGCTTCTTTCTGCCGTACATGGGAATTGACACAGAGACTCATAACTGGTCAAGATGCTGAGAAAATGTATTACTGTTGAACCCTCAGGCCTAAATCAGACAGCTATATCTATTAAACACACACACACACACACGAGTCCCAGAGAATTTCGTGGAAAAGGGGGAAGAAAGAATAAAAAAGCTAGAGCGTGAGGAAGAACGCTGTGACATTGTAGTAGGTGATTAATAAAGAGTTCCACCCCCACCAGGCCTCTGCATCACTCCTTCCACGTATCCAGTAAAGCATGACTCTTAAACTTGAATAGCTCCCAATTACATAATGCCAGTTTACAATGATACAGTCTTATCTCAATTTTCTAACCTCTCCAAAACACCGGAAACACATCTGAAGCCATCTGGATATCGGAGTCTCCTCCTCTGCCTCTTCCACCCCCACTCCGCTCCTGTTCCTCTTGCTCTCTCCGCCCCTCATTTCCCTTAGCTCCTCCTCCTCTCTCCCCTCCAATCACTGGCCTCTCACTGCCTCAATGCGAATGGCTAGGAAATATGTAATATGACATGATGGTCAGAGCGCCAAGAACTCTACTCTCCAGGCCTCCATGGACATTCTTGCCGTATGCCTGGTCCCCGTGGCCTCCCTATTTATGTTAGATATTTTGTCATAGGGACAAAAAAAAATCTATACAATTCCCCTCCCCAGTTCAAGCTCAAGAGATCTTCAGGCGCCTTCTGATGACGTGTCCGGCCCCGCCTGCTGCTCAGGCCTTCATCCCAGTGATGTCAGACTTGAAGATGTTGCAGATCCTGTGAGTGCCAGAAGGAAAGGAAGTGTAGACAGGCGGAGCAAGCTCTCGCCTGGGAACCAGAGGCACTCGCCTTCAGATCTGAGTGCGGACACCTTCCAGATGTGTGACCTTGGATAGATCATCTCGCACCTCTGAAGCATGCGGTTCCCCAGTCCTAAAACAGGATGGAAGCAGCTACGGTAGGGATGCTGTGCACTACATGTCAGCTCTGCTTCCGGCCCTCAAGTCCTTTGGTCTTCTAGAATCATCCTGCCCTTTGCAACAGGCCTAAACAAACAGAAAAGCTAGGTGGGGCGTTGCACTCCTGGGTAATCTCGCTCCTGTACCCCTGACCGTGGTCACCTAAAACATGTCCTTCCACATCCCTGTCCCTTAATTCTCTCTCTTTAAGACAATGCAGATGTGTGCTGCAGAATCCACTGAGGGTTAAGGGCAATAGGTGTCTTCATTGTCTTTCTTTCTTTCTTTCTTTCTTTCTTTCTTTCTTTCTCTCTCTCTCTCTCTCTCTCTCTCTCTCTCTCTCTCTCTTTCTTTCTTTCTTTCTTTCTTTCTTTCTTTCTTCTTTCCTTCCTTCCTTCCTTCCTTTCTTTTTTTGTTTTTGTTTTTTCGAGACAGAAATCCACCTGCCTCTGCCTCCCAAGTGCTGGGATCAAAGACATGCGCCACCACTTCCTGGCCTTCATCCCCTTTCTGCTGTTATAACAGCAGGCCATAGGATGGCAATTTACAAAGAACAAAAGTATTTATTTGACCTACAGTTGTGGGGCTGAGAAGTTCAAGAGCACACACTGGCCTCAGGCAAGGCCTTTGGTGCTAGGCTAGCCTGCGACAAGCAGCACAGGACAAGAGAACCGAGGGGGGGGGGGCGGGGCGGCACTAGCGCAGGCGCAGTAGAGAAGGGACGGGACTTGTCCAATGGGCGAAGAGCCCACTCCACAACAATGTTATTAATTTAATCTGTGCTGGCGGAGATGGCCAATGAGCTAAACTGACTGTCTTAGTTAGGGTCTCAGCAGTGTAACCTTAGTTAGGGTTACACTGCTGTGACCCTAACATGACCAAGGCAACTCTTATAAAGGCAAACATTTCATTGGAGCTGCCTTACAGTTTCAAAGGCTCAGTCCAGTGTCATCATGGTGGGAGGCATGGCGTCATGTAGGCAGTCTTGGTGCTGCAGGAGCCAAGAGTTCTACATCTTGATCCTAAGGCAGTCAGGAGACTGTCTTCTGCACTGGGCGGAGCCTGAGCCTAAGCCCACCTACACAGTGACACACTTCCTCCAACAAAGCCACACCTCCTAATAGTGCCACTCCCTAAGGCCAAGCATTCAAACACAAGAATCTATAAGGGTCAAACTTTAGTCAAACCACCACACTGACTCTCAACATTTGTTTCTGCCCAGTGAACCTGGTAAGGAAAGAGGAGGTACGTTCAGTCACAGCACGGGGTCTTCTCAGCTCACTGCGGAGTGAGCGAGCACTTTCAGTTAGTGTCACTTTCCCATCTGTGGCCCTACTTGGTCACTGCTTCAGCTGTCTCTCTGGTACTCTGCTGGCCAGGCCCTGAGCCTTCCCTCTTCCCTCTGCTCTGAAACTTCTCAACCTAAAAGCTGCCCCAAAGCTGTGGCTGGTGGTGATGGGTGGTTCTCCACCTAGGGATGACAGAAGGCAAAGCCTGTGGGGGGGAGGGGTGGGGCGGCGGCGGCGGGAAGGAGCCAATTAGAAGAGAAGGCGCAGAGACCCAGAGGAAGAAGGCACCCAAGGAAGGGGCTCTGCTTGGATTTCCTTCTTGGAATGTGGAGAAGCTTGTTTAAAACCCTTGCTATTGCCCTCAGGAGACTACCCTGCAGAGACCAGCTGAGCAGTTTCTAGGAGTCAGACGCCCTGGGGAGAAATTCAAATGAGTTTGATGAGTGAGGACTGTGTGAAGAGGTTTAATTATGAGTAACCTATAATAGAGTGTTGGGGGCGGGGGAGCTTTGACAAACCTAAGCTTCAAGTAGCTAAAAATAGATGTGACAGACTGCAAGGAAACAAAGTAAGAGCAGAGAAGGGGCAGTGCCACACCCACTTACGTCAATGACAATCTCCTTGCTCAAGCTGGTCATCAGGACTCCAGGGAGGCATAAATAACAGGTGCCTGGAGCCCACTCTGCTGGGCATCGTCCGCAACAACAAAGCCAGTGTGGTATGTAACCCAGGCTAGCCTCAAACTTGCTATGTATCAGAGGGTAACCTTGATCTCTGATCCTACTGCTTCTAGCTCTCAAGTGCTGGGATTCCTGGCTCGAACCACCATGCCTGGCCTGCTGGCTTTCAGTCTCTGCAAGTTGCTGAAGCAGTTCTCAGTGTGTCCACCCAAGACCACTAGGCTAGGCTACCCCTCAAACGTTTGTAATTTGACACTTAAATTTACTGGCTAGTTCAGTTGTTTATAAGTTCTGTCAGGTAGCAATGGTGACACTTCTAATTAAAATTATTGCAATCTTCTCTTCAGTGTAGTCAGTGCTCTCTAATACCCTATCAAAGGCTCGTACAACCAACCACAGTTAAAGCAGAAAGATCTTGAATAACAATCAATGTTACATTGTCCTTTTTCTCCTTCAACGCAGATGTCCATTCTATCTGCCTGGAAAAATTTAATAGAAATATATCTTTGTCTTGGGTCTTTTGTTGATAACCCTTTCGAATGACGTTGCCACTAAAAAAGCATTTTAGTTTTTAAATTTTCCTACTAATAGAAATCTAAGTGCCAAAGGTAGTTTCTTCTTGATTGAAATACTATCACTGTAAAAATGTGTCTAGAAACATCCAGCAAAGTTTGAAAAACACCAGACACAGAAAGTAAAGTTCTAGTAGAAATTGCTTAAGAAAAATGATAGAAGCCAGTGTTTATTCTAAGTAGTAATTAATCATGTAACTGCATAATGACTTAATTGACTAAGTTATTTAAATAATAAAATTAACAAATATGTGATGATGTAATTAAACACAATACTAGTGATTAATTGCAGTAATTAGGATTCATCAACAGGACAGGATCACTTATTCCTTTTTTCTTTTTTTGTACATAAAAACTAAAACAAATGTGTTCACATATGTGAATGCAAGAACTGCAGGAGTTCTGTGAGGTAATCTCTCTCTGTTCTTTGAAGTCCTTCTGAGCCAAAACACAAGGTTATTCTGAATACTTTGCAAGGCTAGTATCAGTCTGGGTTAGTTGAAATAACTCTGTAGGCTTCCTGTCTTCTGTAAAAAGGTGGAACCCCTTCCTTACCTGCACAAACTAGGGGAATACCCTAATCTCAACCTGCGCAGAGGGGCTGAGCCCTCTCTTAGCATGCACATGGGTGGAACACCTTTTTAAGTGCATGCTTCGTAGCAGTTACATCACTATTTCCCATTGCCTCATTTAGGGCTCTGCAGAGCTGTATAAGACAAAAGTCTGCTGCTTTTCTCTGTCAGTCTGAACAGGACTGACAGTTCCTTAGGAAAGCACACTGGTAGATGTCGGTGATGTGCAAGCCACTTCAAAACCACTCATGTCACAGACCTTTTAAAAAGCCCTCCCCTGCTGGGTGGAGGGCACACATGCCAGCTTTGGCTACTTAAAAGCTGACCATATTAGTCAGAGATGTTTGTGAGCTTTGTGTGGGACTCAGAAGAAATCTCTTTCTAAACAAGGCCTGTCAGAGAAAACCTGTGCAGAATGGGCAAGGGCAAGACTTGAGGGTCCTGTCCAGAATTCAAGAATCCAGAGAAGCAAGGCTAACACTTGGGGTGCTGTTGTGGTGGGGACATTTGTCAACAGGGAAGAAAGGCAGAGAGGCTGTTTACTGCTGATTTTCTCTCAGAGGTAATAGATACAATTAGAATGCTATAGAATAAAAGTTAGCCCAGTTAGCTGATTAAACACTCCCAAATCTGCCTTGAGTCAGGACCCTCAAGATAAAAGGGCCTTTACTCAGAGACTGCCCAACTTCCAGCAGCCTGTGCTTGGAAGGGTTGCTGTGCTTGCCTCTGATTCAGTGTTCCCACATGGCTGAAGATACTGATGTGATGATGGACAGACAAATGAAACGTCTGGGAAGAGAAGTGACATCACTCCAGGCCCCCCTTAGATGTTTACGATACAGTCAAGCATGGATGGGAACAAGAGGAAGAGAGAGAGAGACAAGACAGAGACAGAGACAGACAGAGAGAGACAGAGAGGGAGGGGAGGGAAAGAGAGAAGGGGAGGAGACGGGAGGGGAGGGGAGGAGAGGAAGAAAGAGTCAGGCCATGAACATGAAAAGGACAACCATCCTGACAAGAATCAGCAGAAAAAGCAGACATTAGCAGCAGATCCACAGAGACTCCTGATATGCATAGACAAAAGACACAGAGTAGAAAACAGTTGTGTTCATGGTGTTCAAAGCTTCAGAACATTACATAGATCAACAAAGAGAAAGAAAGAAAAAAGGAAAACACACAGTACATCTTAAAAACAGCAGACTTGAACTTTCAAAGGTCAAAAGCCTAATGGCCAGGTTTTCCCACAAGTTAGATGAGGCAGCCAAGACTTATCAAACAAGAATAATTTGGGAGTAGTGGCCCACATATAGAGTCCCAGTACTTCAGAGGCTGAGGCAAGCAGATTGTTGACAGTTTGAGGCCAACCTGGATTCCACATTAAATTCCAGGCCCTCTTAGGTTAGAAAATGAGACTCTGCCTGTAGGCATTGAAATTTAGCTCAGTCAATAGAATGCTGGCCTAGCATGAATGAGGGCCTGGGTTCAATCCCCAGCACCACCTAAGCTGTGCATGGCAGCACCTGGCTGTAACCCCAGAACTACAGAGGTGGAGGAAGGATGCCCGGAAGTCCAAGGTCATCCTTGGCTATGGAAATAATGTGTCTCCAAAACCAACCAAACAACCAAACAACAACAAAGTAAGAAGTTAGAAATACAAAAGATAAACTAAGACACAAACTCACAGTGGAGATTTCTGTTCGGTATCCATGTATAATCACAGGGGCTACCTATAAGTCATAAGAAGAATAAAGTCATATCATAGAGAAAATGGAAAATGCCCAGATCTGAAGATAGTCCTAAGTCTTCAACTTAAAATGATCTGTCCATCAGAATTTAAAAGAAAGACAGTCTTGGCATTTCTAAGTGTCCCTTTTTTGCTAGTGAGCAGCACACCAAAATTTCTTCTGCTCTGTCACAGCAACAATTTCCTTCTGTTTTCTTCTGGTTTTGCTCATTCATTTGTTTATAGTCTTACCTCTCAGTCCTGCTTTAATGCAATCTCCTTGTGAGTGGAAACTGCAGCTCTTTTGTTATCTATGCCTAGTTCCTAATCCCTGGTCAACCCCAGTCTAGCCAGTAAACTCCTGAAGCAGAGACGGAAGGAAGGAAGCTCACTTTTAGAGCATACACCTCATAGAAACAGGCAGAGAGAAGTTGTGGGTTACTAAGGAAAATCCTCCACTGACTGGTAAGTGTGCATGTGCGTGTGTGTATGTGTGTGTTTGTGTGTGTGTGTTCACATAGTTGAGAGCATTTGTTGCACATGCAGAGGACCTGGGTTCAACTCTCAGTGCCCACATAGAGGCTCACAATCATCTGTAACTCCAGTTTCAAAAGGGAATCTAATGCCCTCTTCTGCCCTCCATGGGTACTGCACACATGTGGTGCACATACAACAAGTAACAGTTCTTTTGAAGCTTGCCCCCTAGCATAACTGAAGCCATTTTTCCCACTCCTACCAGTCATTTCATATTGTTGCTGTCATATGCCTGCCAGTCACTGATGCAAAAACATAGTTTGACTCAGAGCAGGGTCATGCTGATCACATACCTGTTGTGTTCTGTATGTTAATCTTAAGAAATCCCAAAACTATAAGCTCCACTAAGGACCAATCAGAATAAAGGTCAGTTGTTCTGTCCAACTAACCAAAAAGGTTTGCGTCAGGGCCAACCAACCTGCCATGCTGTATATGAGCTCATTGTGGTTTTTGAGGGTTTTTTTCCCTCTTTCTAAGCTGGCCCTGAGCAATGTCCAGGGTCCAGTCTAGCTCTCTAGTCTAGGCTGTGACCATGATTGAACAGTATTGGGGTGTGCGTTCAATAAATCAGCCCTGTTTAACTAAGATCAGTACCTGAGCAGTCTGGACAGCAATTTCTGAACCCCAACAACTCATGTACATAAAAAAAAATTAAGATAAAATGTTTTATTTGTTTGGTTGGTCAGTTTGGTTGTTTTCAAAACAGGGTTTCTTGGTGTTGTCCTGGCTGGCCTTAAACTCAGAGATCTGCCTGCCTCTGCCTTCTGAATGCTAGGATTAAACACATGCACCATCACAACCTCACTTGAGATCAAAGGATTGTAAACTTCAAATTGTATTCCCAACTGCCATGACCTAGGTATGGTTTATTCTCCAGGAGTTCACAGACTTGGCCCTGTGCAGCAGTTTCAAACTGGTGAGACCTTTAATTGATGGGATCTACTGGAAGGTAATTAGGTCATAGGACTCTACCCTCACACAAAGTGAATGTTATCTCAAGGAGCAGATCAAGTCTGGTAGGTGTGGTTTAACCCCTCCCTGACCCCTCCCTGGCTTCATTTCCTGCTTTTCCGTGTTTGTATCCCTTGTACAGGGAGCTGTTTCCTTATACTTCTCTGTCAGGAAGTCCTCAATGGGGTGACAGTCATGCTATTTGGACTTTCCAGCCACCAGAACCCTAAGCCAAACGAACCCTTTTTCCCCATAAAGTACTCAGCCTCAGGCATTCTATTATAGCAGCATAAACTGGGCTAAGATACAAGCAGCACCTGATCGTGAGGACAGGACGCTTTCACAGTGGAAGAATTCAGATCATTTGTCTTCCTCATCCTTTCTGAGAGAGTCCGTTGAGAATGCAAAGTCAGCAAAAAGAAACAGAAGAGCTGGCAGGCACAAACCCCTGGAAAACCAAATGATTAACTAATAATTATTTATTAATTAAAAATTAAACAATTGCTTTCGAGTACCACCCACTATGTAAAGAGTAATGAAGAAACCTGGGATGGAATTTCTTCCATTTGGTAGGAAACAAAGAAGATAGGGCAGAGAAAAACCTGCTCAAGGCTTCAATCCTCTCCTACGGGAAGGACACAACCATGGTTTCATTCTAGGCAAGGTAAGAGCACTGTGGTAAGATAAAATAGTGGGAACAAACAGAACAATCAACCTAACAGGCTATATACCTTGTTGTTAGCTGCTTACATCAGTGTAAATCCCTAAAGGTTTTTTGAAAGCCATTTATGTATGTATATATATATATATATATATATATATATATATATATATATATATATGGAATATTTTGCCATTGGAGAGATGAGGACACCATGAAAACAAAAAGAGGCTAATTTTAATTCTTTCATATACTTCTGAGCCATTCGATTTCTTAAACAAGCTTACTAACTACATACATAACATTTAGATCTCTAGGACTCTTTTTTTTTAATGCAATAAGGTTTTAAAGGTTTCAAGATCATACAGATTTTTCTTTCTTTCGCCACTGCCCGCCTTCTTATTCAGTCCAGTGATTTTGAAGGAAGCTCATTTGGAAAAAAATAATGGGAGGGCATGAGAGAATGGGCTGTCATTAGCTGTCTCCAAGTCAGCGAGGATGAAAGCTGTTCCAACGATTAGAGGAGAGATGGCGTGGACACGCTGATATTGTGGGACGAGAAAGAAACCATACCTGGGGCAGGGGGACTATTAGCCAATAAACCTGCCGGTGGCCATCAATAGTCAATTTATACGCTGTGTCCTTTCACTGTCATTCTCAATTTAGAAATCAGTCCAAGGAAACAAAAGCAAGTAAGTAAATATCAAAGCAAGATATCCCAGTGAATATGCCTTAACACAAAAACCTGGGAGTGTTCTCTGAGTAAATGTTTACAAATGGTAACTGACCACATACACACAACATTCAAGGGGCTGGAGTGAGGTTCCGCTGGTGTGCTTGCCTAGTGGAGCTCTGGGTTAGATTGTGAGCACCAACTGAACTGAATGTGGTGGCCCAGGACTATAACCCCAGCACTGGGGAGCTGGGGGGAGGGAGGGACGATCAGAAAGTCAAGATCATTCTTGGCTACATTACTCTGAGGCCAAGCCTGTCTCAAAAAGTAAACTAAAATAAAATTTATATTAAGGAAGATGGGACACATCAATGAATTGTTATTATGTAACAAACAGTTTTTAATACAATGGAAAATGCATATGGTCTAATTACATTTTTCCCCTTCAAGCAGAGTACTATGTTGATCTCAAACCTGCCTGTCTTTGCCTCCTAAGTGCTAGGATTTTTCCCCCCAGCATAATATTTTTACTTAAGTATTTGGGAATTTCAAACAATTCACCTGGATCATACCTCCTTTTTGCCCCTCACCTACCCCCAAATAAAATTTTACCAGGTTTAATTTGTGTTGCACAAATACTCATTGGAACATGGTCAAACTCCCAATGGCCAGCCCCTTAAAGATATCTGAGCCCTTTTCCCACGCCTACTCCCAGCCTGTCTACAAGCCATCAACTGAAAAGAGCTAAATTTCAGCATCACGATTTTTAATAGCTTCCTGCCTAGAATCTCTCTCTCTCTCTCTCTCTCTCTCAATCTCTCTCTCTCTCTCTCTCTCTCTCTCTCTCTCTCTCTCTCTCTCTCTCTCTCTCTCTCCTCTCCTTTACTTTCTTTTTCTTCTGGTGGGGGTGGGGCGGGGTAGGGACACCACCAGTTGGCAGCTGCACAGAACATGAACTTCAACATGGTTTCTGGAGGCAGCATGGATTAATTACCGACATCAGCCTGGCCTCCAGCAAGCAGCATAGAACACAGACATCAATATGGCCTCTGGAAACATAGACCACAGGACTTCAATGAGGTTTCTGGTGATAGCATAGATCGCGGACCTGAACACGTTCCACGCTCCCTCCCACCCCCGCCCCTGCCCCCGCCCCCACCTCCCCGCCCCCTCTAGCCCTTCCCCCTCTTGCCCCCCACTCTAGCAGTAATACCAATCACAGACAGTGACGTGGCAGCACGAACCGTCTCCTAGGAGGACTTTTGAGGAGACCTGATCCAGGAAATGAACCGTTCTTCATCTCAGTATAACTTTTTGTTGCTCAGAGTCAGGATGGTGCAGTTGGGCAGCATGTCTGGGAACAGGGTCTGCTCAAGCTCCAGGCTGCTGTCCACCACCCTGCCCTTGGCGCCCTGCCAGGACCCCAGCCCCCACCGTCATGTTTGCAGCCCACAGGCAGCACCAAGGCACATGCTCTCCTCTGGACAGCAGGGAGGGCATCATGAGCGGCAGCAGCAATGGCTTCATAACTGGTCCAGGCGGCCCGAGGCTCCTGTCATCCGGTGGACAAGCCCCACTCCACAATAGCATGCTTCTTTGACTGCCCCCATGCTCCCATACCTATCACTGCTGCTTTATTTCTTTCTGGTTGTGCTTTTTCTCTGCAGGAGACTCTGTTCCACCATCTTTTTTTCCAATTCCATGAAACCACTTCTTAAAAGCATCTTCCCACAAGACCTGCTTTTTTTTTTTAGTGATTTTGGAGATGGTGTGCTCTCTGTGGGTTCATCGTCACCTCCACTCCTAGCTTCCATGGGTTCCTTAGAGTGACTCCCATAGTCCTCAGATGCCACCATCTTAAATGGAGTCCCAGGTGCTAGGATTAAAGGCATGCATTGTCACACCGGGCTCTCTAATTGTATTCGCAAAGTAAGGTGAAAAAAATTAGAGATACACTGTGGGCTCCATGGTTAGGAATATTTCTTCTCTTCCAGAGGACCTGAGTTTAGTTCCTAGCACTAAAAGGATAGAAAATAATACTGCCTATGTCTCTAATGACCCCAAGAAGTCAGAAGTTTAAAATGCTATCTTGTTTTGTTAGAAACTAAGTAAAAGGTCACAGTCCACAGCCCGCCCTTTGTTTAGAGCTAGCAGAAAGGCCTTGAATAGGTGATCCTGGCCCCATAAGGTAACTGGAAATGGGCTAAGCTTATCTTGCTTCTGTAAACTGCTTACGCCATTACCCCTAAGCAGGAGTTCACGCAGCTATAGACATTCAAGAAAATAGGAAACTAATTGGTCCACTGAGCTCGGGCTCCGATAATTTAAACTGATTGGCCTAAAAACTATGGAGTGGTAAAAATCGATTGGCTCGCATTTCAAGGACTCTCCATGCTAAGAAATGATTGGTTTGTGATTTGCGTGCTTTGTCGTAAACTTATAAAAGCTGTCGCAATTCGGCACTCAGGGTCCACAGTCCTCTAGCCCTGTGTGGTGTATGGTTGTAGAACCCAGAATTCTGGAATAAAGAAATCCTCATGTTATTGCATGGAGACCGTTTCTCACGAGTGATTTGTGTGTCACCTTCTGGGGCGTGGGGTGCTGGGGCACCCTCAGTTTTGGGGGGTCTTACAGCACCACCATGATCCTAGCTCCAAGGGATTGGTTACCAAGTGCAGCTTCATGAGCCGTCTCCCACACATGCGGTACACATTCACATTGGCACACACACATGCGGCACACATTCACATTGGCACACACACATATGCATATAAGGATATACTTGCTTGACTGTAATGCCCTGCAGAAACATAATATTGAGTCAAAATGGTTGAGTGAGTATAACCATTCTAAAAGTTCAACAAAATTAATTCTTTTGGGAAGGTTGAATCTATACCATGTGGGTGTGTGGTGAGCAGATCAAAAATCCCTCATAAGACCGGAAACAGAGAAAGTAGAGAAAAACAAGCTTACAGCACAAAGAAAAACAAACAACATCAGCAAACCAAACCAAATGAATAAAACCCTTTATGCTCCATCAGATTCAGGAGAAACCTGAGAGCCGAACACAGAGGTGACTTTCAAAGAACACAGAGGAGCTGTGGGGCGCTTGGAGACCATGACAACCCAGGTGTTGTGATTTGGATATGAATTATTCCTTTAGGCTCCTGAGTTTGAACCCTGTGGAATCTTTAGGACCTAGAACCTCACTGGGGGAAGTGTGTCTGATGGAGAAGGGCCTCGAGGTTTGGTAGTGCAGCCCCACTTCCTGTCAGCTTTCTGTTTTCAGACCTAGTCTTGGACCAGCCTTCCCATGCTTCTGTGTCCATGCCTGTCTTAGTGACGGACTGTACCTTTAAACCACAGGCCCAGATCAACCCTTCTTTTAAGTTGCTCTGGGCAGGCATTTTGTTCCAACGAGCAAAGTAATTAGCCCACTCACCCTGGCCACCCGGCCCACAGGTTTTCCCCCTTTCTTCTGTGCTAAGAAGCAGACCAGCAAGGCCGAGTCTCAGGTCAGAAGATGGGTGCACCAAGGCTGTGAGAAATGGGAAGGCGCCTTCAGGGAACTGATTCTCCAACAGGGAAGGAAGCTCTAAGCCTGAGGTTGCTCACCTAGCGTTCCCACCTAGCTTCAGAACTCAGTCACACCCACAAATGCTGGCCATGAAGCCCACCATCGGCCAGCAGCCAGGGCCAGCCCTCCACTCTCCAGGGAGGAAAATGGCAGGCACACACAGATTAAAGGAGCTTAGGAAGCAACCAAGCCTCGCCGTGCTGCTTCAACAACCGTCAACATCTCGTCTGCTTGCTCTGTGTTCAGCATCAGTATATTGTATTTTCAGGTCTAGTTTGACTCTGGCTCTGAAACATAAAGTGTCTAAAAAGAAAATTTGACACCCACACTTCTAAATGATAACAATGAAGGTCTAATATCATAATAGCCCAGTATAGTTAGACTGTATCTTCCACAAGTAGTGACAGTAGCTTCTCCTGACTTCTGAATCTCTAGCTTGCCACATTCCATCAGGAAATGATTCCTTCTGAATCAGAGTGGGCCTTAATCACTCACTGTAATTACATTGTGTGTATATGTCTGTCTGTCTGTCTGTCTGTGTGAGCGTATGTGTTTATCTGTCTGTGTGTGTCTATGTCTGAGTGTGTATGCGTGTCTGTCTGTGTGTGTTTCTGTCTATGTATCTGTCTGTGTGAGTATGTGTATGTTTATCTGTCTGTGTGTGTGTGTGTGTGTCTCTCTCTCCCTCTCTCTCTCTCTGTGTGTGTGTGTGTGTGTGTGTGTGTGTGTGTGTGTGCAGGCAGTTTCTGAGACAAGGCCTCTGCACTTCCATCTTTTCTTTTGAATGGTTTAGTCTTGAGAAGTTTCCTCATAGAATCCAGCTGTCATGCCATGGGTAGCCCAATCACCCATCACTCCCAGTGGAGCCGTTCTACCAAAAGGCTTCAGACAATGTAAAGACTAAGGTATGTCCATGTTCCCTCCCTGAATTCCCGACACACAGGATTTATGAACAAACCACATGGCTGGGTTTACTCTCTGTGGGTTTTGTTGATGTTAGTTTTTGTGGTGCTGAGGATGGACCCCAGGGCAAGCTTGTCCCACTGTCCCTCTCTCCCCCTTTTATACAGCTTCTCCCTAAGTTAAAATTAGACAGAATTCACTCTGTGGCCCAAACAGGCTTTGAACTCACAACCCTCCTACTTCAGTCTCTGGAATGGCTGCAATCACAGGTTTGGGCCACTACATACAGTTATAGCTGATGTTTTACTCCATTAAATTATAGAGTGTTTTGTTTCTGGCCATGTTTACTTTTCTCTCGTTGCTTCTAAAATTAATCTTTATGATTGATTAAACAGTTTAAGTTAAGATCTAGGAAATGGTCTCATGTTGATTTGAGCTGACACTTCTATTAAATAGCTTTTAATTCACACGAGTGTGCTGTTTTTAATGGTGAACTCCTTCCATTCGGCTTTGGGAAAGCGTCTAAATTCCAAGCACTGCTCACCATGCTCTTCCATGGATCATATTTGTTGGAAAATGATCTTTAACCCTAGAGAATATTTGGCAAACATTTTTGCTAGCAACCCTGAGACTCATATTTTAGACTTCATCTGCTGGTTGTCACCCAAAACAACCACAGGCAATATGTAGATGGACACATGCAGTCACACACCAATTAGATTTTATTTTCAAGATCAGTAGAGGTCCTATTTGGCCCACTCGCCATTGTGTGATGGCCCTGATCAAATAAAAACAGCAAATGAATATGGTATAGAATGGAGAATGGTCAAATATTTAAGGAAAATGAACATGAAAAGAAAACTAAACTAAAGTAACCTTGGCTTAGTTGATGTTCCATTGTGTCGAGATACCATGACCTCAGCAACTCTCTCTTTTCTTTCTTTGTTTTTCTCTTTCTTTCTTTCTTTTTTTATTACAGAGATCTGAAGTGATGTTTACCTTTATTTCCTTCACTTTAAGCCAATAATCAAATTTCACAGTGATTTCTGGGGTGGGGCAGAAGGAAGGCGTCATTCAGAAAGATGGAGGCCAGGGCCGGGTTAGCCTCACCGGGGGAGCTGGAGGAGCACAGACTGCCCTGCTGGCAGGTAGGTGATGTTCCGAGAGCCAGAGAGCTGGTACGAAATGTCCTCAGCAGCTCCCAGCCTTTGCAGTTCAGTCAGGCCATCACCTACTGTGGCCAGTGAGATGGCGATCAACTCAGCTGCCTTGGAGTCCCCCTCAGCAGAGATGATGGCTGCCTTATTGTGCTGCTCCGCCTTTTCCACCTCAATCTGGCTCTCTTCCCCTCCCCACCCCCTCCCCTGCTTCCTGCTGAGCTACCTGTTCGAACTCCTTCCCAAAGGTCAGATGTGTCAGGGACACATCATCCAGGAGGAGCCCAAATGTTGCTGTGAGGTCATCACCTACCTGCCTGGAGACCAGCTCTCGCTGGGGAATCAGTTCTCTAGCATCGAATCGAGCCACCACTGACTGGAGGATCTCTGAGGTGACAGACGGCAACACCCGATCATCATAGTCCTGGCCAATGCTGGTGTAGATACAAGGAAGCTGGCTGGCCACCAGCCAGAAGAGGATGTGCAGTGTGATGTTGACATTCTGCAAGTCTTTGCTACCGGTGATGACCGCTACATTCCGTGGTTGAGAGCAGCTGTCAAAAAATAATTGGCTTCTGTACCCAAGGGATGAGAAAGTGAGTCCCTTACCCCACCACAATGTCCTGTGCACCATGGAATCCGTCAACGATGACAGCTCTGTGTCCAGCGTCCACATTATATAAAGCAGCGTTCACCATGCCTCCTGCAACTGCTAACGCCAGGAGGAACTTCTCGATGAACTCAAGGACTTTGGCAGCCATGACTCCTTCTGTTGCTTCCACTCACACCTGCTTTCCCTCTGACCTCCACAGCCCCAGCAACTCTTATAAAGAAACATTTCATTGCAGCTGCTTATAGTTCAGAGGTTTAATTCATTATCACCAAGGCAGGAATCATAGTAGCACACAGGCAGACGCGGCGCTGGACAGGTAGCTGAGGGTTCTATATTGGAATTAGTAGACATTAGGAAGAGAGAGTGACTCTGGGCCTGGCTTGAGCTTCTGAAACCTTAAAGCCCACCCCCAGTGACGTAATTCCTCCCACAACCTACAATATGGCCATACTGCCTGTTTTTTACTTACATAATATTTTTATTGATTATTTGGGAATTTCACTTAATACATCCCAATCACACTTACTTCCCAGTCCTCCAAGGTCCAACTCCTCTGAAACCCACCCTAGAAAAAAAGAAGAAAAAAATATATCAAGTCCAATTTGTGTTGCTCATATATTCACTGGAGTCAAACTCGCAGTGGCCAGCACCTAAAAGAAAACCAATGTCTTCCCTACCGGTGCCATCCCAGAAGCTGTCAACTGTGAAGACCTACGCTTCAGCATCCCTATCACAAATTTTAAGAATTTCTTCAATGGTTTCCTACCTAGACTGTTTCTTTGGGGGTGAGGGGGAGAGAGAGGTCGTCACAGAAGCCTTCTGTGAAGATAATTGGCTTCTCATTCTCAACTGTGAGTCGGCAGTCATTGACACCACTGTGAATGAAGGTCCTTGCTCTTTACAGTCAGTGGCAGCACAGAGCATGAACTTCCACGTGGTTTTTGGTGACAGCATGGGGCACGGACACCATCATGGCCTCGGGCAGCAACACTGGTTACTGACACCAACATGGTCCCCAATAACCACTCCTTGCTGGTCACCAAGTATTCAAATGTATGAGCTAATAGGGGCCATTGCCATCCTAACCACCTCAGAGGTCATGCTTAAAAATTGTACCGTTTCACTAACCTAGAAAGGGACAAGGAATAAAAGAAGAAGAAAAAAGAATTCATAGAAGTGGTGGCCAGAAAGTCAGAATTGACCTACAGAAGATATAGACAGAGACCATCTAGATGGGAAAGAAGAGATAACAAAGAATTAAGAGCTAAAATATATGTGTACACATATATATACAAAGTAAGAATGTGAAGTCTTCAAGTAGAAATGGCTCACCGGGCAGCAGCCAGGATGAACGCAGTGCATGTTTAGGACTCTGAAGACAGAATGATATGATACAAAGATGAAGACATCCCAACCTAGCAGAACACTTGCTGTGTGTGCGCGCATATGTATGTGTGTGTGTGTATGTGTGTGTCTGTGTGTGTGTGTGTGTGTGTGTGTGTGTTACCAGACTCAAGCTCTAGCACTGGGGGGACATGGGAGGAGGGAGCACACCAGAATTCCTGTTACAAAGGATTTTGAAAATTCTCCACACATACCCATTGTCGTATTCAGTAACTCTCAATAAGACATGATGGTTTCAAAAGTGCTGTTCCCGGTAAATCTCACTTGCAAACAAACTTGGCAACTGCTCTGCTGGGAAGCAGTCAGGTGAGACTAGGGACTATGCTGCCCTTTTCTCTAGTTCAATGCTTGTTACAAAGCCAAGTGCTTCCTGGTCCCTTTTATAGTCCCTGGCCCCCTCCTTCCTCCTTCCTTGTGCAGGAGCCCCTCCCTAGATGGGCCTGCTGTTCACCTTCCTTCCCACTGCTTTGATGGAACAAGATCCTCTTTCAACATTGTGTCCTGAGACCAAAGTGCTATTGACCACTCCCTCGGCGCAACCGGCATCTCCAACGTGATCTGGCCCTGAACTTCTGCCCTCTGGCCCAGCCAACTCTTGTGCTGACTACCTGGACCATGACTGCTCCTGGCTCCACCATGGCTTCAAGATATGGGCTTTGCCAGGAGGCCCTGATATACTTAACTGAACACTCACAGAGAGCTACACTAGGTCCTGTGGAGGCAGAGTTGAGCCCAGCCTGATGTTCTAGCTGGAGACAGAGATGAAAGAACAAAGGTGGACAGCTGTGTGAGTGACCAGGGTGATCACACAGTTTCTCCAAAGACTACCTATGTATTCTTTGCCAATCTTCTTAGAAAAGTTCAGATTCTAAACCCTAGCCGGCATGTATAGGATATGACTTAGGGATCCACAATGTAAACAATCTCTAATAGTTTTACACACACACACACACACACACACACACACACAGGATCATTAGATGGAAGAGATCAAGCTTTCCATTCCACCATTTTCTGTCTGCCCTGGTAGACCACCATCAGCAACCCCAGCCCAAGACCTGTGTGAGATACCCCAGTGATTAGAAGAAACATGCACATGACACTTGTTTGTGCTTTAAGACTTTATCAAGCTGGATAAATAATGTAATGACTGGTTTTGTGTGTCAACTTGACACTGGTCAGAGTTATCAGAGAGAAAGGAACCTCAGTTGAGGAAATGCCTCCATGAGATCCAGATATAAGGCAATCAGTGGAAGAGGATCCAGTCCATTGGGGGTGGTGCCATCCCTGAGCAGGTGGTCCTGGATTCCGGAAGACAGCAGGCTGAGCAAGCCATGGGAAGCAAGCCAGAAACAGCATCTCTCCATGGCCTCTGCATCAGCGTCGGCCTCCAGAATCCTGCCCTATTTGAATTCCTGTCCTGACTTCCTTCAATGATGAACAGCCATGTAGAAGTGTAAGCAAATAAACCCTTTCCTCCCCACTTGCTATTTGGTCATGGGTCTTTTTTTTTTTTTTTTTGGTAGCAATAGAAATCCAAAGACAAATGGTTACCTATAATATTCTATTATGAGATGCTGGTCTTTAATGAAGTTAAATATCCTGTTACTTCCCAAGATGTCCTTAGCTGTTCTTTGATTTTTGTTTTGTTGTAGAGTTAGGGTCTCATATAATGCTGGTTGGGCTCAAACCTATTATATATCCACGGATGACCTTGAACTTCTAATCCTCCTGCCTCCACCTTCCAAGTGATAGAGTTTCAGGCCTGTCCCACAGTGCCAGGTTTACTCAGTGCAGCCAATCAAACTAGAGCTTTGTACACGCTGGTTAAGCACTCTATCAACTTAGATGCATGGCAAACCCAGCTGATACCCTTTGAGAAGTTCATACCTAAGTGCCTTTCTCAGGCTCTCAAGCCACTTCTGAGCAGAAACTCTGAGCAGCTTCGAGGGCAGAGCTGGCCAGCAGGTCCTTTCTGGACACACCTGAACTTCCATGCAGGGAGAGGAATGTGACACACCCACTTTCCCAAGCAGCTCCAGGTGGCAGTGAAAACCACACACTTTTACAAGAAGATCAGAGTGTCACACCAAGAGTTTGCCAGTCACCTCCACTTGACAGGGGGTTTGAAATAAACCTTTCAAGTCTATATAGGTGGCTTGGGACTCCAAACACAGACTACTTAGAGCTGTCTGTAGAGGGGTAATGGCAGCTGGTGACCCGTCTTAGACATCCGTGATAGTAGACTCGATGTTTGGTGGGGTGGGTGTGTACTGGAGCACGTTAACACTTGAAGTATGTTGCACACGCAGTCATGATAATATTCAAATAGTGGCTTACAATGTAAGAGAGCATTTTTACATTGAGCACTGCTCAAACAAATCTACAAAACAATTCCCTCCTATTTCTTTAGATGACTAAACTGAGGATCAGAAAGATTAAGTGTCTGACCCAAAGACACACAATCAATAAATATACACTGTTGTGTATCTGTTGTGTAGAGAATCAAAATTCATATCAAATGATATTAAATGGCAAAGGGAATGGAGATGTTTGAAAGAATCTGTTGGTGGGGAGGGATTCAAGCACAGGTTGACCAGAAAGCCATCTCTGGTCTACATTGTCTCCCATTTGCCTTTATTTTTATGCCAGCTTTTATTTTTTTAGTGTTTTTTTTCCTTGTTCTGTTTTGTGGAGTTTCGTTGTTGTTGTCGTCGTCGTTTGTCTGTTTGTTTGTTTTTTAATTAGAAGCAATGAGCTGAGGCTAGGGATGTAACCCAGTTGGTAACAGTTTGCCTGGCGTGCATAAAGCCCTGGGTTAGACCCTCAGCATCAAGTAAATGAGGTGCGCTGATGTGTGTGTAATCCCAGAACTCAAAGGTGAGAGGATCAGAAGCCAAGATCATCTTTAGGTATCTAAGGAGTTTGAGGCCACGTGACACCTTGTCTCAAAAACAAACAGGAAAGGCAACCACTGAAGTAATTTCCAAAGGGGCTTTACTTCTTCGCTTTCATTTTACCAGGGGTCAGGGGAATGGTTCACGCTGACTGGCACAGACCTACATGTCCACATGTGAGCCCATGACCAGGGCCAATCAAGGCCACAGCCCAGAAGCTGAAGGCTGGACCAGTCCCATGTAAACACAGCTGCTCTGCCCTGAGGGAGGGGGTAGAACGGAGCTGCCGCCAACCACGGCATCCACTAGGAGCCTGAGCTGGCACTCAGGACTTAGGACCCAAAACCTTTCTCCTGTTCTCGGTTCCTTTATCTCTCACAGGGTTTGCCTTTCACTTCGGGAGCTGACGACCGCGAGGAAAGTATCCGCATTTGCATATGCATGCCTCTAAACAGAAGTCCTTCCGGCTGCTGGACAGCCAGACGGGGCATTGTTTTGAGTGCTCTGCCTGGCTCTGTGAAATCCTGTTTCTTCCATTTCTTCTCAACTCCTGTTCCTCTGAATTCCTTGGCCGCCTTCGCCTTTGTTTTAAGTACATTTTTGTTTCTTTGTGTGAGAGCCCAACCAGGAAGACAGAAGCCGCTCTGAATATTTAAAACAGAGGAAATTTAATGCAGGGAGATGAAAAGAAACTCAGAAGCCAAACAAGAGAGGATGAAGCAATCCTGAGAGTAGCCACAGCAGGAAGTCGCTGCCACTCCTAGGAGGGAGGGACAAAGAGGGGAAGCCATGGGACGAGAGCCCAGGGGCTGGCATCGGCTCACAGGAAGCTGGAATCGTGCGGGCTGCTCAGAGCTCATAGAAGAGCCACACAGCTGCCAAGGATCCCACCCCTGCACAAGGGGAGGGGGAAATGCCCGTGCCCTTCCTGCTGCTCTCCAGGGCTTGGGCTTCACGCTGGCCAGACCCACCCGGAAACCAGCTGACAAGGCGGGAGCCTGCGAGGACAGGCCCTCAGTCTAGAGAGCTGCAAGGAAAAGGGGTCAAGTCCTGGGCCAGATGGTCCTAAAACACCCGGGCATGGCAGCACACACCTTATAATTCCCGCCCTCAGGAGGCAGAAGCTGAATAATTAAAAATTAAAGGCCAGCCTAGACTATGAAGCCAACCCAAGGCTAGCTTAAGCTACTTAGAAAGACTCTGCCACTGGAGAAAACATCTAGAACTCTGGTAGGACACTTGCCCCGTTCGTTCAAGGCCTTAGGTTCCTTATCCAACACTGAGAAAAAAGAGAAAGAAAACAAAAAAAGAAACATCAGAAAAGTCTCCAAACCAGAAGATTTGCATGACAAATGTCTTAGATGTTCATTGTGAAAAATCTAGAATTAGAGAGAAGGGGAGGAGAGAGGGTAAAACCATGACCCAGTTAGCTCTTAAGAGAGACCATCAGCCGGGCAGTGGTGGTGCACTCCCGTAATCCCAGCACTCTGGGAGGCAGAGGCAGGTGGATTTCTGAGTCTACAGAGCGAGTTCCAGGACAGCCAGGGCTACACAGAGAAACCCTGTCTTGAAAAAAACCAGAGAGAGAGAAAGAGAGAGAGAGCATCAGCCAGCCAGCCACAGGGTCCACAGTGCCACCAATTTCTCCATGGCACGGAGCTATCCATGGTTTCTGTCCATGCTCTGTCAATAGAAGAGTGTGTGTGTCTGTGTGTGTGTCTGTGTGTGTGTGTGTGTGTGTGTGTCTCTGTGTGTGTGTATGTCTGTGTGTGTGTGTCTGTGTGTGTCTGTGTGTGTGTGTCTGTGTGTATGTCTGTGTGTGTCTGTGTATATGTCTGTCTGTGTGTGTGTGTGTGTCTGTGTGTGTGTCTGTGTGTGTGTGTGTATCTGTGTGAGGCAGAGATAGATATGCACATATAAAAGAGCAGACCTGAAGCTGTTCTTCAGAGTCACTGGACATCAGTTACCTTGTCCAATTTGGTCCACTCTAAGCCAGCTGGCCAGCGCTGGGGGAGTCATCTGCCACAATGGAGCAGACTCTGTCTGTCACCCTCCTCAACAGCAGATGGCCTGTCCTGCATTCATCTCTGTCACACACCCGGGCTGAGGGAGACACCGCGGTGCACTGTGTCAGTCCCTACCGTGAGCCTTCCACCTATGGGGCTGGGGTCTTGTAAGCTCAAATAGGCTTGGGAGGCAGGAAGAGGGTCCCTGAGCATCCTGACAATAGAAAGGCTGAGCAAGGAACTAGAGATGGGATTCAGGATAGACTTTCTAGTCAGTTAAATTGATCATGCAAATGCTGAGTGCTGTAAACAGGGGGAAGTGTTTCTCCTAGAGGTGAGCTCCTCTCTGTCTCCCTCAGCTTCCTGAGCTCTTGATTTAGCTCCTCCCAAAATGTTTTCCTCACATTGTTTATTTGAAGCAGATAGTCTGGGCATCATGCCCAGTTTAATATAATTTTTACTGTTGAGACCGCAACCCCAGTTCTATAGAGATTGTTATTATCATTGTTGTCTAAGACACCTTAGTGCCACAGCAATTACCAAGGCCGGGGCACGCCCACAGTCACCTCAACCCATCCGCCTGCCCCACCCCTTTCTACAAACATCAGAAATGAAGCCAAATACCCACTCCCATGTGTGATATGACAAAGTAGGCAAAGGAGATATTTGGCTACTATCTAGGTAAAGTGATCAGTTCAGGTCAACAGTGTATGTAGATATTAAAAGAATGTGGAAAATTCCATTGCTTGAGTCCTGTAAACACACAGGCTGCTTCTTCAATTTCTCTCCCTAATTATGTTTTACATAACCTAATGCATTCATGTTAGTTTGCATCCTCTTAACATCTACTTGCTGAAAAGTGTGTCATCTGATAGGTCAGAGAGAAAGAGTGACCACAGGACATTTGGGTGGAGGGGGGGGAACTGGTGATAAAAGGACATATTCAACATTGCTAAAAAACTGTTTGTAATGATTGGTGTGAAAAATGGTGTGTGTGTGTGTGTGTGTGTGTGTGTGTGGTCCATTCCCAGTTTTACTGCTGAGTTGGTTCAGACCTTTAGTATGACTTTCAGATGCAGGTGTTGAAGCCAAGGGATTGGAGTAATAACCCTAGGGTGTGGGCATTAGCCAATAGCCGTGCACTTCTGGCTTCCCGCCAAAACCTAAGCCGGAGTCGATGCCCAGGCTTGCATGTGCAGCAGATACAGTCTTGCTGAAGAATCGTATCACACTCACAATGAGAATCACTGCAAAAACAAATAAAATGCTTTAAATGTTTAAACGTATCTCCAAGGATTCATCTTCCAAATATTTAGACTCTGAGCCTATCGGGCCAAGGGCTCCAGCTTCCTGTGATGCTAGAGGCTCCCAGCACTTTCCCTAAGATCACAAACCACGTAACAACTTCAGATACCATCCCCTCGATCCCAAGACAAATTCCCAAGGTATCGCTCCAGGAAACCATCCACTGTCTGTGTCCAAAGGCCTCCTCCTAATGCCTGTAGGAGGGGATTAAGCTCAACACGTTTAATAAATGCTCACAAAGACCTGCGCGAGACTATGGTCCATGTCTACTCTCCATCCACTTGGGAGGCAGGGAGGAAATCTGGGAGTGGAAAGATGGGGAAGAGAGAAAGAGGAAGAGGAGCAGAGATGCACAAAGAGCCTGCAGCCCGCAGAGGCCTGTGACAGCTCTCCAAGGAGCTGATGCCTGAACCAATTCTTAAGTGGTAAGCGTGTGTAAACCAGGATTGCTTAGATTTATTTATTCAGTTGTCATTCTGTTTTGCTTCTTAAGGGGCAGAAGAAAGGGTGGAGTTACTCTTGTACTGGAATTTTTCAAAATACAGTAGCCGTGCAATCATGTCTGCTTTGACCGGGCATGCTTCCCTCGGTCTTTTGTACTAAGTCTTTTGTACTAAGCATCCAGAGTTCAGCAAATAAAATCAGAAGAGTGCCAAATGGATTTACACGCTGCCTCTGGATTTCAGCAAGCTCACCTTAGTCTATGAAGCCCCACAAAAAGTAAAATGAGTACCTTCAGTACAGAGGTTGATTCTAGAATATATGTGTGTGTGTGTGTGTGTGTGTGTGTGTGTCTGTCTGTCTGTCTGTCTGTGTGTTGTACATTTTTTACTCGCTTCAAGAAAGTAAAAGTAGGTGTGTATGTTGGACATATCACAATGGTGTGGAGAGTTCTGAGGAGAATTTGGAGTCAGTTCTGTCCTTCTACCATGTAGACCCTGGCCATCAAGATTGGCAGGAGATGCTTTTAGTCACTGAACTCTCTCTTCAGTCCTAGAAAAAAAAATTTTAAAAGATTTATTTATTTATTTTATATGAATACACTTTAGCTGTCTTCAGACACATCTAAAAAAGGGTATCAGATCCCATTACAGATGGTTGTACACAACCATTACAGGTAGTTGCTGGGAACTGAACTCAGGACCTCTGGAAGAATAGTTAGTACTCTTAACTGCTGAGTCCTCTCTCCAGAGCCTCCCTAAAAAATTCTTACCAGTACTTTCTTCAACCTTCTCGCAGGTCAAGTAATGCAGTGGAGTTGAATGTTACACACATTTATGTTTTGTAAGCACAAAGAGAGTGGGGGGAGAACATGAAGGAATAAATAAATGAATATTCATCTTTTTAAAAAAACACATAAGGGTCTTTATTATTAATCAGGAATGAACTTATTTTTGACAGGAAGTTTTTTTTTTAAAGAAAGATTTATTTATTTCATTTATATGAGTACACTGTAGCTGTCTTCAGACACACCAGAAGAGGGCATCAGACCCCATTACAGATGGTTGTGAGCCACCATGTGGTTGCTGGGAATTGAACTCAGGACCTCTGGAAGAGCAGTGTGTGCTCTTAACCACTGAGCCATCTCTCCAGCCTGAGTATTCATCTTTAAAAGCCTTTGTCTGAAGGTTGGAGATGTGGTTCAATACCAAGAGGGAGGGGACGGTGTGAAGCTATGGGATGAGGCAGGGGAGTAGGCACTCTCCACGAGTAAAGAAATGAATCAGTGATTCCACCAATTTCCATGCCCACACTTAGAGGACCCTTCACCTACGATGCACTCTCCTTCTTCCAAGTTCCAAAATTCAAGTTCATGGCTTCACTGGCACCTGAGCAGGAAGGCAGCCTCCTGCTGCAGAGAGGCAGGGGAGGCTGCTGGAAAGCACTATGGGGGAGGGGGGCCATGGAGGGCAGTTTGTTTTCCTGTGATTGCTACAACAAGACATACTCTAAGAATCTGATTCATCACATTCTTCCCTGCCGAATAATATACATACATACATACATACATACATACACATAGATACATACAGACACATACATAGACACACATAAATACACACAGACACACATACATGCATACATACGTACATACATACACATAGATACATACACAGACACACACATAGACATACAGGCATACACACATAGACACATACATACACACACACATACACAGACACATAAACACAGAGGCACACACACATAGACACGTACAGATACATACACAGGCACACACACATAGACACATACATACACATAGATACATACATGGACACACAGACATATACATACATACACACAATAGACACACATACAGACACACAGATAAACACACAGGCACACAGGCACATAGATACATACATGCATGTATACATACATATACACAGTGGGACATATAGACAGACACTCATTTCCTTTACCAAATATTTTTAGATGAATGAAAAACCGGACTCAAAGCCACAGTTTTGCTTGACTGTGCCTAACTTGCTGAGTGACATCAGAAGACTTTCTGAGCATCTCTGAGTTTCACCTGTTTGCAGAGGGTGGGGACAGGGGAAAATCTGACAAAATTGGCATATAAACTCTTAAGTTTTCCTTGGTTAAAGAATTCTATGAAAAGAACTTAGAAATCATTGCTAAAAACTTAAAAGAAAGAAAACAAACGCTCCTGCCACACCTTGACTCAACCTTTAACAAGCACTTCTCCGGACAGCTTTGGAAGGCCACCCCCTTTGGGGAGCAGCCAATGCGCCCTGCCAGTCTGCCTCCCAGGAACCCACCACTCTCCAGAAGCCTTCAGTAAAAAATGAACAAAATGAAGGGATATCTCCCTGACTTTTGTTCCCTGGCACAGTTGTTATAGCTCAGGACCTGTGCAGATGATTCAGCTCTTGGTGTCTTGATAAGAAGTAATGACAGCTGTAGCATGAATGTACGATACAGAAACACCCCTCTCCTAAGATTACACACACTTCCAGATTGTGCAAAAGCGTCCTCTCCGGTGACAGCATCGTTTGTAAGAGCATGTAAGAGTTTTGGTGTGAGAGCCCCGGGTGTGTGGCCCTTTCTTTACACACTGAGTTATTGAACTTGGTGAGATAAGGGTCAGGCACACATTATCTTCATCTAATCAAAAATAATAACTGTTACTATTGTGGTTACTGTGTGGGGTGACTCTAGGGAGTAAGAAGAGTTCTTCTAGCAAAGGGTTTGAATGTCTTTGACACTGCACCAGGCAGCATTAACCAAGCGTTACTGGACACGGAGCCCACTGTTACTGTTTCGTCAGTCAATACATTTTGGAGCCAGGGCAAGCAACTGGTGCAATTCCAGTGTTCCCAGCTGGATTGGGAATTCCAGGCCAACCTGAGCCACACGGTGAGATCTTGTCTCAAAAAAATAAAATAAAATAATAAACAAAAAAGTAGACCAAACAAAAGGCCCAGACATAGACAATTATGCTTAATTCACCCACTCCTCAAATATTTAGGAAAATCATACCAGTTGCTAAAAGAGAAGGAGACAGGGAAGAAAGCTAGAAGACCCGAGAATATTGCTTATTTTATATCTCATTTATTATCTGGGGAGAGGGGAGAGGGCTGTGTCTCAGCACACACAAGGAGCTCAAAAATAGGAGGGCCCAGGGCTCAGACTAAGGTTGTCGGGCTCATTGTCAGATCCCTCCCACTAGCCCCGAATCTCCCTTTCATAGTATGGAGTTGATCACAGAAAAGCACCGTGAGCTTCTTGTCGGCCAGAGGATGTTAAGTAGTTCTGTCTTGACCTTTCCATAACATTTCTGAGGGCAGCCTGCTGGTGTGGAAAGAGAGGAAGAATTCTTCCCACAGCCGAGCCCTGCACCTCACCTCTGCCTGTTCATCCCGTCCCACAGTAACCATGCATTACAAGAAATCCACACTGAAGGGCTAAAGGATACGTTAAAAGACGGTTCTGGAATCCCAGCTGAGGTGGGTTGCATGCATGTGCGAAAGTGAGGGACACCAAGCTTGCTGAGTGATTTTATGGCATGGAGGTGAGAAAATCTTTCCCGCCAGGCTGATGGTGTGGAGGTGGGAAAATTCATGTCTTAAATGTTGTCAGTACATATTCAATGATTAAGACAATTTTGCCATGTTAATGGTATCAACTTGTTTTACACTTTGGGCTCCCCCTACACACACACACACACACACACACACACAGTTATAATGCTTTTGGTTTATTGGGCTTCAAAATAGCATACATTTATGCAACAATACATTTTGCTCCTGAATTTAAACTTTTTTTTTTAATATCATGGTTCTACATATTGCCGAACTTCGGGGAACTCAGCGTCTCTTGCTTTCTGCTTGATGAAACTTGGAAACCAAAGGCACTCGCAACCTCCCTGCAAACAAAGGCAGCCATTGTGCCTCTGAGCTTCCACTCTGCCAAGCAGATACAGAGAGCACTCATGCCCTTCCAACTCCCAAATCTCTTGACTTCCTCTTTCTCCTTCTTGTGGGAGAGATGGCCAATAAGCCCCTTGTTTCAAATATCTGCAGGAATGAGTAGAAGTGATTCCCAGCATCCACTAAACCACAGTCCTTTGAGGATACAGGAAGACATTTGAAATCTCAAGATCAAAATACAAGAAGAGCAAAGGAGGTGTCATCCATGGAGTCCTTCTTTGTAAAACAACAACAACAACAACAACAACAAATGACAGGCTCTCTGGAGACAATAGATAGCTTGCTTGTGTGTGGGACACCGATACTTACCATTTCCACTTAGCTTTGCCTTTTAAAATGTCCATATGGCACGCTAAGCTACATGATCTGGATCAGTGTTCTTGAATACACATTCTGTCTCTGAACACCCCAATAGCCACAGCATCTACTTTAGTAGAAGGCAGAGGTGGGATTCAAACTTGGCTCAACAGATTGCAAAGATCTTGTCTCTTCCTCAACGACACATGGTTCCTATGATTCCAAATTTATTATTTTGTTCTACATTCTAAAATGTGTGTGTGTGTGAGAGAGAGAGAGAGAGAAAGACAGAGAGAGACAGAGACAGAGACAGAGACAGAGACAGAGAGAGAGAGATTCTACATTAGCAAGAGAACAGCACAACAATAAAAGGGAACTCCTCTGATTTTCTGACTCCTGTGCTATTCCCAGCTTCTGAGAGAAAGCACGATTAGAGAAACCACCGAAGTGCTGACAGGGGCTGACCAAATGCACGTGGAAGATAAACTTGAAAGGGGAGGGGGCGTGAAAACTGGAAAACCAAAGCAGCCCTTTCTTTTTAACATGACGGCACATGTCCCAAATACTGTTTGCCAACCTATAATTTGCTAGCATAGTCCAACAAAGAGGGACTGCCCATGGGCGTAGGACCTTGTCACCCCACCCTCACCCCTCCCATCATCCACCCGACAGAGTTCAGTCCCAAAGATAGGAGTTTAGACTTCGTACCTCTGGACTGGACCTAGGCCAACCCAACAAATAACCTGTGCCTTGGAGTTCACACTCCCCATTGTTACACTGGGGAAGAGGGGGACATTTTGAAGCAGTCTGGCAGGAACTAGGATGTCTCTGCCAAATGTCACCAACTAAAAGGCCAGCATCCTGCTCCGGATAAG